>NC_079351.1:10188364-10512710 GCF_029582105.1 Oenanthe melanoleuca | reverse complement strand
GGTTTAGGATTAGGGCTAGTGTTGGGATGAGGAGTAGGATTAGAGTTAGTTTTAGAGCTGGGGTTATATTTGGGGTTGGGATTAGTGGAGTTTTAGGCCTAGAATTACATCCAGGGGTGCGTTAGTTTTAGGATTATTGTTTGGGTTTGTGTTAGGGTAAGGATTAATGTCAGTGTCAGGTTTAGGTGGAGGGTCAGGATTATATTTAGTAGGGTTTGCTGATCTGCTCATACCTTAACCTGAGGCATGTTGCAGATCTCAGACTGTTGACATGGAGGGAGCACTCGTGGAACAGGGTCAGGGGCTGGAGGAGCCCTGGGGGTGAAGCCAGGCAGCCCTACACCCACAGACCCACAGCAGCTCTCAGACCATCTCATCTTTCAGGATTTGGGGAAAATCCATTAAACAAATGAGTATTTATAGTGTAGGAAGGATTTAGTCATCCAGGCCTGAATGTCACATCAAAGCAGAGAAATGCCCCAAATGCTCTACTTGACATTTGGGATTCCCTGTGAATTAAATGTAGTGAGGCAGATAATTTTAAGAGCTTGAATACAGAATCACAGAATCTCAGAGTGGTTTGGGTTGGAAGGGACTCAAAGCCCATCCAGTCCCACCCCTCCATGGCAGGGACCCCTCCCACTGTCCCAGCTGCTCCAGCCCCAGTGTCCAGCCTGGCCTTGGGCACTGCCAGGGATCCAGGGGCAGCCACAGCTGCTCTGGGCACCTGTGCCAGGGCTGCCCACCCTCCCAGGGGTGCCCAATATCCAACCTAAATTTCTATTCTTTCTGTCTGGACCCATTCCCCTTTGTCCTGCCACTCCAAGGCCTTGACTGAAGCCCCTCTCCAGATCTCTTGGAGCCCCTTTAAGCCCTGAAGAAGATTCTAAATTGACCCTGAGCCTTCCCTCTCCCTGCTGAACACCCCCAGCCCCCCATCCCCACTGCAGACCAGCTCACTGCAGTGCTGCCAGTCCTCTCCAGCACAGGGAGCAGCATTCCTGTGCCATGCCAGGGTGAGGCAGGAGCTGGCAGTGCCCAGCTGATGCTCCCCAAACCATGCAGGGCCGGTGGGTTTGTCCCTGCACGTGCCCTGCAGGCAGGAGGAGATGGGCAGCTCCTTTGTGCTGCCTCCCATGCTGCAGAGCCAGCCTGCAGCCATTCTTTTTATTGCTGATGCTGCTTCCTATGGAAACAATTTAGTGCTAATAAGCTCCATTTATAATAGTAAGGAATGGTTCGGTGGGATAATTGTCTCTAAATACCATTCATGGCTTTGTTGCTTTTCCTGCGTGTTGCTAATTATTCTGCATCTGAAATAGCACCCAGAGAAGCCACTGAATGCCACTGAATAGGGCTCTGAGCACTCCAAAAGGATGAGGCAGGGTGTGATTAGGAATATCAAGGCCCTAATCCAGCAGACAATGCCCTGCTCCCTGTGTCTGTACAAAATCACAGCCTTTGCACAGGCTGGGGAAATGCAGTGTTCACTGAACCCCAGGGACCCTGCAGGGATGGAGGAGAAAGTTCCTGTCACAGGAGCAGTGTCTGGAGAGTCCCAGAATCCCAGAACAGGGTGGGAAGGGACTCAAAGCCCACCTAGCCCAACCCCTGCCATGGCAGGGACACCTCCCACTGTCCCAGCTGCTCCAGCCCCAGTGTCCAGCCTGGCCTTGGGCACTGCCAGGGATCCAGGGGCAGCCACAGCTGCTCACAGGGAAGGATTTCTCCCTAATATTCAGCCTGAATTTCCCTTCTTTCAGTCTGAAGCCATTCCCACTGTCCTGTCACTCCAGTTCCTGATGAAAGGTCCCTCTGCAGCTCCCTTGCAGCCCCTCTCAGCTCCTGGCCAAGGATGCAGCTCAGACAGCCCCTGCTCTGCCCATGGAAAAGCCTGGGCTGCTCCTTTCAGAGAATGCACACAGGGAACTACAACAGACCTCGAGCAGCATGAACTGAAATCCATCCCTGGTACATCCCCCATGGCCAGGAGGGTGATCCCATCACTCCCTGAGATGATTTCAGTTGGGTTTAACTTTTAAGACTCATCCAAGCTGAAAAACACATTTGTCACTGGCCCTCACCAGTTTAAGGAGCTGAGAAACCAGGTCCTGGCCCATCTTCAGTGTGCCCTTCCTGGTGGGAAAGCTGATCCCTTGGATGTTGGAGCCATGGATCACCATGGTAACATTATAATTGACATTTCTGGGGGATTATGGAGTCTGAAAGTCATAAACTTAATGAAAGTATGTTTTTATTGCACTTCAACTTCATCTCTGATTAAATCAAATTTGCATAATGGAAAGTTATTACATTTCCACGTTTCTAATTTCCCTTCCACCCCCCTTCTGCTTTTTGCTTCTTTTGCCAAGTGTGTCTCAGGTTTTGTTTGCAGCCAGGGCTCTGAAGGTCGCCTGAGCCACGGCTTGGGTGAAAAATGCTTTTAATAATTGGTGTCAGAGGAGCCCAGGAAGTGAAGCCCTGAGAGCTGGATGCTCTGAGAAGCTTCTCCTCCTTCTCCCCAGTAACCAGAGCACTGCAGCACCTCTGCTATTAAGTGCTTGTTGCAGGAGAGAGGTGCTGCTGAAAGGTAATTTATCAAGGAGAGGCAAAGTGCTCTGCCCGTCCCCAGCCTCACCTTTGCACAGCATTTTAAGCAGCAAGTGTGTTTTTATTTTCAATAAACAGAGCTCCCAGCCCTGCCAGCAGGTGAATGATAATCTGTTCCCTTCTGCACTCAGGGACAGCCCCTCCTGAATGCAGCTGGAGGAGCCTTGTTGGCCTTGGCTTTGCCAGGAGAGTGGCACAAACCGTTCTGCAGGCACAACAGGCTCTGCACAGGTCCCTGAGGTCACAGAATTCACAGAAATCACAGAATCACCAGGTTGGATGAGACCTTCCAGACCATCAAGTCCAACCCATGCCTCAACATCTCAACTAACTCAAGGCACCAAGTGCTCATCCAGTCTCTTTTTAAACAAATCCAGGGATGGGGACTCCACCACCTTCCCAGGCAGACCATTCCAGTATTTTATCACTCTCTCCATGAAAAACTTTTTCCTAACATCCAACCTGTGTCTCCCCTGGCACAGCTTGAGGCTGTGCTCTGGTTCTGTCAGTGCTGCCAGCAAGAAGAGACCAACCCCCCCTGAGCACAGCCACCTTTCAGGAGCTGTACAGAGTGGTGAGGTCACCCTGAGTGTCCTTTCCTCCAGGCTGAACACCCCCAGCTCCCTCAGTCATTCCTCACAGGGTTTGTGTTCCAAGCCCCCCACCAGCCTTGCTCCTCTGGATTGCTCAATGTCTCAATGTCCTCCCTGAGCTGAGGGGCCAGGACTGGGCCCAGCACCCAAGGTGTGGCCTCACCAGTGCTGAGTGCAGGGGCACAATGACCTCCCTGCTCCTGCTGGCCCCCTCCCTTCTGCTCTGCTCCCACACAGGCACAGGGTTGATCTGTGCAGGCTGTGAGGGTTTGACAGCCCCACTGCAGTCGGGCTCTCCAGAAGTTCCAGAGTTTGTGGATGAAGGCAGAGAGCCCCAGCTCCACTGGGCTGTTTGCTGCCCTTTGGGGCTGCCCAGCACTGGATGTGGCTCAGGCACCGTTCCTGTGGGATGGGTGTCTGTGCTTTGGGGTCCCCTCCCAAGGCGAGCATTGATCCCAGCACCCCTGGCTCTGGAGGCTGCCAGCCCTGTGTGCTGGCTGCTGTGGGCTCCCTTTCCTGAGGACACCCAGGTCCTTCCAGCCCTGCCTCTGGAAGAGCAGAGGGAGGGCAGGAGCAGCACTGCCCAACCCCTGCCAGGGCTGGGGCTGGGGACAGTGCCCTGCCTGGGGACACACAGCTCTCACTGCCACCACCTCCTGCAGATGGGCAGGGTGAGGGTCCTGGCTGCCCTCTCAGCTCTTGGGGTGACCATTCCCACCCCAGTGTCCTCCCTCCACACTCCCCTCCTGCCCATGCTGCTCCCTTTGTCCCCTCCACAAACACTCACACGCACTTGCTATGATCAGCCTTTAGGATTTCTCCCAAAATTCCTCCTCCAGGTGGTGTTTGCTCATCACAGAGGTGGGGGATGAGTGGGCTCCATTTTTAATCCCCACCCCAGTGGAAATCACGGACCTTTAGGATCTGACAGTTCAGCTGGATCCCAGCCATGTATTTTTATATAGCTCAATGTATTTTTGTTATGCTCAGTAAAAAGAAAAGCCTCTTTGAGTTTTCTCTAGATTGTTTGATTTTTTTTTCCCCTTAGAAACCTGACAGTATCTGCTAAAAAAATGCAGCTGAAAATCCAATTTTTCTTTTCTCGTTGGCAAAATTTTGACAGGCCTTATCATGAAGCAATAAAAGCCACTCTCCAGGGATTAAGGGCAGTGGGGCTGGCACCACTAATGAAAATAAACAGGCATTTCCAGCAACCTTTAGCTAAAGACCTGTCCTGCAGGGAGCAGAATGGGGAGGGAAAAGGCTGCTCCACCACTGGCCAGGCCAGCACTGAGGGACAGTGACAGGACACGGAGGGGACAGTGCCAGCCCAGCATGGGGACAGGGAAACGCTGTTTGCAGATGGAGCTCTGCTGGCATCAGGGATGAGAGGGTCTGGGGTGGGATGTGGTGGGATCTCCTCTGCTGCCTGCAGAGAGCCAGGATGCCCCAGGGCAAGGATCAGGGGTGTGGAATCCAGGGATGTGGGAGCATTTCCTACCAGGTATCCCTGAGGAATCTCACCTTGCTCCTGTGCATTTCCCAGGCGTTGGACACCCTCAGTCCCTGCAGACCCAGCTGTGTTCCCCTCACCTTGGGGAGTGTGCTGTGAAGGCACTGCTGCCTTGGTTCTGTCCCCTTCAGGATGTCCTGAAAAGTTCTGCTGTCCCCTGAGCAGCCCCCCAGCTCCTGGGGAAGGGGCAAAGCTGGAGCCTGGAGCCAAGTGCTGTAAACCCACTGATTTCCCACCTCCTCCTGCTCCATCCCCCAGCCCAGTCTGGTCCCCAGGCCTCTCCCAAGCTGTCAGTGCAGACCATGGGCTCCTCCTGACTCTGCCACCCCATCCTGCCCCTCATCTCCCTCAGCAGAGGAGCTGGACTCAGAACTCCCCTGTCTCCTGCTGCCCTCACCCTCTGGATTATATTTTGGTTTAAAAACCCCAGATCTGCTCTCTTCCCACCAGGGTTAGGATTTACTCCTTCCTTTTGGGCTCCTGCACCCCTGAGCAGCAGGGAACAGAAACTCAGGGAGCAGAAAAGAGCCACACAATCTCCTGTTAGAGCTGGACAAAGCCCACAGGGATCATCCAATTCCCTGGCAGGAATGCTGTGCTGCACGAAGGAGGGAGCAGTGGGAAGGGAATATTCTGGGCACTACCAGAGGTGTGTCTGTCTGCCTCCAGGCAGAGAAGGTCCAGTACAAAACACCAGCTCCTCAGAGAACACTCAAGTCAACGCTTTTCTCTCACAGAAAACAAAATGAAAGTAAGAGATCTCAGCTCTCTGTGAAATTTCCAGCCCCTGCTCCAAAGCACAGAAGAGCTGGAATTATTCAAAGAATGAGTCTCCAGTGTTCCTTGTCTTATCAAAATGAGGCCTTTTGTCTCCAGCTCAGGCTCAGAAATAGCAGAGTTGTGTGGATGAAACACAGCAGAATGCTCCAGCCTCTGCCAGAACCCTGACGTGGAAAATTTCAGCCCAAAGATCCAAGTCTGGCAGAGGGGGAGGGAGCTGAGGGCAGGGCTGTGCAATGGCAGCTCTGAAATTTCCAGTCTTCCTGGTGTCCTTTGGAATGCTGACATTTCCAGTTCAGTGCATGCTGAGGGCTCTGCTGGGTGGGGGCCAGCCCTGGGTGATGCTTTGCCAAGGATGGAGGACAAATCCCAGCTCCACGGGAGATTTTCCAGACTCTGAACCCTGGATGCCACCACACTGTCCCCTCACCTTGTGCTGATCCTGTGGGGACAAAGCCCCTTTTTTGGGGAGCCAGGCCAGTCTGGTGGCAGAGGGCAGAAAGCCACAGGTGGGCAGGGCTGGTCAGCACACAGGGATGGGAAAGGAAGATTCCCACGTGCTCCCCCTGCACCATGGAGCGCTGACCTGGCCTGCCCATGGCTGATTTTGGTCCCCCATGAGCCTCCCCAGCTGGTGGTGCTGGGCCCTGCCTGTGTCACCTGCTGTGTGACAGGGGGACACTGTCCTGTCCAGGGTGGCTGTTCAGAGTGAAGGGGCTCAGCTGGCCAGGCCACCGAGCTCGGAGGGGAAGGGGCTGCACCCCTGCAAGGACATCAAAGGGGGAAGCTCCTCCTCAACAGGACCCACAGTGTGACCCTGGGCCAGCCCCCTGCCAGGTGGGATGGAGGAGGGCGGGGTGGAGAGGGTGAGGAAATCACAGGGGCACGAAGCAGTGGCTGGGCCGAGGGATGAACTTGGTGGAGGTGTTCTGGGTTTGTGCAGAGACTGAGGGAGGCAGGGCTGTCACCTCCGGGGTGTCGGTGCCTTGGACAGGATCCTGCTGCTCTGTGCATGGTTGTCTTGGTTTGAAAGACAGGTGTTTGTTTAAGAAAGGCAGGAGCCTCTCTTGAAATGGAGAATGTAAACCCTTCCCTCCAAATTATTATAACTTTGAAATTAAGGAGCTCTCAGGCAAAGATATGGGAATAGGAATAACAGTTCTTTACTAGGAAAAGAAAGAAAAATAAAAAATACAGTAATAAAAAAAAAAACAAAACCCAAACCAAGAGAGTCAGAATCCAAGCTGACACCCGTCAGTCAGTCAGGGTGTTGGCACAGTCCCATTCAATGGTGGCTGCATCCTCCTGCAGGGGCAGATGTGGTTCAGCTGCAGCAGTGCTCCTGGAGAAGGTGCAGTTTCCTCTGAAGCTCCAGGGATGATGTGGAAAGGTCTGGCTTTCCTCTGGAATCCAGTGGAAAGAAGGTCCCTTGATATCCAAATCTCAGTTTTTATCTGGGTAGGAAAGGCTTGGCTCCTGCCCTGGCTGGAGCATCTCCCATGGGATGATGGAATTTTATCAGTCATGCCCTGGGACTCAGTGGCCATTAACAGGAGATATCTCCTGGAGGGAGGATGGGCTGTGGGAAGATAAAGATGATTGCCCAGCTGGTTTTTAACAGCTGGTGATAGAATCCATACTTTTGGTCACATCCTGCATTGCAAGCCAAGACAATGGAGCATCCCCAGCCAGCCCTTGCTGGGAGCAGCACTCCAGAGCTGGGCAGGGCCTGGCTGAGGCCACGCTGGCAGAAGCAGAGATCCCTCCCTGCTGTTTCCCCTCCTGAGCAGCAGCAGCCACATTTCTCCTCACAGGCAGCCTGTCCCAACACACCCAGGTATTGCATATAAATAAAACCTTATAAAAGAAAGGTTTTGTAAAATCAGGCCTTGTTACTTGGCTAGGCTAATAGCTAGCCTGTTAATTTCCCATAAAAAAAGAACTTTAAAAATGAGAATCAGTTTGCATAACAATCTCTTCTTGTGAGAAAAAAACTGTTTGCACCTGTGAAAATAAGAAGTCTGTATGTGTAAGAATCCGTGGGAAAAAAAATAAACTTTAAAAATCCATTTGCATATGAACACCTAGTAACCAATAAAGTGTATTTCAGTAAATTACTAACCAATTAGATTATACATGGTGCCTTCTAATCACGATGTAAATATGAGCTATCTGAATAAAAATTTGGATAATATTTCTTAAACTTTAAAGTATCTGTGTCCCTTCTACAGGACTCCATGACAGCCAGGGACACAGAGCACAGGATTTACAGTCCCCACTGAGCCTGGCACAGGGCTGGCCATGAGTCATCTTTCCTGGGTGTCCCTTCCCACTGTCACCAGGATCCCCAAGGAACAGCATCCCCAGCCTGGGCTGTGTGCTGTGCCAGGGAGGGAGCTGGGCAGCCCCAGTGCCCCAGGCTGCAGCATCCCACATGCCAGGAGTGTGGGAGGAGGGCTGGCCACACTGCCAGCCCCTCTGCCCCAGCACTGCCACCCAGCACTGCCCCAGCACTGCCACCCAGCACTGCCCCAGCACTGCCCCAGCACTGCCACCCAGCACTGCCCCCCAGCACTGCCCCAGCACTGCCCCAGCACTGCCACCCAGCACTGCCACCCAGCACTGCCACCCAGCACTGCCACCCAGCACTGCCACCCAGCACTGCCCCAGCACTGCCCCAGCACTGCCCCAGCACTGCCACCCAGCACTGCCACCCAGCACTGCCCCAGCACTGCCCCAGCACTGCCCCAGCACTGCCACCCAGCACTGCCCCAGCACTGCCACCCAGCACTGCCACCCAGCACTGCCCCAGCACTGCCACCCAGCACTGCCCCAGCACTGCCCCAGCACTGCCACCCAGCACTGCCCCAGCACTGCCCCAGCACTGCCCCAGCACTGCCCCCCCCAGCACTGCCACCCAGCACTGCCACCCAGCACTGCCCCAGCACTGCCCCAGCACTGCCACCCAGCACTGCCCCAGCACTGCCCCAGCACTGCCACCCAGCACTGCCACCCAGCACTGCCCCAGCACTGCCACCCAGCACTGCCCCAGCACTGCCCCAGCACTGCCCCAGCACTGCCCCAGCACTGCCACCCAGCACTGCCACCCAGCACTGCCCAGGGCCCAGCCCTGCTCGCTGACAGAGAGGGAATTCTGCCTCTGAAATGAAAAGTGGAAGGGAAATTATATTCCTTCATCCATTGTGCTTTGCTAATGGGTGGAGAGAGTTCCATTTATAACCCAGAATCCCAACAGAAATGGCCTCATCTGGCCCAGCCCATTGCTCACTCTCCTGGGCAGCTGATTGCTGCTTCTCCCAGATTTTTTAAGGATGACAAAGGAGCTAAAGCTGGCACAAGGCACCAGCCCCAGGGGGAGCACTGCCCCATGTGCTGAGCCTTTATCCCAAGCCCTTTGGGATGCAAACACAGGCTGGAAGTGAGGGCTGGGAAGTTGGGAAGGGAAGTGTCCTTTGCTCCAGGCATTGCCTTCAGGTGCTCTCCATGAAGAGCTGGAAATATCCCCCACATGGGGAGAAGGAAATGTCCCTCTCATGGGGAGAAGGAAATGTCCTCCCACAAAGAGAAGGAAATGTCTCTCATGAGGAGCTGGAAATGTCCCTCACACAAAGAGAAAGAAATATCCCCCATATGAGGAGAAGGAGACATCCCTCACATGAAGAACTGGAAATGTCCTCACACAAGGAGCAGAAAATGTCCCTCACATGAGGAGAAGGAAATTTCCCTCACATGAGAAGAAGGAAATGTCCTCACAGGAAAAGAAGGAAATGTCCTTACACAGAGAAGAAAATGTTTCTCACAGAAAGAGCAGGAAATGTCTCTCACATGAAGAAAATGAAATGTCCATCACATGAAGAAAAGGAAATCCTTACATGAAGAGAAGGAAATGTCCCTCACATGAGGAGCAGGAAACGTCCCTCACGAGCCAAGGCAAGGCTGGAAGCCGCTCTCCATGTGCAGGAGTGCAGCTGGTGCTGTGGAAATGCTCTGCCTGGGGGTTCAGCACCCCGAGTGGCAGTGCCAGGGCAGGCTGGCACACGGGCACGGGGCTGCAGGGTGAGCATCCCTCGGAGAGGTGGCTGCAGAGCTCTGCTCTGAGCACCCCCAGCCCTGCAGTGACAGGAGCCACCTCTTGGCTTGGAACCTCACAGCAGCTTTGGGAAAGCGGCACTGCACCCAAAGGAGCACAGAAGGGAAAATCCAGGAAAGCTAGAAGTTCAAAAGGGATGTTTTCTTCATGGATTATTGTTAAATTGACACTTTTTAATCCCAGTGAGACACAAGCCATGGTGCTGGTGTCCTTCCAGAAACAAGATCTGTTCTTCTGCACCCTCCAGCACTGAGAATTCCTACCCACCATGGTGCCCAGTGCCTGGAAAAGCCAGGAAAACTGGGTGAATCTCCGGGTGGAGCCTTTGGTGAAGCCTGGACAACCACAAGCCAGCCAGGAACAGGTTAAAGTCTGTGCAGCTGGTGAAATTCAGAGTAAATCCTTTATGTTAGCAAACAAGCTCTGGCAAATCCAGGTTCCTCCTGTGTGTTCTTAAACGATCCTTTAAGAGTTAAACAAAACAGTGACTGGTGCCTTTTAAACATGAGTGACCTTTCTCATGGTTCTTTTTCCCAGGTAAGTGTATTTTCATCTTGTTTTAGAGTCTTTAAGGTTTGGGAAGTGAATATTTGGAGTGTGAGGTTTTAAAATATCTGGTGAGCAAAACTCCAATATTGACCAGAGGCTGGATGAGCTCAGGCTGGGATTCCTTTGCTTGCTCCCAAAGCTGCTGCAGCTCCTTGCAATGCACACCAGAGCCCATCCCAAGCCAGGGGCACCAGGAGGGAGCCTCAGGCCCCTGGTTCCCCCTGCAGGGCACGAGGCCACCCTGAGCTGCTGCCGTGGGGCTTGTCATACAACAGAAATTGGCTGGGAAGGAACATTAAAGTTTGTCCTTAAAGCCATGGCAGGAACACTCCCACTGTCCCAGCTGCTCCAGCCCCAGTGTCCAGCCTGGCCTTGGGCTCTGCCAGGGATCCAGGGGCAGCCACAGCTGTGCCAGGGCCTGCCCACCCTCCCAGAGAACAATTCCTGCCCAGTGTCCCATCCAGCCCTGCCCTGTGTCAGTCTGAAGCCATTCCCTGTCTCCTGTCCCTCCATCCCTTGCCAATTCTCTCTCTCCCTGTTTCCTGCAGCTCCTCCAGGCCCTGCAAGGTCACACTGAGCTCACCCAAAGCTTCTCCTGCCCAGGTGAACAATCCCAGCTGTGCCAGCCTTTCCTCCCAGCAGAGCTGCTCCATCCTCTGCCCATCCTGAGCCTCCCCTGGATCTCCCCAGCAGCTCCAGGTGCTGCTGTGCTGGGGCAGCTCTGCAGGTGGGTCTCACCTGAGCACAGGGGCACAGGGGCAGAATCCCTCTTCCCTCCCTGCTTTTCCCTCAGGTTGAAATTCTTGTGTGTTAAAATCTCTGCTTCTGGGTCCATGCCCTGATTTCAGTGAGGAGATCCAGGTGCTGAGGGGTCACCAGGCCCTTGTCACCCCCTCCCAGTACTGGAAGAGTTGTGACAAACCATCACCTCTGCTTTTCTGTGTGGGAAACAGGTGCTGGCAGCAGATGGGAGGGATGAGAGTCACAGGAGAAGGTCAGTGCAGGGCTGGCTGCTCTGGAAACCACTGCTGGCTTTGCTGCCACGGTTCAGGACTGAGCTTCTGGCTCAGGACTTCTCAAGAGCTTTAATCCTTGGCCTCGTGCTCAGATGGCTCAGTGAGGGTGACCCTGAGCAGGGGGCTGCAGGCACAGCCTCCAGGGGGACCTTTCCCTTCTTTGGCTCAGTGTCCTCGTCCACCCAAGGTGGTTTTGCTCCATTTGCAGCACCCTGAGAGCGAGGGTTTGGGAGGACTTCCCTACAGCTTGGAACCCAAAGCTCCCTCCTGTGCATTCCTGGGCATCTCCCACAGCACCAGGCACAGAACAGGATGGGAACACACGGTATCCAGCTGCTCACTGGGGCAAAGTGGGATTCCTAAGGGTGACAGCCCCCAGCAGGCCAGGGATGCTGCACCCTGTGTGGGTGCAGCAGGACAGGCTGGCCAGAGCTGCCAAGGAAAGCCCTGCAGCATCCTGCTGCCTGCTGAGCCTGGAGAGGCTCCAGGACACCTGGATCACCCTGCCACCAGGTATGAAAGGCACAGGGTGTGTGGAGCTCCAGATAGCAGGGATGGAGAGGGAACAAACACCGGGGAGCTTCAGCAGGAAGGGAAGCAGTAATCCCTTGGCTGTGTGACAGGGAGCTGCCAGTTTTGCAGCAAGTGATGTCTCCAGCCTGCAGAGTTGGGTAGGATTGTCCCAGATAACCAGGTGTCCGTCAGAGAACTCCCATTTCTCTGCCCTTTGGAAGAACAGGAGCCCAGGCACTCCTTGTAGAGGAAGAGCTGTTGCATTGCCCAGGGAGTTCAGCTGTGGGGTGGAGCAGATGCCTTTAAAGGAATAAATATTTCTGCATCTGCAGTGGAGGCTGCAGAGCCTTACCCAGCTCCTGTGGGATGGAACACGCTCTAGAGTGCAGGAAGATGGGGGAATTGGGCTTTAACACCCTCAAACTGGCTAAAAAATCCCATTTAGAGGAGCAGGCCCTGCTGTCTCTACCAGCTTTGGATACTGGTGGGACTGGTTAGCAAAACCACTACGGAGCTGAGAAATAAAGACCTTGACACATGTACCGGCACCAGGGACAGCATTTCCTGCTCGGGTGCGCCATCGGGAGCGGCTCAGAGGAGAGCACCGGGGCTGTCACTGCAGGGGAGCGACGGCACCGTGGGAAAGGGTGGCAGCGGCTGCCGTGGCACATCCCCGGTGCCAGGAGCAGCCCCGGGGCCGCATGCGGGGTGCGCTGGGGGTGTGCCGGGCCGAGCTCAGCGTGTCCCTGTCCCTGTCCCTGTCCCTGTCCCCGTCCCCGTGCCCGCCGTGTCCCGGGCCGGAGCGCTGCGGCCGGTGCCGGTGCTCGGGGTCAGGTTCCGCGCCTGAGCCCGGCGGTGCCCGGGCCGGTCCCGGCGGAGCGGGATGCTCCGAGCGCGGCAGGAAAGCGGTGCCGGGGCCGGCCCGGCCCGGTGCCAGACGGTTCGGGCCGGGTGAGCCGGTGGGAGCCGGCCGGTGCCGGCTGCTCAGTGCTGGGCGGTCGCGTTCGGTTCCGCTCGGTCTCGCTCCGTCGCGCTCGGTCCCGTTCGGTCCCGTTCGGACCTGCTCGGTCCCGTTCGGTCCTGCTCGGTTCCGTTCGGTTCTGTTCGGTTCCGTTCGGTCCTGCTCGGTTCCGTTCGGTTCTGTTCGGTCCCGTTCGGTTCCGTTCGGTCCCGTTCGGTCCTGCTCGGTCCCGTTCGGTCCTGCTCGGTTCCGTTCGGTTCTGTTCGGTTCCGTTCGGTCCTGCTCGGTTCCGTTCGGTTCCGTTCGGTCCCGCTCGGTCCTGCTCGGTCCTGCTCGGTCCTGCTCGGTTCCGCTCGGTCCTGCTCGGTTCCGCTCGGTTCTGTTCGGTTCCGTTCGGTCCTGCTCGGTTCCGTTCGGTTCCGTTCGGTCCCGTTCGGTCCTGCTCGGTTCCGCTCGGTTCTGTTCGGTTCCGTTCGGTCCCGCTCGGTCCTGCTCGGTTCCGCTCGGTTCTGTTCGGTTCCGTTCGGTCCCGCTCGGTCCTGCTCGGTCCCGTTCGGTCCTGCTCGGTTCCGCCCGGTTCTGTTCGGTTCCGTTCGGTCCCGCGGGCGGTGCGTTACTGCCCCCTAGCGGTTCTGGCCGCGGGCCGCCGCCTCCAGGCACTGCCGATCCATCCCTGATCCCAACCTATCATCCCTGATCCCACCCCATCCCATCCCTGATCCCACCCCATCCCATCCCATCCCTGATCCCACTGATCCCATCCCTGATCCCAACCCATCACTCCTGATCCCAACCCATCACCCCTGATCTCACCCGATCTCACTCCAGTCCCATGCCCCATCCCTACTAACCTCACCCGATCCCATCCCACTCTGATCCCAACCAATCCCATTCCCATCTCACCCAATCACACCCACAGCTGCCAGCTGCTCCTTCACAATCCCTCCCACTCCCACACAATTTCTCCTGATCCCATCCTGTTCTCACATACTCCACTCTGCTCCCATCCCATCCCATCCCATCCCATCCCATCCCATCCCATCCCATCCCATCCCATCCCATCCCATCCCATCCCATCCCATCCCATCCCATCCCATCCCATCCCATCCCATTTGGAATCTGCATTGTTTTACTTCCTCCTGCTCCTGGACCTGACAGTGAAAGGTTTGCAGAGGGGGAAGGAAGATCAGATCCATGCTGGGATTCATCCATGGAACAGAGCAGCTTTGCAGCCCTGGCTGTACCAAAATCTGTCCCCATCACCATTTTTTCCCTCTCCAAAGAGGAAATTAGGGAACAGCACCGTTGGCTGGCCCTGCCCCTCTGAGAGATAGCCACAGTGCCATGGCTCTGCTCTGGGAACAAGGATTCCCACCCAGACAGGCTGGGAGAGGAGAAATTTCCCTTATTTGGGAAATAACAGCTGAGCCAGGTTCCCAGCGGAGCATCAGGAATTCAGACTGCGATTTCCCTCCTCAAACCTGTCTGCCGAGAGAGACGGGAATGGGTCAGGACAATAAGTTTCATTCAGGAACAAGTGCTTCCTGGGATGAATGCATTCTGCAGGGATCCAGCGTGCTGCCAGCAGCTGGATGTGCTGCAGAGCCTGCTGAGAGCGGATGGGAGAGGGAAGGACCGGGAGCACAGCAGTGCTGGAAGCAGCCTTCCTGTCAGGAGAGGCACTTCCAGACAGAAACGAATGGGGAATGTTAAAATATACAGGGAAATCAAGCAGGAACCAGGAGGGGGTAGAAAATAGATCATGGAGCTCTGGAGGAACAGCTGGAGTAAATTAAGGCAGGTAATTGGAGCAGGATAAGGTGGGTGAGCAGCAAGGCTGGAAGGAGCTATTCTTAGCACAGGCATTTACTCATCAGCACATGGAATCCTGCTCTTGGCTCGGGGCTGGCCTGGCAAGGGTTTGTCACTTGGCTGGATCCACTCGTTATTCTGAGCTGTGGTGACACCTGCCCAGAGCCTCTGGTGACACCTGCCCAGAGCCTCTGGTGACACCTGCCCGCCTGTGTCCGAGCCTGTGGTGGCACCTGTCCATAAGTGTCTGGAACCTATGGTGGCACCTGTCTTGAGCCTCTGGTGGCATTATCTGGAGGTGTCCAGCTGTGTCCAGAGCTGTGTTTATATCTGTCCAGCTGTGTCTGGAGCTGTGGTTACACCTGTCCAGAGGTGTCCAGCTGTGTCCAGAGCTGTGTTTATACCGGTCCAGCTGTGTCTGGAGCTGTGGTTACACCTGTCCAGAGGTGTCCAGCTGTGTCTGGAGCTGTGTTTATACCTGCCCAGCTGTGTCCAGAGCTGTGTTTATACCTGTTCACAGGTGTCCAGCTGTGTCTGGAGCTGTGGTTACACCTGTCCAGAGGTGTCCAGCTGTGTCTGGAGCTGGGGAAGCCATGCCAAGGTGCAGGGAGGGGGAGTGCAGCTCTGCCAGTTCAGGGGAGGGTACAATCCCTTTGGGATACTGTGCCCTAAGGGAATGGTTTGGCTTTGCTTTGGAGCCCAGAGAAGCAGGGGCTGATCCTTTTTTTAGTGCATGTGTTTCAGCTTCTGTTCCATTTCCCAGGAGCTGCTGAGGGCTCCTGGACTGTGACACAGCATCATCACCTGGGGACAGCCACCATGCACAGCTGCTGAGAGCCAGGGGAGAGCAGGTGTGCCCCACAGGGCTGGGGCTGCTCCCAGGGGTCCCCCCAGGGCAGAGCCCTTCTATATTTCCTCCTCAGGCAGGAGCAGCCACCACCCCTCCTGCCAGGGGCTGGGGTGTCCCCACAAGTGGGGCCCTGATGTCCCCAGGGCCAGCAACTTTTCTTCATGTTTCCCAGTGCTGGGAATGACACCCTGGGTGGGTTTTCCCAAGGTGTAATAGATCATTCCCATCTCCAGAGCATGGCAGGGGTGTAAGGGCTCATTCCCATCTCCCTGTGCTCCTTGTTGTGGCTGCACTGAGGATTTGTTGTTTGAGCTCAAGACATCCCTGTCAGTGCCTGTAACAAAATTCATCAGTTCATTCCTCCAAGAGAAGCCACAGACTAAGAGGTAACAACTACTTAGGCCAGTTAAGTTGCCTCCATTTGATCTAAAATACCAATTAATACAAACGTTTGGAATGAAATAACCGTGCTGCAAACCCTTCTTATCCCTCAACTGTAGAAGAAAATCCCGGCAAACAGCTCCGAGTAAATACCTTCATTAAACACTGAAGGGAGGCGGCTGGGATTACAACAATCTGTAAACAAGGGAACAAACAGGCTGATCTAATCTCACAAAAGAACAAAGCAAGTGTCGAGGGGATGAGGCTGTGTGTGACTAATAAAGGGCTGATAAGTAAATAATAAAGGAAAGGATTAATGAATGGCTGAATATCCAGGGCTGACAATGAGGGCAGGGGATGTGGGGAGCTGCTGGGGACCCTGCCTTGTCCCTGCTGTCCCTGGGCACGAGGGGACCTTCCCTGAGACAACTGCTGTGCTTTAACAGAGCCCAGTGACCGTCCTACAGAGCACCCACCTGATGGGTGGCACTGATGGGCCCCACGAGGGGTGACTGTGACTGCCTGGTGGCACTGAGAGTCAAACCCACCTGGCTGGGAGCTCTGCAGGGCACCCCTAACCCAAGGAGCTCAGAGAGGGGAAATCCCACGGGGCAAAGACCCCTGAGATACCACCTGGGCTTTGGCTCTGCATCTGAAAGACCAGAAGAGAGGGGCACAAGTCACCTCTCCCCCCCAGCCCTGGCTGTCCCTTGCTCAGAGCTTGAAGGGGCTCGTGCTCACAGGCAGACCCTGCCCTGGGTACATGGGGATCACAGAATTCCAGACTGGTTTGGGCTGGAAGGGATCTTAAAACTCATTTAGTGCCACCCCTGCCATGGCAGGGACACCTCCCACTGTCCCCAGTGTCCAGCCTGGCCTTGGGCACTGCCAGGGATCCAGGGGCAGCCACAGCTGCTCTGGGCACCTGTGCCAGGGCTGCCCACCCTCCCAGGGAACAATTCCTGCCCAATATCCAACCTAAATATTCCCCAAATACCTCCCTTGTCCTGTCACTACCGTTCTTCATGAAGGGTCCCTCTCCCATTTCCCTGCAGCCCCTTCAGACCCTGGAAGGGGTCTGGGGTCTCCAGGCTGGACATTCCCAGCTTTCCCAGCCCCTCAGGATGCACAGGCTGGATGCAGTTCTTGCAAGATGAAGATGTTTTGTGCTGTGCTCAACCAGAGCTGGATTTACCAAACTCCAGATCCCTGCTCCAGGTGTTTCCCAGCTCTCAGCCTGCTGTGCTCAGGTTGTTCCAGCACCATTCTGGTGTTACTGGGGAGTGGTGCTGCTTCTCAGCTGTCCCAGGACATTCCTTTCTTCTGGGAGCAGCTGCTGGTGGCAGGATTTGGAGCCACTTCCAGGAGATGTTTGTGGGAGAGCTAGGGCTGCCTCTGGGCACACAGTGCCATACCTGATCTTCCCTCAGCTAAATTATGCCCTGGTGAAACCCCAGCAGAGATGACTCACTGCGACCTCAGCATTGTCCAGCAGCTGTAGGAGCCATGGGTGGACAAACATTCCTGGGGAGGTTTCCACAGCACGGTCCTGAGCTGCAAGCAGAGCAGAGTGGGAAAAGAGGGATCTGTCCCTCACCATTGTCTTTTTTCAGAGGGAGAAAAGAGGGCTCTGTCCCCCAGCATTGTCTCCCTTGTGCTCTTTCCTCCCACCCAAACCTGTATGGGATGCAGCAGCAGAGCTGGGAGCAGGATCTTTGCTGGGAGCAGGATCTTTGCTGGGAGCTGGATCTTTGTTGGGAGCAGGATCTTTGTTGGGAGCAGGATCTCTGCTGGGAGCTGGACCATTGCTGGGAGATGGATCTTTGTTGGGAGCAGGATCTTTGCTGGGAGCTGGATCTTTGTTGGGAGCAGGATCTCTGCTGGGAGCTGGATCTCTACTGGGAGCTGGATCTTTGATGGGAGCAGAATCTTTGCTGGGAGCTGGACCATTGCTGGGAGCAGGATCTTTGCTGGGAGCAGGATCTCTGCTGGGAGCTGGATCTTTGTTGGGAGCAGGATTTTGGCTGGGAGCAGGATCTTTGTTGGGAGCAGGATTTTTGCTGGGGGCAGGATCTCTGCTGGGAGCTGGATCTTTGTTGGGAGCAGAATTTTTGCTGGGGGCAGGATCTCTGCTGGGAGCTGGATCTTTGCTGGGAGCAGGATCTTTGATGGGAGCAGGATCTCTGCTGGGAGCTGGATCTTTGCTGGGAGCAGGATCTCTGCTGGGAGCTGGATCTTTGCTGGGAGCAGGATCTTTGATGGGAGCTGGATCTCTGCTGGGAGCAGGATCTTTGCTGGGAGCAGAATCTTTGTTGGGAGCTGGATCTTGGCTGGGAGCAGGATCTTTGCTGGGAGATGGATCTCTGCTGGGAGCAGGATCTTTGCTGGGAGATGGATCTTTGCTGGGAGCAGGATCTCTGCTGGGAGCTGGATCTTTGCTGGGAGCAGGATCTTTGATGGGAGCTGGATCTCTGCTGGGAGCAGGATCTTTGCTGGGAGCAGAATCTTTGTTGGGAGCTGGATCTTGGCTGGGAGCAGGATCTTTGCTGGGAGATGGATCTCTGCTGGGAGCTGGATCTTTGCTGGGAGATGGATCTTTGCTGGGAGCTGGATCTTTGCTGGGAGCAGGATTTTGGCTGGGAGCTGGATCTCTGCTGGGGGCAGGATCTCTGCTGGGAGCAGGATTTTGCTGGGAGCAGGATTTTGGCTGGGAGCTGGGCAGCAGCAGCAGTGAGGATGTGCTCCCGTGTGGATGTGCTCCCACACGTGTCCCTGCAGCCCAGAGGGACAGCAGCTGGGACACTGCTGGGGATGAGCTGCTGGCACGCAACTGCCACCAAATGCATCTCATAAATCAAATTGCTACCTCTGCTGCACCCCAGAGCACCCCCGACAGTTTAAGGCATCTCCTTAAAACATAAATAGGAAAATAAATGCAGCAGGGCAGGGGGGGGAGGGTGGAGGAGAAAGAGTGTCCTGGCAGTTTAAGGGAGGACTTTAAACATCTATGATTTTGGTTGTTTTGCTGGAGAAAATTGAAGTTCTAGAGACCATCATTATCTTGAGGTTAGTAAAGCTAGAAAACACCTACTGCTTGTGCATCCTGAAAAATCCAGCTGGTTATTTTTGGGGGTGGGAAGGGAGCTTCGTGCTTGCTCTTGCGAGAAGAGCAGAAACACATTGCCTGTGCTGATGGCATTTTGTCCCTGGAACTCATCCCACAGCTGATCACTCCATCACAGCAAAGATTTACTCCAATAGCTTTTGTGTTTTATAACATTTACCAACAGTCTCGCTCTGCTTGCTGA
Organism: Oenanthe melanoleuca; assembly: GCF_029582105.1. Lineage (NCBI taxonomy): Eukaryota > Metazoa > Chordata > Aves > Passeriformes > Muscicapidae > Oenanthe > Oenanthe melanoleuca. Next base: position 10,493,713 of record NC_079351.1, on the reverse strand, counting down.
AAACTCGAGGAGTGGGCAGCGTCCCTCAGCACAGGCAGGAGTTCTGCTGCTCTCCCTGAAAAAAGGATTTGTCAGCAGAGGTCAAAGCTTCCACTCCTGCAGGTGACAGAGTGGAAACAAATGGCCAGGCCTGGGGATGAAGAAGCTTTTTAGCTGCTCTGTCCTGAGGCATGAGGTGCAAAGCTGAGCTCACCTGGGCTGGGCTTTGTCTGAAGGGCTCTTGTCCCCAGCCCCTGTCTGCTCTCACTAAGGAGCACTCCCAGCCCAAGGAGATCCTGCTCCAAAGAACTCAGGGAAGGTGGTGTTGGCTGCCTGTGAGCCTGGCTGAGGGGTAACACTGCCAGAGAGGGAGGGCAGGGCCAGCAGGGCACAGGGACTGAGCCCAGAGCCACTGAGCTGAGCCCAGAGCGGGGCAGGACAGCCTGGGCACCCCTGGGTGAGGTCTGCAGGGGTAAGATCTCCAGCTCTGGAAAAAAAGGGCTCCTAACACAGCAGAAATATCCTGGGCACCCCTGGGTGAGGGTCTGCAGGGATAAGATCTCCAGCTCCCTGGGAAAAGGGCTTCCAGCACAGCAAAAAAAATTCTGGTCAGCCCTGGCTGGGCATCTGCAGAGCTGCAGACCTCCAGCTCTGGGAATAAAGAAAACATGGCAGAAAAATCCTGGGCAACCCTGGGTGAGGATCTGCAGGGGAAAGATCTCCAGTTCCCTGGGAAAAGGGCTCCCAGCTCAGCTCTCAGGTGATTCCTGCCCTTTTCAAAGCCTTGATGTCCCTTTGTGTCACAGGAGGGAAGGATGCCCTGCAAACCCCTGGATGTGCCTCTCAAAGCCTGCACAAACCCCCCTGGCACTGGGGAGGCCTGGAGAGCCCTGGGCCCACCAAAATCCTGGGAGGTTTCTCCATAATCCAACTGCAGTTCTTAGGGAAGGAGGAAAGCAGAGATGTGCAGGCAGGCTGAGCTTCAGAGATCTCCCCAGACAGGAGCTGCACTAGTGTCTGAGAGCCCTGGGGGTGTTTTTGGGGTGGATTTGTCTGACAGCCTTTTAAACCTGTCTATATTTCTTCTGGCAACGAGTCCCCACCAACGCAGCGTTCAATAGCTGCTCCTGTTTGGAGCTGCCATGCTCAGGGGGTTTGTTTGCACGGCAGAGCAAACCTCAGGACACCTCAGGAAATTTCTGTGCCAAGCACCCACTTTTCTCCTGATGGATTCCCTTGGTCCTGGGGGTTAATGGGTGGGGGGAGAGACCTGAGCTGCTGCTGGACAGTCAGAGGTGGTGTCTGACTCCTCACTGACCCTTCCAGAACATCAGCTGGAGCCTCATTATCCATCTCATCTCATCTCATCTCATCTCATCTCATCTCATCTCATCTCATCTCATCTCATCTCAATCTCATCTCAATCTCATTTTATCTCATCCCACCCCTTACCATGGGCAAGGACACCTTCCACCATCCCAGGCTGCTCCAACCTGGCCTTGGACACTTCCATGGATGGACAGCCACAGCTTCCCTGTGCCAGGGCCTCCTCACTCTTACAGGAAGCAATTTCTTCCCAACATCCACTCTAAACCTTCTCCATTGCTAATCTGAATATTTCTTTTGATTTTTGGCTGTCACCACCCCCTGATTTGCAGTCCTAAAGCCTCAACAAAGCTCCTCTGACTTCCACCCAGCACTCCTGGTTTGCAGAAGCTTCCACACAGCTGCAGTTCCAACCTCATTTTTCTCCCTTCTCCACTCCCAGAAGAACTTTTCTGGGAGAAATGTGTGATACCAGGTGGGGTGACACTGGTGAGACAGGCAAAGTTCCCACAGATCCACCTCCTCCCACTTTGTTTAGGAAACATCAAACTGCCTTGGAAAGCTTGTGCTGCTTCTGAGGGCTCAGATCTTCTCCTCACAGACAGCAAAGGGCTTCTTTGTTGTTGATAGAAACCAGGAGCACTGGGAAGACATCTTGACCCCTTTTCTCAGAAGCCAAATTGTCTCTGAAACCCAACAAAGGAGAACAGGGGCTTCTTTTGTGATTTCCTGCTCAGGTTCCACAGGATTCATCCAAGCAGGGGTGTTAAACCTGGAGTCCTGGCCAGCCTCCAGCACAGGTAATTACAGATCTGCCAACCTAAATCTCTCCCCCTGAGTCAGTTAAAGGTGTTGTTCTTCTCTCCTGTCCCTGGTGCAGTGACAGTGTCCCAAGCAGAGTCCTCAGATGTTTCTGTCCTTCCCAGAGAACATTTGATGAGGCACAAAATGATCTGCACTGGTCCCCCCATGGAAGCTTTCCCACAGAAAGCTGCTGTGGAGGTGAAAGGGGAATTACAGGATGGAAGCTGTGGAGCTGCTGCTGTTCCCTCCCTGATGTCCACCAAGATAAAATCCAGCCCCACCTCCCTCCATGCTGGATCCATCCAACTCAGGACATTGCATGATTTTCATGCAGCTCAAAATGTTCCAGCTGTTTGTTCTGAGGAGACAGGGAATGGCCAAACAGCACCAAATTCCCCCTTTGCCACTCTGGGTGCTGCCAAAAGGCCACGGGGAGAGGCAGAGCTCAGTGCAACACCCCAGGGGAGCCCCGTGGGAGAGAAGCCCCCTGTCCCCAGCACTGTCCCTGCAGTCCCAGAGTCCCTGCCATGCTGAGGCTGAAAGGAGCAGCCAGAGGAGCCAGGGAAGGCACTGGCACCCAGAGGCTGAAAGCAGCATCTCCACCCCCCAAGACACAAGCAGCTGATCCTGAGCCCTGGGGGTGTCACCTGGAGTGAAGCCATGGGAGCACAGGGGACCCTGCAGCCTCTGGGCTCTGCAGCTCCCTGGGCCAGCCCTGGGAATGCAGCTGCTGCCCCACTGAGGCTCCTGCACTTTTAAAGGCTTCCTCCTCCAGGCCAGGGGGTGAATTCCCAGCCATGGGCACTCTGGAGCCAGCCCTGCTTTCCCTCTGCCTGGGCAGGGTGCTCTGGGCTGGGGGCACTGAGGATGCAGCCCTGGAGCAGGGACTGGAACCTGCTGCTGCTTCTCAGCCACTGACTCACAGAATCCCAGACTGATTTGGGTTGGGAAGGAGCTTAAAAACAACCCAGTTCTACCCCTGCCATGGCAGGGACACTCCCACTGTCCCAGCTGCTCCAGCCCCAGTGTCCAGCCTGGCCTTGGGCACTGCCAGGGATCCAGGGGCAGCCACAGCTGCTCTGGGCACCTGTGCCAGCCCTGCCCACCCTCCCAGGGAACAATTCCTGCCCAGTGTCCCATCCAGCCCTGCCCTGTGTCAGTCTGAAGCCATTCCCTGTGTCCTGTCCCCCCATCCCTTGTCCCAGTCCCTCTCCAGCTCCCCTGGAGCCCCTTTAGGCACTGGAAGGTCACAATAAGGGCCCTCTGGAGCCTTCTTGTTCAACTTCCCTCTTGCTATGGGCCTTAGGAATTGAGTCAGGTTTTGTGCTGCTTCTGAGCCCTCAGCATGTGGAGCAGGAGCAGAGGACAGGCAGCTCCTCCTGCCCATCCGCAGGGACAGCCCTCAGGGCTCTCCCCTGCACGTCCATGGATGGACAGGCCCAGGGATATTCCAGCATTCAGGATTGCTCTGGCTCAAACGTTTGCTTTCTGCCTTTTCTGTAATTGTATCAACGTGGAAAAAAAATGTAAATAGGAATTTTAATAAAAGTATAGCAGTAAGCAGATCTAATCTCTAACCTTTTGAAATATGAAGAAGCTGCTTTATCTGTGAGGAAACACAATCTCTCCCCAGCAGAGATGGGAATTTGTGGGAGTTAAATTAACTAAGGCAGTGCTCCCCTCCTGCTCGTTGGATGTAAACGAAGCATATTGAGGATTATTGCAAAGGGAGAATTAATAAAAACTGAATGGGAAAGTTTCAGATCCAGGCATATTTGCTAATCGTTTCCCAGGCACAGGGAGAGCAGCCTGTGGTCCCAGCACCTCCTTCCCTGCTGGCATGGAGGAGCAGGAAATCCTGTGGAATGGAGCTGCTGGAGTGAGCAGTGCTTGGAATTCTGTGGTGATTCCAACTGCACACAGCACTGCAAAGTAAAACCTTTACACAATGAGGGTCCTGAATTTGTGGTGTCCCCCACTCTACACACTATGGGCTGCTGGTGGGATGTGCCCATGGGCTGCCCAGGGCTCCAGAGCAGCAATTCTTCCAGTGAGGGCCAAGCCTTGGTGGCACCACGGAGATGTCCCCATGCCAGAGGGTTCCTGGGCTCTGTGAGCCACGTCAGGATCAATCAGTGCAGGTTATTCCACCTCAGGGGCAGTGCAGTGGGCAGCACAAACCCAGCTAGAGATGCTGAATAGATGGTGAGAGAGGGGCCAGGGAGCTCCCTGGGCAGGGCAGGAGCAGTGACTGCTGTTAACAGGCTGCTCCTTCCTGCACAGTGACTGCAGAGCAGCAGGCAGAGCAGGGCACAGATTTATCCAACCCTGGGTGCTGTCCCAGGCAGTTTAGCCAGCTCTGCCTGGTTAAACCAAAGCTGGGACTCCTTCTGTTTCCAGGAGATCCCAGATGACCTCACCACTGTGCTGGATTATTTGCTGTTGGCCACCTGGTCCAGGAATCCTTCACCTTTCCAGGTTTTCTGATATTACAGGGCCTGATTTCTCATCATCAGGTTTCTTCCCTTCAACCCTCTCTTGTAAGAGCTGCCCAGGTGGGTTCAGATGTAGCCCAGATTTATTGTGTCAGCCATGGTACAACCCTGAATGGTGCCCACGAGATTTTTTCACCAACAAGGTGAGTGGTCACAGCTGCAGAGCCACTTCTGAGTGACAAAAGATGCTCCTGAGCCGTGTGAACATCCCTTGCAAACACCACCACATCTCCTTGGCTGGGATTTGTCCTCCCTTCTCCAGGCACACATCCTGCAGAAGGTGCAGGGAGTGAAGGAGAACTTCCAGTACAAAGCTGCTAAGCCTGGACTGCACCTTCCCCACAGAGCAAATCCCAAATGCAGCTTTCCTTTCATTCCTGCTTCTTCCCAGAGACAATTCCAGTGCCTGGAGGGGTCGTACAAGGGGCTGGAGAGGGAATTAGGACAAGGGATGGAGGGACAGGACACAGGGAATGGCTTCAGACTGGCACAGGGCAGGGCTGGATGGGATATTGTGCAGGAATTGTTTCCTGGGAGGGTGGGCAGGCCCTGGCACAGCTGTGGCTGCCCCTGGATCCCTGGCAGTGCCCAAGGCCAGGCTGGACACTGGGGCTGGAGCAGCTGGGACAGTGGGAGGTGTCCCTGCCATGGCAGGTGTGGCACTGGAAGGGCTTTTATTCAATGATTGTATGACAATCTGCCCTGTAATTACCCAGTTTTCTGAAGAATTTTGAAGTCCTGACAGAACCTGCTCCTTGCCCAGTTGGGATGTTCCTTCCTCCTCTCCTGGGCTGCTCCAGGGCTGCTGTGCTGGCTGCAGGCAGCAGCAATTGGACTCCTGAAGTGCCCTTTTGTCTGCTCAGAGGAGTGAATTGGCAGCAGCACAAAGATCTAAGGGAAATAATTCCCATTAAGCCAGGGGCACCCTGCCTGAGCAGTGCCTGCCTCCAGCACCAGAGCCATTCCTCCCACTGCCCTGCTCGGGATCTGTGATTGTTCGTGCCCGTGGCAGGGGCTGCCCTGGCCTGCCGTGCACACCGTGCTCCCATCCCACACTCTTTTCTCAATTGTGCAAGCCTGGGGTGCAGCTTTCTTTGGTCTCCCTCTCAGCCTTGAAAAATATCCTAATTTCAGAGAGCTCTCAGCTCTATTGAAAGGACTTTTGGATCCTCCCATTTTCCAGTCACTCACCAGGCCCATGAATGACTGGGAAGAACTGCCTCATCCCTGGGGGTTTTAGGAAAGGTGTAAAATTCACCTGTAAAGAGAAACAGAGGGACTCAGGGAGCCTGGGAGCAGATGTGTCACTCTCTCTGAAATCCCTGTCATGCCTGAGAACTCATTTGCTTTCTGTGCAAATCTGCCTGCCTGGCACGGGGGCTGAGGGAGGGGCTGGCACCAGGCAGGAGCTCTCCTGGAAAACTCCTGTGTCTTTATCAGACCATGGCCTGAGCCCTGCACTTGGAATCCAGGGGTCTGCTGAGCTGGGAGGAGCCCAGCAGGATCAGGAGTGCAGCCCCTGTCCCTGCTCAGACACCCCAAAATCCCACCCTGAGCATCCCTGGCAGTGCTGTCCAAGCTCTCCTAGAGCTCTGGCAGCCTGGGCAGTGCCAGCACCTCTGGGGGAAGAACCTTTCCCTGAAATCCATCCCAAAACCCCCAGCTCAGCTCCAGCTGTCCCCTGGCTCCTGTCCCTGTCCCAGGGAGGAGCTGCCACAGGCAGCACCAGGCTGTGATGGCATCAATGTCAGAGGTGAGGGACAGCCCTGGGTGAGCTGTGAGGAGATGAAATCTGGGATCACACATCTTCCAAGCCCTGGCAGGCTGCAAATGCACTCCTGTGCTGCTTTGAGTGCCAGCTTCCTGCTGCTAAATTCATACATCCAGATGAAAGAGCCAATGGATGAGATGTTTGGAGGAAAGGAAAACACCTGAGCTGTCTGTGGTGGCCTGGCTGAGGTGGGATGCAGACCTGGGGGCTCTCTGAGTGTCACATTGCTGGGCTTGGAGGCAGCATCAAATCAGTGCTAATTGCTCTCATCTCTCTGGTGCTGTCACCTGCATCCAGCCCTGGCTGGGTAACAAGGTGTGCATGCTCAGCCTGGCTCCCTCCATCTGGCTGGGATGGCTCCTCCTGCCTCAGGCTGGCTGCTGCTGACTGCCTGGAGCTGCAGGGCAGTCTGGATGCTGGGTGTGCCAGATCACAGGAAAAAACAGATCTGTGGCACAGGGATGGAGCTGGGAGAGAAGCCTGCCCTCGTGGCAGTGACAGGCTGGGCCGTGCTGCTGATGGAAGTGACAGCAGGGGCTGTAATGACACGGAAAAGAAAAGCTCACACTGCTCTCCCTTCTGTGCACATGCAGCAGGATAAAGGAAATTAACCCCTGACAGGCAGTGTGGGCAGGGCTGTGCACAGCCAGGTGTCACCCTCAGGTGTCACCCTCAGGTGTCACCCTCAGGTGTGTGCTGCCCTTCATGGGCTGAGGAAATCTGGAGAAGCCCCAAACTTGCAGTGACAAAGGTAGGAAGCCAAAGCAGATCAAATTATCATTCCCAGGCCTGGAGGAACCATCACACAGGAGAGAGCAGTGGAAGAGAAACCCATCCTGAGGTCTCTGCATTCCTTTCTTTCTGCCTGGATCCCCAGGGGATGTCACAGCTTGCAGGGAATACTTGGAGCGCTTCCCTTGGGCTGGATTTTCTGTTAATATCAGGAAGAAGCAAGAGAAAGGGAGAGACATGATTTATAAGGATGGAGTGACAGGACAAGGGGGAATGGCTCCAAACCAAAAAAGGGAAAATTTAGGTTGGATATTAGGAAAATATAGGGCTTTGCAGAATTGCAGTGGTAAAAGCACTTTCTAAATACTTCTCCATGAGCAGAGCCGGATAAATACTGAGGAATTTCTCATTTGCTGTAGAAGTTTATTTGTCTTCTACGTGCAGATGGCCCCATTTGAAGGGAGTGCATTGCTGAAATGCCTGGCCAACGCTGGGGACACCTCAGTGAGGTCCCTGCCACTCCCAGGAGTGCTGGGGGCACTTTCTGCACAGCTGGGCACAGCTCACATCTGTGCTGGCCTGGCACAGAACAGGAGACAGGGACACGTCCCTGCTGCAGGACAGAGCTGTGACAGTCACTGCCACCGGGCTGGGGGATGGGAACAGGGAGAAAGGAACAGGAGGTTCCCATGGGGAAGAGAATCCCAGCTTCTCAAATTGTACAACCCCACACAAACCACAGGATCCTCTCAGGCAGCAGAGAACAAACCAGCCGTGAACAGCTGGTGAAATTTCCCTCTTTTGCTCCGGTTCCTGCTCCGAGGCTGCAGGAGGAGCTGAGCACATCTGGCCCTGCCTGTGTGAGGCTCTGCCACCCCCTGCTCGTTCCCCTCACATTTCCCTGCTTTCTGTTCAGCCTGTCTTGGGCCTGGAACAAACCCGGGATCCACCCATTCCTGTTCAAGCAAGAAGGAATCCAGCTCCACAGAAATAATCCCCCAAACTCTTATTAGGAGCTTTTTGTAGCTACATTAATTTTAGAAGAAAAATTAGGTCCAGAGTGCTGTGCTCGTTTTAATGAAGATTCACGGTCACAACTGAATCCCCTGACGAGGAGGAATCAGCTTTTGAGCACATCAGACTCATTAGAAACTCCTCACAAAGTCATCAGAGGCCGGTGAGGGGTGGCAGGAAAAGGGGAGCGATGCCGGGCAGAAATTGGATTTCGGGAGTTTGTGAAGCTGCACTTCCCTTCCCCGCCTGCAGCCGCGGCAGCTCCGGCACGGAGATGAAAGCAGCCGGCGAAGAAGATAAACAAGAAAACAGCTCTGGAACAGTCACGCTGCCAAAAACAACCTGGGGAGGATGGGACGGGAGATAAAAGAGAAAGTGCTGGAGGTTTCGGAGTGACTTCCAGGTGGGGATGGGGCTGGGAGCGGAGCTGTCACGGAGTCTCTGTCACAGTCACTGTCACAGTCACTGTCACACTGTCACACAGCCCTAGGGCAGGGCATTTTCTCTCACAAGCACCTCAGCCTCTGTCCTTCCCTTCCAGCCAGCAACGCGGCTCCAAATCCCAGGAAAGTCCCAGAAATCCAACGTTGCTCCTTAGGGACTCTTTCCTTTTTTCCTTATTTGCTTCAGCTTTTTCTCTCTCGTATTTTGGCTCCAGGCAAAGCAATAGGATTATAGGGATCTAGGGAAGCTCTGTCCTGACAAATTGAGCAGGGGGAGGCAGAGGATCTGGGTGGGGTTTTATCGTCACCTTGGTGTGATAAAGCCGTGGTGGTATCAGAGGAGCACATGGAGTCCAAGGCTCAACCAATTCTGGAGGCTGGGCAGGCACGGAGGAAAAGCCAGTCTCAGCCCCCAGATACCCTGTGGGACAGCAAACGTGGCACTCAGTGTTTGCACACTGTGCCCTTGTAATGTTTGGTGTAAGGACAGAGATCTGCCTATTGCTTCTGTCTCAAAAACCTTGGATCTTTTCCCCAAGGATTGCCTTCTGCAGGAACCTTGCCCCCCTGGGAGAGGACACTGGGTTTTTGAGTGCCCCTGAGCAGGGGCACTGCAGAGAGCTCAGCTCCTGTGCAGGGATGAGGGAAGGACACACATTGCTCCACCTGGGTGCCTCCCACACTTCAGAAAGCCTTGGAGAAGCAGGGACAGAGTTCCAAGGAAACCCAGGGCTGAAGATGCTTTCTGTGGTGAATTTGATGAGGACATGTGGGAAGCCCCCAGCGTTTGGAGATGACCTCCCTACACCAGTCAAATCTGCTTTACAGCCTTTGGTGTCAGGGTTTGGTGGTCACTCAGCAGGAGAATTATCCCCAAGGAGGGGCCACAGGAGCTGGGCTGGGGGTATTTGGGTTCAGAGGGGTGTGTGCATCAACCCAGCTCAGACTGCCCCTGGGTGGACACGCTGGCTTTAGGCTGCCTCCTCCTGCCTCAGGTCTGAGCCTGGGTCAGGCACTGCTGAGGCCTGGGTGTGGATTTACCTGGGCACCTCCCCTGTCCAGAGCTCTGCGGCCATGGAAGGCACCAGTCCTCCCTTTTGTGAGGAATGAAGGGATTTTCCATTTCCCCAGGTGCTCCCCAGCACCAGAGCAGCTTTAGATGGCAGAGCTAGAGCTCTCTTTGCCAACCTCTCAGCCTGTGGGCTGTCCTACAGGAGTTACCACATGAGCTGTGGGCACTCAGACCTTTCCTTGAGGAAATGATTCCCACAGGGTGCAAGACAGGGGATTTTTAGGGGTTCTCTCTTCCCATTGCTCTCTTCCTCACTGCACTCCCTTCTCTCCTGAAAACTGCCCTCCTGCAGCTGCAGGGATCCCTTCAGTTCCCATCCCTGTGTGCTCCTTGCTGGAATTCCTTGCTGTCCTGTGTGTCCTTACAGCTGGCAGTACCTTGCCTGGCTTCAGGAAATGTTTGTAGAGGCTTTAGTTGGGTTTGCAGTGGGACACGGGGGAAGCTCCAGGACTTTGAGGAAATCCTGCCTCGGTGGCTGTGGCTCACAGCAGTGAAAGCTCCTGTGCCTGAAGGGATCTTGCTCAGAACAAACCTGTGGTGGCTGTGCCGGGTCACTGGGCAGCTCAGGGCAGTGCCAGCCCATCAGTTGGAAGAAGTGGAGAGTGTATCAGGCTGGGGTGGGGGTGCTGCTCTCTCCACCCCGAGCACATCAGGGAGCAGGAACTGGGACTCAGCTGGACCCGGTGCACCTTCCAGGGAGGTGCCAACAGCCCCGGGCTGCAGCAGCAATCCCTGGGAAGCCTGCGAGGCTTGTCCCGGTGCAGAGGGCAGCACGGCCTGGGGACAGCCCTGGGGACAAGGTGTTCCCAGCACCGGGCTGTGCTCCGGGCACTGCCCTGGCACACCCACAGGGAACACATTCCTGCTGATCCCCGCAGGGACCGCACCCCAGGGACAGATCTACATCCCACACACACCTTTAGGGACCACATCCCTGCCCATTCCTGCCAGGACCATCCCCCTGGACCACCAGGGACAGGTACAGCGGCCACTCACCACATCCCTGCCAGGACCACATTCCCAGGGAAGGGACAGTGGCCACTCACCGCATCCCTGCCGGGACCACATCCCGGGGCACACGCACGAGGCCCGCACCCCGCATCACCCGGAGGTCCCCCCGCCCCGGGACCGCTCCCCGCGGCCCTGCGGAGCGCCCCGAGCGCGGCGCTGTCCCGGCCGGGCGCTCCGGGCTGAGGGCGCGCTGCGGGTCGCGCTGGCCGGGCGGGCCGGCGGCGGTGCCGGGTGCCGGCGGAGCGGCGCGGCGCGGTCCCGGTGATGTCAGGAGCGGACCGGCAGCGGTGGGCGGTCCTTCCCCGGCTCCCGGCTCGGCTCGGCGCCCGCCCCTGCTCCGCGCCCGGCTCGGCGGCGCTCCGCTCCGCTCCGCCCCCGGCTCGGCTCGGAGCGCGGGCAGCCCCGGGCCCCGCTGCAGTCCCGCTCCGGCATGGTAAGGCCGTGGGCACGGGGCGGGCGGGGGCGGGCCGGGCTGCCCGGGGCGCGGCGCGCTCTCACCCTCTCCCCGTCTCTCGCAGCCCCTCGCCGGAGCAGCGCCGGGACCCCGCCGCCTCCAGCCGCGCTCCGCCGCTCGCCGCTCGCCGGCATGAAGCGGGGCGGCCGCCGCTGAGGAGCCAGCGCGGCGGCAGCGGCAGCGGCAGCAGCGGGACCCCCGGCCGCACCCCCGCCCCCGCCCCGCTCCATGGGGCAGCGCCGCGGCCGCTGAGCGCCCACCCCGCCCGCCGCGCCCCCCGCGCTGCGCCCCGCGCCTCGCCCCTCGCCATGGGGCCGCGGCACCTGCTGCTGCCGCTGCTCCTGCTCTCCCTGCAGCTCCTGGCCCTGCTGCTGCTGCCGCTGCCCGCGCAGGCGGCCGGGCCCCCCCGCGCCAAGGGCAACCGGACCCAGGGGGCGGCGGCGGCGCGGCGGACCCCCAAGCCGGGCAAGGAGCTCCTGAACCAGACGCTGGCGGGCCCGGGGGCCGCCGCCCCCACGGCGCTGCCCGGGCGCGGCAAGGGCGCGGGGGGCGGCAAGGCGGCCCCCGGAGGCGGGGGCGGCGGCGGGGGCTCGGCCCCGGCGCACGAGACGTGCTGGGGGTACTACGACGTGAGCGGGCAGTGGGACAAGGAGTTCGAGTGCAACAACAGCCTGACGGGCTTCCGCTACTGCTGCGGCACCTGCTTCTACCGCTTCTGCTGCAACAAGCGCGCCGAGAAGCTCAACCAGAGCCTGTGCCGCAACTACAAGAGCCCCGAGTGGGCCCACCCCACCACGGCCAGCGGCGCCCTGCCCGCCGACGGCGGCGACGGCAGCGATGGGGACGCCAACAAGTACGACCCGGACAAGGACAGCACCAACGCCACCGTCTACATCTCGTGCGGGGCCATCGCCTTCGTGCTCATCGCCGGCGTCTTCGCCAAGGTGGCCTACGACAAGGCGCGGCGCCCGCCCCGGGAGATGAACATTCACAGGTGCGCTCCTCCCCCCGCTCCCGGCGCCCCTTGTCCCCAGGGATGGTCCCTCAGCGAGCGTCCCCTCGGCACAGGCTGCTCCGGGGTTTCACCACCGCACTGCCCGGCCGAGGGTTCTCCTTTCGAGCGCCCGGCCGAGGGGTTCCCGGTTGTGCAGCCTGTCCGAGTGTTTCCCGCTGCATGGCTCCTCCAAGGATTCCACCTTTGGGCTTGCTGTCCAAGGGCTCAGTTTTTACACCGCTGCCCAGGGGTCCTCCCGCCGCACTCCCTGCCCACGGGGTCTCCCTGTCAACCACCCACTCGAGTGTCTGTGCTTTGCTCTGGCTCTCCATGAGTTTCCCGTGCTCCACCTTTCCAAGGGTTTCCCCACTGCCATGACTCTCCAGTGGCTCCTCTTCTGTGCCACCCATCCAAACGATTTCCCACTGTGCTGCCGCTTCGAGGGGTCTCCCCTTGAGTCATTTACTCAAGGGTTTCCCCCTTTGCGAGGGCTGTCCAAGCTTTCCATCTTTGCACCATCCACGAAAGGATTTTCCCTTTCCCTCCTCTGCCCAGGAGTTCCTCCTTCCCACGGTCCGACCAGGGACACCCGCACCCCTCTGGCCGTCCCACTGCCACCTCGGCCCTGTCCTGGTGCCCCGTGCTCTTCTCCCGCGGCCGCGTTCGTGTCTCCTCCCCGTGCGTTCAGCACCGGCTCCGGGACAGCTCCGGGACAGCTCCGGGACAGCTCGGGACTGTTCCCGGATTGTTCCCGGATAATTCCCGGACTGTTCCCGGATAATTCCCGGATTGTTCCCGGACAGCTCCGCGCTGCCCAGCTCCACCAAGAGTCTGTCCCGGAGCTCCACGCGTAGCCGCTCCCGTCCCCCGTCTGCAGCCCGGCATTCCCCTCCTGCCCCCGGCACCCTCCTCTGTCCCCCGACACCCCTTCCTGCCCCCGATACCCCTCCTGCCCCCCGACACCCTCTCCTGCCCCCCGACACCCTCTCCTGCCCCTCGACGCCCCCTCCTGCTCCTCGGCACCCCCTTCTGACCCCCGACACCCCCTTCTGTCCCTCGGCACTCTCCTCTACATCCCAGAACGTCGCACTTGCCTCTCGGCATCCCGTCACCCCTCTCCTGCCCCCCCAAAGCCTCCCTCTGCACCCAGCACCCCTTTTTACCCCTCGGAGCCCCCTCATGTTCTCTGCACCCCGACACCCTCCTCCTGCCCCCCGCAATCTCCCCCAGCATCCCTCGCACTCCTCCTCCTTTCCCCGGGACCCCCGCGCATCCCTCCTGCCCCCAGGCATGCCCCACTGGCCCTGGCACTCCCTCCCTGCACCCGGGATCCTCAGCAACCCCCGAACCCCTCCAAGCCTCCCCCCGCACCCCCGGGCGCAGCAGAGCCGCTCGGACCCCGCGGTGCTGTCCCGCCCGGTGAAGTTTTGGAAGTGCGGAGGGGATGGCTCTGACCCCTGGCGGGGCTCACCCCGCGGCCGCTGGGGCTGTGCGGGGAGCGCTGGTGGCAGGCAGGGCTCTGCACATTCCCGGTTTCGCTCGAGTCCCTCTCCAGCCCCCGGCAGCCTGTCCTTGCCGGCCGGGAGGCGGCTCGGTGTCCCCTCGGCAGCGGTGACAATGACAGCGAGCGCTCGGCGTGGCACACAGAACCCTGCTTCAGAGCTGAAGCTCGGGCGTCTCTAGCAATCCTCCTTTTGGATAAATGCGTGTTCTCTCGCAGTTCATATTTATTTTATGATGAAAAAGTCCCTCCAAATGATGAGTGCTGCTTGCGTGCCACGAATCCGAGAGCTCCCTGTGTCTGAACATAAAAATTGGTGAGAGGCTTCTGTAGAAGAACAGTGCTGAGCATCAGGGGGAAAGAACTTAACTCTAGCAGATAATGCCTCCTGAAAGGATTTTAATGAAGATTTTTTAATCAGAAATCTTGAAGTCATTGACCATGTTTTTAAGGCTGAACTTCAGCTGCAATCAACCAAGACATATTAGAGAAATATTCGTTTTTTGTGAGGGAAAAAGAGATGAGTGACGCAGTTTTTATTTCTTTGGGAAGATGTATTTTATTTAGACTCCTCCCTGCAGTGAGGACAAACAGTGAGGCTGGTTTACACTTGCTGAGGGTCTGGCCCATGTTTTCCACTCCAAATCCCACCTGCCCCTGGTCCCTGCAAGAACACAACTTCACAGTGTCAAAAACTACACCCAGCTGTGCAGAGGCAAGGGTTCTGCAAGTGGCTTAGCCAGAAAATCAGCTCTTTTAAGTCTTTTGTTAACTGAGGGATGGTTCCCCAGCTGCCCAGCTCTTCTGGCTTCAAGGCAACATTGCCTGGGCCTTATCTTCACACTAAATTTGGAAATCTGGGTTGGATGTCCATATGTTACTTCTGCTCCAGCTCCAGCCTGCTGCAGGGTTGGATCCTTCGCCCTTGGAAATCAGAGCCAGTGTTGCCAGACTTGTCTGGATTCTTCCTGATGTTTTCATTTCTTTGATGCTTGCTTTGCTTTATTTAGATAAGTTCTGGTGAAATGATTCACCTGTGTGTAGAGGTATGAATGGCAGATTGAGTGCTCGGGAAGCTTGACTTCCAGAGCATTTTAAGGAGTTGATTGACTTCTATAATATGGTAGCTGGTAAAAGATTATACCTTTCAGAGCTGTGTTACCTGAACTTGATCAACATCACACGAGGGTTTAAATACTGGGAAGTGCATCTCCTGCATTGAGCTGAATGCTCTCAGTGCTCGAAGCAGAATGTAAATAAGAGGAGAGAATTGTTTGTCTTTGTCTCTGACAGCTGCTGGGGAGTAACAGGGAAGGAGGAAAACAGGATGGGCTCAGATATTTCTGTCTGTTTGAGGTCATGTCAGTTGGAGTGAAGTGTAACATCCACAATAATTCTCTGTAGTGATGGTGAGTGCATTAAACCTCAGTGTGCATCCTCTGGGAGGAGGAGAGCAGCAGCATGAGCAGAACTTGGTACAGGGGGCTGGAAAAAGCCTCTTGGGCTAGTATCCCACAGGCAGGGGAGATCAATCAGAACTTCCCTGCACTTCAGCACGGGCAGGATCACACACTGTAAATTTTACTTCCTCGTAAATGCTCGCCGAGCATCCATGTGTGGATGTCATCCCTCTGCTCATTTCTCAGCCAGCTTTTACAGAAAATCCTTATGAACTCACTTAGCAAGAACATTTTGAGGGAGGCAGGGCTCATATAATGTCTTTTGATGGAAGAAGGGTTTACAGATTCAGAGGAGAGCTGTCCCTCTGCTCTGGAAGGAAGGGGCTGTGCGTGTGCAGCTCCGAGCTGGAATCAGCTCCCGTTTCCAGGCACTGCCACGTCCCTTTAAAGCACAGGCACTGCTGTGATGCTGGGCTCAGCAGTGGCACTCACTGAGACAGTTTCTAACAGCAGTTAAATGGAAGTGCTTTGAAAACCAGGAGCTGGAATATTCCTGTTTTACAGAAACGCTTGTAATGCCTTCAGTGGAACTGGATGGTTGTTTTTCTTTTTTTTTTTTTTTTTTTTTTGTAATTGTAGGATCTTTCAGCCTGGCCATATAGAGCTGCCTCTTGCTTTTTGGGTTACACAGCCAGAACTATTGCCAGGCTCCAGGCAGAAGCTGGGGTTGGTTTCTGAGAATTACACCCAGCAACGTTGTGTGTGCTGATAATCTCTCATGCATTGATGAGGACAGTTTGTTTTTGTCTCATTGCCAGGCTTGTTTTCTTTTGTCAAGCATTTCTTAGGTGCAATTTATGAAGTATTTATTTTACTTTCAGTATGGGGATGAGTTAGGGAATGCTTGAACAGGGAATATCAGCTGGTTCTTTCCAAAGCTGGGTGAGTTTTCCATAGCAAGAAGGGGTGTTCTCATTCCGTGGCCATGACCCTGCATCCCCACGCTGCAGAACATAAATAATTCACAGATGTAGCACTGCTCCACGACCCCTGCTTAGCCTCAGCAGCAGCCTCTGCACTTTGCTGAGCTGGGAATGCACAGATTGGAACCTGGATGGAGTTGGCAGCTTGGGATTGAAATATCCCGAGTGCATTCTGCTGGTCAGCTGAGCCAGAGGGACTCAGTGGCAGTGCTGGCCCTGGGGCACTGCTGGGAGCCCAGCTGCTCTCCTGGGAAGCAGCACAGGGATTTTTCCCAGCAAATCAGCTCTGTGTGCTGCTGAAAGGCCTTATCTGGCCTTGCATGGAGGGGTGGGAAAGGGAGAAGGAAACAGGCTCTGTGCTGTGCTTCACTTCACCCTCCTCCCACAGCATCTGTGCTGCTGCAGAGAGGGAAGATATCTGTGCTCCTCTTTAGCCTCTTTGCTTCTCCTGCTCTGGGAGTGATAGGTGACAGCTTTTATAAATGGACATCCTTTCCCCATGCAGAGAGCACAGTTAAATTACCCATCCCTGCTCGTTTCTCTCCGTGCCTCTGAACTCCAGCAGGAACAGGAATGGATGTGTCTGCCCCCAGATCAGGAGGCTGCTGGTCTGTGGGAGCCTGGCTTGCAATGGAGCAGGCTTTGTGTTCCTGCAGGGCCTGTGCTTGCTGAGGGGCTGCTGCAGGGAGCTGCTTTCAGGTGTGAAGGTTATCAGGAGTGCTTTGCTCAGCCCTGGTGTTTGAGAGGGGATCACAGGCAGCTCCTTCAGCTCTGCTCTCACTGCCGAGGGCTGCTGGAGCCAAACAATCAAACTGCCTCTGTCCCCAGGGCAGGGAGGGAGTGCTGTGAACACACCTGGCCACAGGGACTCTACAGAAGGTTTCCTTCCTCGGATGCTGTTCCTGCTTTCAGTCTCTTTCCACTGATGTGTTTTTGTGCTCTGCCTTTTTTCACTCCACTCCGACTCACTCGGGTGCCTTTCAGCTGCTCTTTGCCCTGCTTTGAGTTGTTTAATCCTGATGGTTTCTGAGTCTCTCCTCTGAAGTGCCCTGTCCCTCCCACAGGCACAGAATACAGGGCCACAAGCACAGGTCACACTGAGCTAAGAAAAACCAAAAAAAGTGCAGCCATAACATCTCAGAATCACAGAAACCACAGAATCACAGAATGGATGGGGCTGGAAGGAACCTTAAAGATCATCTCATTCCACCCCCTGCCATGGGCAGGGACACCTTGCACTTGTGACCTCAGAGAAGTTACTCAGAATGAGTTCTGTTTCAAACCAACCCTGCACCACCAGCCCTGCACCTGGCTGCTCTTGGGGTAGCTCCTGAGCAAGGAGAACAGCTGGATCTTGTCCTGTTTGCAGGGTGGATTGTCCAGATGCAGACCCAAATCCAGGCCAGGTGTGTATCTGTGTCCATGTACCTGTACAAATGCACAAAACATTTTTCCTTTTGTTTCACTTCCATGTGCTGGGAAAGCTCCAGTCTGGAGCTCTGGTTGTGGTTTGCAGTTTGATAATTGGGTTTTTTTGATGTGTTTTCCTCTCTGAGTCTATTTTATGAAGAGATTGAGAGCACAGAGGCTGCATGGCCACTGACTTCCTCTGGATGCTTCTGGGCTTCTCCTTTCCCTTTGAACTTCTCCCATTATGAGAGGCCAGGCTCAGAAACCGTGCTGCCTCCACCAAATCATCTCAGTGTCTCTAATTCCCATTTATTTGATATTTTCCTGCTTGCTAATTAACTTTTTCTATTAGTCCAACTCCATCATGAGGTGTCAAGGGAATCCAGTGTAGCTCTGAACTTCTGTTTCTTTTAGTTTTGTAATCTCTTATATCCTTAAGTAGCAGCAGTTGATCTCTGTGCCTTTGGAGATCAGATGCCTTTTAAAATTTCTGTTTCACATAAGATCTGAACTTGCTCAGGAAGATGAGATCAGGGCATTTGTTGCTTGCCTTTGCCCCCACTCACATGGGCTGGCTGGGTTTCCTTAGATCTGTGTGCACTGCATGGCTTGGAGGGCTCAGACATCTCCTTCCCCAGGTGGATAAACACGGAATTAATTCTGCAACAAAGCTGTGCCTCAGCTCTCACCACAGCCTCCTTTGTGGCAAGGGCTCTTCAGAGAGAGTGCAGCTTTCTTCAGCAGGTTCCAAGCCCCTGAGCTGTGAGAGCAGGGATTTGGTGCCCAGGCAGAGCCCTGCACCTTCCCAGGTGTGCTCCCGAAGCCGGGGTTGTGGGACACTCCGGGATTCTTTGTGTCGGGGTAAACGTGCAGGACAAGAGTTAAAGTCTTTGTTAAAGCTAAAGGCTACAATTGCAGTTTGTTATAAAAGGGCAGCTAGGGGCTGCCCCACAGCCACAGAGCGGGTTAAAGAGATAAAGCGGGGAGAGAGAGAGAAGGGGGAGGGTAAAGGGAGTAAAAAGGAGGGAGTAAAAGAGTAAAGGCAGGAGGGAGAGTAGAGAGAGTAAAAAGGAGTAAAGAGAGTGAGTAAAAAAGAGAGCGATTTCCTGTCTACAACACAATAAATCTCCTTCCATGATGAATATTCTGATTTCTACTAACTAATGTAATACAAAGTACAAATTCTACAACATTTACATGCAGCCTATAGGAATCCTTATATTAGCATAATGTGTTAAATTCTAAACTCTAAGATCTAATCTTTGGACCCTGGCAAGTCTTTTGTGACCTTTGGTCTTGCTCTCTGGCCGAGGGCATTGTTTAATCAAGAGAGGATTACCTTCAGGGGCCATCCTATTGTTTCATGGTTATCTAAACGTGGCTTTCATTTCCATTTCATGGTTTCTCTATTCCCAGACTCTGAGCATTCATATTTGCAAGATTCCTGTGTCACCTTCCCCAGCAGTGGGTCTGTTGCTGAGTGTTCCTGAGCATGCAGAGCACAAACAGCAGCAGGACAGGGAGCTGGGCCAGCACAGCATCGTCCCACAGCCCGTCACAGCCAGCAGGACCTGCTGGTTTTGTTTCCTCTCCTTTCTGTGGGCAGGGCTGGGGCTCTGTCCTGTCCTCTGTCCGCTCTCCCAGCACCCCTGATGCCTTTCCTGGGTGTCTCCCAGTTGTTGTGGGCTGGGCTGGCTGGTGAAGGTGGGAGCTGGGCAGGGGGTCACGGGGCTGCTCCCTCCTGCAGCCAGCCCGACCCTTGGTGGCACCTGGGGGACAATCTCCTGCCACTCACTGTCCCAGCTGCAGCTCCTGAGACACCTTCTGTCAGGGTGACATCTCTCTGCAGAGAAACATCCCTTGGAAAGGTTCGTTTTAAGCTTTTAATCACCAAATCTTCACGTACCAGTTTTGTTTTCCTGCTGTGTTCAGAGGAACTGGTGTCACCCATTTGGAGCTCAGTCACTGCTGGAAATTCCCTGAATTCCATGCTCACATCACAGAGATTATTCAGGTTGGACACTGGTGTGAGGTGTGTGAAGTGGTTGTTTTTAGAGCAGGATTAAATTCCAGGAGCTTCCCAAATGTATTTGGCATTAAGATTTCTCAGGAGACATCTGACTTTCCTTGCAATGTGTATTTTTAGGAATTAATATTGACTTACACTTGTGGAAAGGCATCCCAATGTTTAGTATTATTTAGTATATTTAGTATTACTAAACATCCCAATGCTTAGTATTGTTTAGTATATTTAGTATTACTAACCATCTCAAGGTTTAGTATTTTCCCTTCTTTAACTCCATGGGTGAATTCACATGTTGGACACACACACAGAGGTATGGAACCACAGAATCATGGAATGAAGTGAAGGGTCCTACCTGGATCATGCAGCCCAAGCCCTGGCCCTGCACAGACAGCCCAACAATCCCACCCTGTGCATCCCTGAAAGCCCTTTGAGCTCTGCCAGGCACCCCCACACTCCTGTTCAGGCACATGAAAACCATTCCTGGTGCTCCTCCCCAGAACTGCTGCTCTGAGGGATGGGCTGCTGCTGTTCCTGGCAGTGCAGAGCCCAGATTTCTCTTTTGCTGACCTGGGACTGGTGCAGCTCTGGCTCTGCTGAGCCCCTGCACTTCCACAAACAAAGCTCTGCTTTGGCACAGCCTCCCAGGGGGAGCTACAGCAGCAATTCCCTGATGGATCAGCTTGCAGTGCATCCCTGTGATCAATTAATCAATTAACTTGGAGATAAAACCTGGGCAGGGTCAGGGTGATGCCCAGCAGGCAGCAAGGGGGGCATTGCTGATGCCACCTCTGCCCTGCCAGCTGCTGTGTGACACAGCCCAGGGGATGCCATGGGCACCTGGGATGTGGGAACTGGCCAGGAATGGGCACACAGGACACACTGACAGCACATGGGATGTGGGAACAGCCAGGACTGGCCAGCCCTGGGCACTCAGGAGGTGCTGGGAGCACCTGGGATGTGGGAACCCCCAGGAATGGCCAGCCCTGGGCACACAGGAGGTGCTGGGAGCACCTGGGATGTGGGAACAGCCAGGACTGGCCAGCCCTGGGCACTCAGGACTCACTGACAGCACCTGGGATGTGGGAACAGCCCAGGAATGGCCAGCCCAGGGCACTCAGGACATGCTGGGAGCACCTGGGATATGGGAACAGCCCAGAACTGGCCAGCCCTGGGCACACAGGAGGTGCTGGGAGCACCTGGGGTGTGGGAACTGGCCAGGAATGGGCACACAGGACACACTGACAGCACATGGGATGTGGGAACAGCCAGGACTGGGCACACAGGACACACTGACAGCACCTGGGATGTGGGAACAGCCCAGGAATGGCCAGCCCTGGGCACACAGGACCTGCTGGGAGCACCTGGGATGTGGGAACTGGCCATGAATGGCCAGCCCTGGGCACACAGGACACACTGACAGCACCTGGGATGTGGGAACAGCCAGGAATGGCCAACCCAGGGCACACAGGACACACTGACAGCACCTGGGATGTGGGAACTGGCCAGGAATGGCCAGCCCTAGGCACTCAGGACACACTGACAGCACCTGGGGTGTGGGAACTGGCCATGAATGGCCAGCCCTGGGCACTCAGGAGGTGCTGGGAGCACCTGGGATGTGGGAACAGCCAGGACTGGCCAGCCCAGGGCACTCAGGACATGCTGGGAGCACCTGGGATGTGGGAACCCCCAGGAATGGCCAGCCCTGGGCACACAGGACACACTGACAGCACCTGGGATGTGGGAACAGCCAGGACTGGCCAGTTCTGGGCACTCAGGACACGCTGGGAGCACCTGGGACGTGGGAACCCCCAGCACTGGCCAGCTCTGGGCACACAGGACACACTGACAGCACCTGGGATGTGGGAACAGCCAGAACTGGCCAGTTCTGGGCACTCAGGACACGCTGGGAGCACCTGGGACGTGGGAACCCCCAGCACTGGCCAGCCCTGGGCACACAGGACATGCTGGGAGCACCTGGGATGTGGGAACAGCCAGAACTGGCCAGCCCTGGGCACTCAGGAGGTGCTGGGAGCACCTGGGATGTGGGAACCCCCAGCACTGGCCAGCCTTGGGTGTGGTCAGCGTTTGGAGCTTCCCGAGGCTCACAGCAGGTGTGGGGCCAGGAGCCAAGCCATGAATTATTCATGGGCTCCCTCTGGGAGAGGCTGGTGACCGAAATGCTGTCCCTGGGAGAGAGCTGTCCCTCCAGGTGAGCTGGATAAATCCATTTCCTGCAATAACTGCTTCTTGCTTCCCGAGTTAGTAACAGAGCATAGGGGAGTCTTTAACCTGGCTTTTTTTTTTAAGAACTTGTAGTGAAATCCTGGCTGTGCTGAAGTGATTGGAGTTCTGCCACCAGCTCCATCCCCACTCTGCTTTTAGCAGCTCCAGCTCAGCCAGGCACTGTTCTTTTCACTGTGCTGTGCCAGATCCATTTGGTCATTGTCCTTCCATTCTTCCCCAAATTCTTAGGGACTTGGAACAGGAAATTCTGTGTTCTAGCACCCCATTTTAAGGTCTGCATGAGGGAGGATTTTCAGAAGGCAAATCAGTGAAGTTTTGAGCATGTACCCCCTGCACTGCTGGCAATAGGCAGCTCTTCCCAGTGCCTTTCCCACCCAGCATCCACAGACCCCTCACCCCAATCTCACTTCCCTCAGGACACATCCCAGCCTGCTGGAGCTGTCAAAGCTGTGTGCACACCCACCTGTTCATTAGTGTGGGGAATCTGTGGGTATGGGAACATGGGACACTTTCCCAAAAGGCTGTGGGGAGGACAGCAGTGCTCCTTGTGGGAAATTCAGGGAGCAGTTCAGTTCAGGGCTGGGTTAGAGGGGCTGGTCCCTCCCAGCCCTGCAGCTTCACCTTCTCCCTGACTACAAAGCCACATTTTGGGATCAAATCTGCCATTTCCCCTTCTAGCACCAGGCCCCAGCTGATGCCCAGCCTTGCTGCCCCTCTGCTTCCATCCACCCCCTTGATTCCTTTGCATTTACCCCAAATCCTTTTGGTTTTTCCTCCTGAAAATGGCCACAGCTCCTTCCTTACATCGTGGCCCCGGTGTTCACCCTGCTGGGTTTCTTCCCAATGTCCCCAGTTTGTCCAGAGTGCCACGAGAGCCATTCCTGGGGCTGGAGCTGGCCTGGGCTGCCCAGGCACAGGACACACCTGTATGTCCCCTGGCACAGACCAGCCCAGCAGCCTGTCCAGCATCCTGCTGCACTTCAGGGGAACAAAGCCAATGACGTGGGGGAAAGGTGTCACAAGTCCTTATCTGGGGGAAAGGTGTCACAAGTCCTTATCTGGGGGAAAGGTGTCACAAGTCCTTATCTGAGGCAGGGACAGTGCCACTGCCAGCTCCAGCCAGGGAGGTTTGTGTTCCTCAGATAAGAGAGGTGTCGTCACAGGAAGGTTTCTGGAGTGTCTCATATCCCTGTGCAGGTGATTAGGCTGCTGGTGACATCAGTGGCACTAATTGTACCCAAATGGCTGCACACACACAAATATCCCAGTGAGTCTGTTCTCCTGGAGCTTTGCAGTGGGCAGTGAGCCAGCTGGAGCCAGGGGACTGTCACCAACCAAACCCTTCCTCTTTCAGGGGGGACTGACCTCCCACCACCTCGGGCTTTATGGAAATGAACTGGATCCCACTCAGCACCGTGACTGAACCAGCACAGAACGAACCAGCTCCATCCAGGCTGGGCTGTCTCCTCCTCTCCACCTCTCATGTTTTGTTCTGCTGCTTCTGAAGAGTCTTTTCCCCTCTGTTAACATGGGGAGGGTGAGGAGTGAGCACCCAGGACACCCAGGCTGGGCTGTTTAGGGGATGAGGAGGTGACAGCTCCAGCACTGCTGAGCTCACATTGCCTTAGTCACACACACAAACCAGGCAGGGCTGCCTTGGACCCTTCTGCTCAATTTGTCTCATGCATGGTCTGACAGGACAGGCATCACTTTTCTGGGATTTCTTCACTATGTCTGGGAGTGAAGGTCTCCTCCCTTACAGGTGTCTGGCACCCAAAATAATTTCCTTGTTGTGACCATCAACCAACCCAGAGAGCAGCTCTTGTTACCATCCCTCCAGGAAGAAAACCAAAATGGGTTTAAATTTGTTCTGCCAGGTACCTCAGCTGTGCACTTGTTTGTGGCAAGGATCAAAGACTGAAATGTACTTCTGGACTCAGGGTTTTATCCTGGTAGAGGGCAGCAGGCTCTGGGTTGGGAATGTCTGGGAGGACTCAGACTCTCCCTTCTCACCAGCTTCAGTTGTCCCAGGGAACGTTCACTTGAATGATCTCAGTTATTTTTAAGGAAGGGATGTAAAACCTCCATGCAGGAGGCAGGGAAGGTGATGTCATAGGGCAGCATCAAACCCACTCAGGGAGAAACAATGCCAGGAGAAGGGAGCAGAACGAGGAGAGGCAGCCTGACCTGCAGTGCAAGGTGGGCTGAGACTCCATCTGAGCAGAAATCAGGTCGGGAGGGGTCTGTGGAGGTCCCTCCTGCTGTTAAACAAGGCCAGCCTCAATAGAGGGGACAGTCCAGGGCCTTTTCCAGCTGAATTCCATCTCCAGGGGTGGAGACCCCTCAGCCTCCCTGGATCCCTGCTCCAGTGTTTTGCTGTCCCACTGTGATTGTTCCTGTCAAACCATTTTGTCTCCCTTGCCAGCTCTGTGAACAGCCCTGCTGTGTCCCCTCTGCTGGGTGTAGGGTCTCTTTTAGCCTCTTCTGCTCAGGCTAAACTCAGTTTTGGTTTGTTCTGTCCCATTTCCATACCCCCAGTCCCTCCAGCTCCCAGTGTGTGCCCCACCCCACCCTGCCCTCTCCGAGTCCCTGCCTTGGCTGCTGCCATTAGAACAGGTGGAATGAAGTGGTTTGGGGTTATCCACCCTGCTTTAGTGTGGTGTGAGTTCTGTGAGTGATTGCACTCTCAGAGTGCCTTGGGTGAGTGTCCAAAAGGAGCCCAAGCCACTGTGGGCCAGTAAATAATGGTGCAAACGCAGAGTGTGACTGAAAGGTGGCTCTCAGTGTTTCTGTACTGCAGGTGCCATTACATGGTCACTGATGGTTAATACACCTTGGAGGTTCCTTCCAAGGGCTCCATCTGCTGACCTGCTGTCTGTGGAAGATGGGATGGCTGCAGCTGGGTGTGCTGGGGTGGTGCCAAACAGGCAGAGCCCCCCCAGCCTCCCAGGCAGCAGGCTGGGCTGCAGAGGGGAGGCTCTGCCCTGGAACAGCCACCAGGGTCACTGGGGGGAGTGAATCCTCTCCTCCTGTGCTGTCACACAGGCAGGAGCCTCAGGACCAGCCTCAGGTCCTTGTTCTGCCTCTCTCCATGGCCTTGGGCCAGGAGCCAAAGTGTCAAAACTGTCCTGTAGGTTAGGGACAAGTTAGGGACACCTCTGGCATGGCTGGGAGTGGTGGGGAGCACCCACAGCTCTGTGTCAGTCAGGAGGGAGGAACCCAGCAGCTCTGGGGCAGCACCAAACACTCCTCACCCCACACCAGTTCCTCTTCCTCCCCCCACACCAGTTCCTCCCCCCACACCAGTTCCTCCCCCCACACCAGTTCCTCCCCCCAACACCAGTTCCTCACCCCAACACCAGTTCCTCACCCCAACACCAGTTCCTCACCCCACAGCAGTTCCTCACCCCACAGCAGTTCCTCACCCCAACACCAGTTCCTCACCAACACCAGTTCCTCACCAACACCAGTTCCTCACCCCACACCAGCTCCTCACCAACACCAGTTCCTCACCAACACCAGTTCCTCACCCACACCAGTTCCTCACCAACACCAGTTCCTCAGCACCACAGCAGTTCCTCACCCCACAGCAGTTCCTCTTCCTCACCCCACACCAGTTCCTCACCAACACCAGTTCCTCACCCCACAGCAGTTCCTCACCAACACCAGTTCCTCACCAACACCAGTTCCTCACCAACACCAGCTCCTCACCCCACACCAGTTCCTCACCCCACAGCAGCTCCTCACCCCACACCAGCTCCTCACCCCACAGCAGCTCCTCCCTCCCTCAGGGGCAGACAGAAGCAGTCCAGGCCTGGCACAAGGCTCAGCTCCCCTCTCCCATGGCTGCCACCTTCTCCTCTCTCTGGGCCTGGCTCAGCACAGTCTGTGCTCTCCTGTCCTTGCAAACACCAATCCCTTCACCCCAGGAGGATCAGTCTGTGTGCACACACAGAAATCCCAACACTGGTTGGTTACAGCCTCCAGGTCTGCTCTCTCTACAGCCAATAAATAGTCAAAAAAAGGTAGAAATATCCTGATTCTGTACAGGCTGGTGCTGAACTAATGTGATCCTCCTCGGGAGCCTCTGAGATCCTCCAAGAGTTCCTTCTGTGGAGCACATTAGTGTTGCAATCCATTATGCACAGGGACAGGAGTCTGGAGAGGAAATGATTTGGAAAATGGAACAGACCCAGGTCCCAAACTATTTCTCATCTGAAAGCCCAGAAATGTGGCATTTAAGGGATGCCAGTGGATATGAGCAACACTTGTTAATGTGTAATGAGGGGATGTCTCCTCCTGACACCTTCCCTGGGACCTGAGTCACATGTGTGACTGCACACATGTTCCCTGTGCTAGGAGAACAGAGCTTTCCAAACTCCATCCCCTTTCAAGTGCCACTGTCCCTACAGCCCACACAAGCCACCCCTTTCCTGCTTTTCCCAAGGCTCAGGAGAGAACCTGGGGCTGCTTAGGAAAATCAGAGCACTTCACACAGTAATTATTTCACTGTGTCCATGGTACTCACAGAGGGGGGAAAAATCTTGGACTGTCCAAGGGGAAAACACTGGCTGCAGCTGAACTGGGTGGCATTGCTTTTTCCTGGGAACAGCAGGGAGAACTCAGCCATTAAACAGCCCCAGATGGGCACAGAGCTCCAGGTAGGCTCAGAGCTGTGTTGACAGCAGCCCCTGGGAGCTGCTTAATCCATTTTTCTGGCTCTCCTTTCAAAAACCCTCCCAGCACTGCTGAGGTTTGAGCTTTGTGCAGAAAAAAACAGGGATTTCAGGATGTGGGGGGATCACACTCCTGATCTGAGTCAGTTTTAAGAGTTTGGCTTAGGCAGGGCAGTTTTGGAGTCACTTTTTGGAGGTGCCAGGGCTGGGGGCAGCAGTGGCTCCTGATGGAGGCAGTGCCAGGAGCAGTTTGTGTGCTCTGGGAAATGCTGGAGAGAGACCATAACCCTGGGCTGGAGTGGATTAGAGGGAGCAGATGAGATACAAACAATAGCCAGGCAAGCCTGGAAACACTTGCAGCACATACACAGAAACAGAGCTTTTAAACCATATATTTTATTATTACTGCTATCACTGCCTTATTCTCTGTTGATGGTAGAAACTCAGCTACTTCTGGATCCTCAGACTGTGCAAATACTGAATTCTAGCTGTGTGAAAATACATTTTTTCCCTTTTTTTTTCTGTCTCCCCAGGGCTCTGGCCGACATCCTAAGGCAGCAGGGACCAATCCCAATCGGACACTGTGAAAGAGAGACTATCTCGGCCATAGATACCTCCCCCAAAGAGAACACCCCAGTCAGGACCTCCTCCAAAAACCATTACACCCCAGTGCGCACCTCCAAGAGCAACCCAGGTGAGTGCTGCCTGTGCCAGCAGCCCTGTGTGCCTGCAGCTTTGTGAACAAATGGGGATGGCAAACGGCAGCAGGAGGCCAGGGATGGCTGGGGATGGTCCTTTCAGGTTTCTGCTGAGCACAGTGGTTCTCCTCGCCAGGCATTTTAAAAATTCACGACTGCTGGGGCTGGAATGCAGGCTGGAGCTGCTGAGGGTGTTGAGCTGTGTGTTTCCTGCAAAACAGGCACTGCTGGGCTCCCTGCTAACCTGGTGCATGGTGCAAGAAAGAATGGTTTATTGAAGGGAGCCATGGCTTTAAATAAGACACTTTGTGAAAAACAAAATACTGACAGTTCATTGGTCAGAGAAGGAGACACCTCCTGTCCCAGGCTTCTCACAGATCCAGCAGCTGTTTGCCTTTTGTTATAATTCTTTATGTTTACAGTACAGAAAAGTCTCTAGCTTGGGAAAAGCCCTAGCTGAGCCTGAGAAAGCTAGACTGGAAAAATCCTTTAAGATTCTCCCAGGGCCTGTGATGGCCACACCCTGCACACAGCAGCTGAGGAGAGAGGATTCCAAAGGGCTGCCTTGTTCAGGCAGGTGAACTGCAGGGATGGGACAGTGACCAGAGGGATCCCAGCAGCTCAAAGAGGTGCTCCAAGAGCACTGGGCTGGGAATTAGGGCATCTGTTGGGTTGCTTTCAGCTTCTTTTCATTAAAAAAAATTGAATTATTTTTGCCTTGATTTCCCCAGTGGCCCAGGGGTTGCAGCCTCTTGGCCACAGACATTGTTCTGATTTATTTCATGCTGCATGGATGGGTAATTGTCATTGTTCAGTGGGGTGTGGCAGGGTCCCCCTCATTGCTGGGCTGCCTGTGGGACTCTCCTGCACCAAGCTGTGCCCTCCTCCCTCACAGGCTGTCCAGCTGCCTGGGGAAGGTTCTGGTGGCAATTCCTGCCCTGTCTCACCTGGTTCTGCCCCTGGTTCCTGTTCTGGAAGGTTCTGGTGGCAATTCCTGCCCTGTGTCACCTGGTTCTGCCCGTGGTTCCTGTTCTGGAAGGTTCTGGTGGCAGTTCCTGCCCTGTCTCACCTGGTTCTGCCCGTGGTTCCCCCTGGGGAAGGTTCTGGTGGCAATTCCTGCCCTGTCTCACCTGGTTCTGCTCATGGTTCCTGTTCTGGAAGGTTCTGGTGGCAGTTCCTGCCCTGTCTCACTTGGTTCTGCCCCTGCTTCCCCCTGGGGAAGGTTCTGGTGGCAGTTCCTGCCCTGTGTCACCGGTTCTGCCCGTGGTTCCTGTTCTGGAAGGTTCTGGTGGCAATTCCTGCCCTGTGTCACCGGTTCTGCCCGTGGTTCCTGTTCTGGAAGGTTCTGGTGGCAATTCCTGCCCTGTGTCACCTGGTTCTGCCCGTGTTCCCCCTGGGAAGGTTCTGGTGGCAATTCCTGCCCTGTGTCACCTGGTTCTGCCCCTGGTTCCTGTTCTGGAAGGTTCTGGTGGCAGTTCCTGCCCTGTGTCACCTGGTTCTGCCCCTGGTTCCTGTTCTGGAAGGTTCTGGTGGCAATTCCTGCCCTGTCTCACCTGGTTCTGCCCCTGGTTCCTGTTCTGGAATGTTCTGGTGGCAATTCCTGCCCTGTGTCACCTGGTTCTGCCCATGGTTCCTGTTCTGGAAGGTTCTGGTGGCAATTCCTGCCCTGTGTCACCTGGTTCTGCCCGTGTTCCCCCTGGGAAGGTTCTGGAGGAAGCAGTGGGAGCTGTGGGCTCAGCTGGCTCAGCAGGGCTGGTCTGGACTGTCTGAAGGGTTTTGGTGCAATGTCCTCAGCCTGTGCAGGCAGCCCAGGTGACAGTGCCCTCTGCAGCCTCCCCTGCTGCTGGGAACAGAACACATTCCCTGAGAACTGAGGATTCCTTTGCTTTCCCATTTTCAGCCCAAAACCTGGGAGCCCTGTGACCTTGTGTGTAATTTGGGATCTGTGAGATAAACCCTTGGTCTGAGAACAGCCTTGAGGTGAACTGTGTGGAAGAGAGAGGTGATTCTGCCTGTCTGGGGCTTGGAACTGGCTCTGGAGAGGATTTGTGGTTGTACCCCAGGGTAGAAACACAAGGAATGAGGGATTATGGCCAGTGAGCAGGGGACAGCTGTGACATCACCCTTAGGGGACAAGGGTCCAGAGGATGACACCTGAGGGCTGGGGGAGCT
The DNA here is from genome assembly GCF_029582105.1 of Oenanthe melanoleuca. Classification (NCBI taxonomy): domain Eukaryota; kingdom Metazoa; phylum Chordata; class Aves; order Passeriformes; family Muscicapidae; genus Oenanthe; species Oenanthe melanoleuca. Next base: position 10,464,508 of record NC_079351.1, on the reverse strand, counting down.
GGGAAGGGGCTCAGCCTGGAGAAAAGGAGGCTCAGGGGGAACTTGTGGCTCTGCACAACTCCCTGCCAGGAGGGGACAGCCGGGGGGGTCGGGCTGTGCTCCAGGAACAGGGACAGGAGGAGAGGGAACGGCCTCAGGCTGGGCAGGGCAGGCTCAGGGTGGATCAGCAGCAGGAATTTCCCCATGGAAAGGGAGCTCAGGAATTGGAAATGCCCAGGGAGGGCTGCAGTGCCCATCCCTGGGGGTGTCCAAGGAAGGTCTGGATGTGGCACTCAGAGCTCTGGGCTGGGGACAAGGTGGGGATGGGGCACAGCTTGGACTCAATAATCTCAGATGCCTTTTCCAGCCTTGATAATCCTGGGATAATTGAGGATAATAATAATAATCTATGGCATGAACACCTTCTGGAGACCCTCTGTCTCTTCCCCCTGGCTCCCATTGCTCACTCAGGGCACACAAACCCCGAGGAAGGTGCAGAAGGAATTCTTTGCTCACAGCAGGAGAGACCAGCTGGGTGCTGGAAATCTGCCTTAGGTGTGTTCAGGCACTGGCAAACCTGAGAGGACAGAGATGGGAATGTTTGGAGGGGAATTGCTGACTGCAGCCTCTGCCTGTTGTCTGTGGGGAGCTGAGGATTCCAAGAGGTTTTTAAGACTTCCTAGTGCAGAAGTGAGGCACAGAAGGATGCCAGGAGCAGAGCACAGAGAGGTGACCAAACCATCACATTGCAGAGGGACAGCCCCAGCCAGGAGCTGCTGGGACAAGAGATCAAGGCAAAGAGGCTCAGAGAGGAAAGGCAGGGTGTGAATAGCACCCAGCTTTGCTTGGGTTTATGCCTGGAAAGGCTGACCTGGAACAGAGACTAAAGGAATAAAACCAGTATTTATTGAAAGGATGCATGTTGGGCAGTGCAAAAGCTTGGGCTGCACCCAAATAAAATCCCAGTCACAAGTCTTTGCACTTTTATAAGTTTTGGTTCATCTAGACATTGGGGTCAATTATCCAACTAAGTCTCACTCCCCTGGCTTGCCCCCTTCCCTTTGCCATTGTTTATGATTTTTGGGTACCAGTTGTCCTTGATTCTCCAGCTGGGAAGGGACTGTTTGTCACCACCCTGTGAAGAGAATTTACTAACACTTAACATAAAGTTTCAGAGTTACACACCAAGCAGCAGAGAACCTGAAAAAGACAAAAGCTAAAACCCAAAGCATCATTTCCCTGCTGCCTTGGGTGGTGTTTGCCCAGGCTGTGAGAGGGGGAAAGGCCATCAGAGTCCTGCTGGAACAGTTCAGTAAAAGAAAACATGCCCAAAGGCACAAGGCACTGGGTCCTGCTCCCTCGGGGCAGCAGCTGGGCTGAGCCCTCTGCAGCCCTGCCCAAAAGAACTTGTTCTTGGCTCAGCTGTGGCCACCATCACCTCATTCATCATGGCAGACAGAAAGCTGATCACTTAGAGAGATCATAAAACAGCTTTACAGTGATGTGTGCTTGTAATGCTTTCTTGTAATGTTTTATGGTCAGAGCAGGGCAATGCTCTGTGGTGTCTGTGCTCAGTTACTGAGCTGAACTTCAGATTATTGTTGGGATTAGGAAACTGCAAAAAGTGGATGCTGAAATCTTTCAGTTGGGAAGAAGTAAAACTTGGGGAACAAGTATGTGTTGTAGTAAATAGAATATAGCTGGTCAGCCTTGGTGTGGAGTAGAAAATCACCAATGTTTGTTTTCTGGGGAGAAGGGGAAGAAAAAGAAAAAAAAAAAAAAGAAGGAAATAGGGACAGCTGGAGGAAAAAGAGGTGGTAATATGGAATAGTAGAATCCAGGCAAGGCACTGCTCACTGGTGCTGCAAATTGGCTGAAGGAGCCCACAGCTGTAGGGCTGTTTTTGGAAAGCAGCAGGTCTGGTGGCTGTGGCTTGTCTGAGGAGCCAGAGGAGGAGAGGCTAAGCAGCCAGAAAGGATTGTCCTCACTGCACACCAGCTGATTGAGTTCTGTGTTTGTTTGACTTGGAACTTTTGTTTCCAAACTTATAATTGGAAGGGTGCCCCTAAGTCTTGCTAAATAAACCTTGGCTTCATTTTTCCATTAGGCTGGCTTGGTGTCAGTGAGCAGGATGATTGTGGGTGACAGTGACAAATGGAGGTGGGCTGTGCCTGAGGCTGCAGAGCCCCAGCAGAGCAGCCTGAGCAGGTTCTGCCCAGGGCAGGGTGGAGAGGAGCCCATCTCCCACTGCCAGCTGCTGCTCCAGCTGAATTCCAGACTGCTTTGGGTTGGGAGGGATCTTACAAACCTCCTGTGCCACCCCTCCATGGCAGGGACACCTCCACTGTCCCAGCTGCTCCAGCCCCAGTGTCCAGCCTGGGCACTGCCAGGATCCAGGGGCTCTGGTGCCATCACCACCCTCACAGGGAGGAATTATTTCCTTAAATATCTGATCTAGATCTACCCTCCTTCAGCTCAAGACCATTATCTCTTGTCCTGTCCCTCCACCCTTTGTAAAGAGTCTTTCTCCATCTTTCCTGCAGCCCCCTTCAGCTCCTGGAAGGTCACAGTCAGGTCACCCCAAAGCTTCTCCTCTCCAGGCTGAGCACTCTCAGCTCTCCCAGCCTGTGAATGTTTTTGAAGGCCTTTCAAAATGCTTGAAATATTTCTGGGCTTCAAAAGGTATTTGAAAGCCTCTTGGAACTCCAATGCAAAGGGTTGGTTTGCTTTTCCAGAATGTGGCAAAGCAAAGCTGTGAAAGATGCACAGAGCTGGGCCCATGGAGCTCTCTGAGTGCCCTGGAGCAGAGGGGGGCCAGGCTCATCTCATGGCTCTTCTACAAGCCAAGGACAAACCACAGATGACCCCAAGGAAGGCTTTGAAACATCTGGCTGGTGTAAATCACAGTTCTGGGTTTACTAAATCCTTATGGATCAGGGGGACTGAAATCCTGCCCCACAGCTGGTACAAATCTCTGATCCTGCAGACAGGATGTGTCTGAAGTGTTCCTTTGTCCTCAGCCTTTCCTGGCTCTTCCATACTGACTCTTCTTTTTCCATGCAGCTCTCCTGGTATCTATCCCAGCCTGGGAGAAAAGGGATATTCAGGACCATTTGGAAATCCAAACCTGTTCAGGATAGGGATGTCCCTGTCACCCTTGTGAAATGCTTTCAGCATTGAAGGGTCCCCAGGTGTCCCCTGCTCCAGCATGAGGCAAGGAGGAAAATCTGTGCCTGGAATGCTGGTACCTCTGAGCAGGAGGCAATGACAAGACCTTTTTGTAGGAGGAAAGACTCTGGCCTAGATTTACATTCTGTTGGCCTCTGCATTCTCAGAATATCCACTTGTCTCTCCAAGGGGATGCACTGGTCTGGATCCAGCTCCAGAGGTGCCAGGGAAGGGCTGACCACAGGGAGACTTTTCCCAGGGTTAGAATCTTCTGCTCTTCACCTGTGCTGGGGACAGCAGGAGCTGCAGGTGTGGAGAGGAGCTCAGTGCCAGGATCACCACTTGGAATGCAGCAAACAGCACAGGCTGGTGCTCTGATTAGCCTGATCTATCTGGGGAAGGCTTTTAATAAGCCATTGGAGTCAGGGTGTTCCAGGGATGGATGCATTCAAAGTGCTGCTTTCAGCAGTGCCTCGCACCCAGAGGCACATTCTGAGCTCCTTCTGAATGTCAGCAAATGCAGGAGAGCCCTTTAATCTTCATGGAAACTGTGGCAAACATCTCCAGCCAAACCCAGAGCAGCATGGGGAGCACTTCCACCCTGAGCACCACATGGGGAAGGGGCTCAGCCCCTGGCCCTGCTCCCTGGGCTCAGGGGGCTGTGGTCCTTTCCTAAAGCCAGGGGATCCACATTCATTTCAGATTATCAATGCCTTCCCCTAAAGCCAGGGGATCCACATTCATTTCAGATTATCAATGCCTTCCCCTAAAGCCAGGGGATCCACATTCATTTCAGATTATCAATGCTTTTCCTAAAGCCAGGGGATCCACATTCATTTCAGATTATAAATGCTTTTCCTAAAGCCAGGGGATCTAGATTCATTTCAGATTATCAATGCTTTTCCTAAAGCCAGGGGATCCACATTCATTTCAGATTATAAATGCTTTTCCTAAAGCCAGGGGATCTAGATTCATTTCAGTTTATCAATGCTTTTCCTAAAGCCAGGGGATCCACATTCATTTCAGATTATAAATGCTTTTCCTAAAGCCAGGGGATCCAGATTTATTCCAGGTTATCAATGCCTTTCCCTAAAACCCCAGGGGATCCAGATTCATTCCAGGTTATCAATGCTTTTCCTAAAGCCAGGGGATCCAGATCCATTCCAGGTTATCAGTGCTTTTCCTAAAGCTCTGGGGGATCCAGATCTATTCCAGGTTATCAATGCCTTCCCCTAAATCCCAGGGGATCCAGATTCATTCCAGGTCATCAATGCCTTCCCCTCATCCATCCTTCCTCCTTTCCCCTCTCCCTTCCCCCAGATCAGCTGGGCTCTGCTTCAAACTGCTTCCTTTCTTCACTCACGGAATTAGCGAGCTTCTCCCCCAAATCCCCAGCAACTCTTTGAATTAATTTGCCGAGGATCAGTGCAGGGATGTGTGTGGAAGGCGTTCCAGTCCCTGCTGTTCGCAGTTTGTGTTGTCATTTACAGCTGTTCAGGGGAATACAAAGCAGGTGTAAAACGATCCCCCGGTCGTTTCCAGCCCCTGCACTGTGCTGTGAGAAACTACTTAAGGTGCAGGTGGGTGAAGAATTAGGGAAACCACCTGGAAAACACCCAGAGTGTTCTAGGAACGGGGTTTTTCTTTTCTCCATACTCCTCTTGCCATTCCCTGACATTTGAAAAGAAAGGAACAGCACCAGCTTTGGAACCTTGAGGATTTGTAGGAGCTGAGGCAAGTCAGAGCCACTCCATCTGCTTTTCCTGCCAGCACATCCCAGGGCATGGAAAGCCCCAGTGCTTCCCTCCCAGAAAAATCCCAAAGGCATCCCAAAGCATTTTCTGAGCCACCCCAAAATGTCAGAGATTCTTTCTCAGAACATTTTCAAGGGGAAGAGTTACTCAGTGTCCTGGCACATGAAATATCATTGCCAAGGGGAGGATGGGTCCAGCAGGGTGGGGAGAGCTGGATGCTGCTGGGATGGGGGAGCTGAGAGCACACCACTGCTCTGTCCTGTGGGGTGCAGGATTTAGGATCCTCAACCTGGACACCCTGTCCTGTGGGGTGCAGGATTTAGGATCCTCACTTCCACCTGCCTGCACAGTGATGCTCCTCCTGCATCTCCCCATGGGCTCCTTCGATCCTGTGTCCTCAGCCAGCCTGAGCTTGGAAAGCAGCTTCCAGTGCTCACTGGAAAGTTGGAATATTGTCCCAGCCAGCTCTAGAACCCAGAGGAGCACAGAGAAGGGATTGGAAAGGCAGGAGAAGGAGCTGGAATCAAACTGCTTAATTGCCCTGGTTCCAAATGGATCTGTTTAAATGCTAAAAATATTTCTTTGCTTATCTTTTCTTAACCTGCTGCTTTGAGCACCCAAGCTCCCCCTTGCACAGCTGCCAGGGGCTGGGGCATGTTGAGCTGGGGGAGTTTGGCTGCCCAGGAGCCCAGAGCCTCCTCCTTCCCTCAGCCACACCAGGGCCTGCTGCCTCTGGATATTGGTTTGTTCTGCTCTCCTGAGCCTTTTACTGAGCTGGGAAGTTTTAGGGTAATCTGTGTAAAAGAACCTCTGGGGAAACTCTGCCCCACTAACAAGGCACAGGAGACAATAAAATATCCCCAGTGCAAATTTATTTGCCAGTGAACTTGCTGGGGGCTGAAAAGCAGCAACATTTGCAGTAATTTCTTGAGTCTCATTCCCAAATATCCCCCGTGACTGATGTCAGGGGTTTGTGTGTTAAAGCAGCTAACAAGTGACAAATCTGAAAAAAAGATTGACAAAAGCAATCAGGAAGTCTGGCTGTTGTGGGGAAACAAAGGAGGAGTGGAAGGTGTGAGTGTGTGCACACAGAGGGGATAATGACACTCTGTAATGACAGCTGTGGCATAGCTGCAGCACCCAGAGCCACGGGACAAACCCCAGGTGCTGCTCCAAGAGTTTTGGGGAATTGAGCATTCCTTGGGCAGAGAGCAGCCCAGAGCCACAGGGCCAGCACGGGGCTTATCAGCCGGGTGGCATCTGCAAACTGGGGGTTACTATGGCAACTGCTGCATTTTAAATGGTTTTTTTAATCCAGACTAATGGAAGCAGTGAGCAGGTGTGAGGGCCAAAGCCACAGGTTTACTCTGAAACAAAAGCTCCCCGTGCAGCTCGGGCTGCTGAGAGCTCCACACCAAAACACCGGGACAGTGTGGGAGTGCACTGGAGCAGGATTTTCTGACAGTGCTCCAGTGGAGAAGAAGCATTGATGTGGAAAAGTCAGGGAATCCTGTGCAGGCTGTACCCAACAACTGGAGGGACTGAGGGGCTCTGGGGATGCTCTGAGTGATGCTGAGATTGCTCCAGAGCAGCTCCCAGGCCTCCCCTGCCCTGCACTGGGAGCACCAGGCTGATTCCAGAGCCAGGTGCTGGCACCACAGCATGGCCTGGTGGGAAGGGAGCTTAAAACCCACCCAGTGCCACCCCTGCCATGGGGACACCTCCCACTGTCCCAGCTGCCCCAGCCCCAGTGTCCAGCCTGGCCTTGGGCACTGCCAGGGATCCAGGGGCAGCCACAGCTGTGCCAGCCCTGCCCACCCTCCCAGGGAGGAATTTCATCCTGACACTCAAACTCAATCTCTCCTCTTTTAGTTTAAAACCATTTCCCTTCATCCCACACTGCCTGCCTGGGATTTGTGACAGCTGCTGGGGACAGGAGCGAACCATGGGGCTGGTGGGATAATGGGATCCTGGGAGGTGGGGCTGATGGGTGATGGATGGATGGATGGATGGATGGATGGATGATGATGGATGGATGGATGGATGGACAGACAGATGGATGATGGATGGATGGATGGATGATGGATGGATGGATGATGGATGGATGGATGGATGGATGGATGATGGATGGATGATGGATGGATGGATGGATGGATGATGGATGGATGATGGATGGATGGATAATGGATGGATGGATGGATGGATGATGGATAGATGGATGATGGATGGATGGATGATGGATGGATGGATGGATGGACAATGGATGGATGATAGATGGTGGATGACGGATGATGGATATCCGGATGGATGGATGGATGATGGATGATGGATGACAGATGATGGATGGATGATGGATGGATGGATGGATGATGGATGGATGAATGGATGGATGGATGGACAGACAAAGGATGGATGGATGGATGGATGATGGATGAATGGATGGACAGACAATGGATGGACAGAATGGATGGATGGATGATGGATGGATGGGATGGATGGATGATGGATGGATGGATGGATGGATGGACAGACAATGGATGGATGATAGATGGTGGATGACAGATGATGGATGATGGATATCCGGATGGATGGATGATGGATGGATGATGGATGATGGATGACAGATGATGGATGGATGGATGGATGGATGGATGGATGATGGATGGATGGACAGACAATGGATGGATGGATGGACAGACAAAGGATGGATGGATGATGGATGGATGAATGGATGGATGGATGGATGGATGGACAGACAATGGATGGATGGATGATGGATGGATGAATGGATGGATGGATGGACAGACAATGGACGGATGGATGGATGATGGATGGACAGACAATGGATGGAGGGATGCAGGAGTCACAGAGCAGGGACAAGCAGCAGTGGGATGCAGCTCAGGAGGTTGGAGGCTCTGTGTGGGTACAAGGTCCAGCCTGGCACATCTGGCTGATTTCCCAATGCCTGGATCTGTGCAGTGGATTGGGAATGGCAGTGAAGTGCTGTTCTCAAAGCACACAGAGGCAGAAATGGGGACAGTTTTGCACCATGACACCCAAAGGGGGGAAGCTCAGGTCATGCTGTGGCTCTGCCTGCTTCTCAAGCTGCAGGTTCCCAGAGCCAGACCAATGTCCCTTGTGCTGCTGGAACTGAGAGCTCCATCTCCTCCTCCTCACACCCCTGCCATGACCACTCCTCTCTCCTGACTCCAGAGCTCTCTCATTCCTCCCTCCTGTGCTTTAGCTCATTCTCAGGAGGTGCAGTGATGAAATGTAGGGGTGAGAGGGATGCCCTGCTCAGATTGGTACCACAGAGCTGAGTCCCTCAGACTTAAGTTGAGGTTTTAGAGGTTTCCTGTGAGAAATCCCACAGGGGAACCTGTGTTTAGATGCTCTGGGAACGTCGTGTCCAACTGGGACTGACTCTCAGCATCTTCAAGGCTCCAGGCACTGTGAGACATGGGCTGTGGCTCAGGCCAGCAGGTTTGGGATTTTCCAGGACACAATTTGACACCATGATGGTAATCTACAGTCCAAGCTCCTCTCTCTGCAGTTAAGGTACTTTAGTTAAAGCTGCTCAGAGTGTCCTTGGGGAGCAAACCCAAGCAAGTCTAACCAGCTGTGCCATTCTGTAGCTGTGGACAGGTAAAATCATTTCTGTAGCAGGTCTGAGTCTCCCTGCTTGCCTCTCTGTGTCTTACCAGATCAATTATTGTTTGTTACCTCCATTAGATCTTCAGGAGAAAGGCAGAAGCACAATCTTTTTCTTCCATTAATCAGAGCAGTTTACAGAAAACATCAATTTAAAATGTTAAGACCAATTTGCAACTGGTATTGACAACAATTAAATTGGCCTCCAGAAAGTTGCTTTTTGACACTGTGAAGAATGAAATCTTTATAAGCACATTCTGTGTGTTGAGCCTCTCCTGGTTCCTGATTGCTGATCCTATCAGACTCCATGGAGGTGTAAACAGAGGTGAGGAGCTGGAAGCAAAGCTCCATTAAGAGTGTGCCAGAATCAGTAAACTTCTCCCCCCCTCCTGCTGGACCCCTGCCCAGATATTGCAACTCAATCTATTCTCTCTTTCCATCACTATCAGCTTCCTTTAGTTCCCAGCTGTTTTTTTTTTTTTTTTTTTTGTTTTTTTGTTTTTTTACTTTAAACTGCACAAAAATGAACTGGAACGAAGCTTCTCTGCTTTATCCTTGGCATGGTGACCAGTGACACCAGAGCAGTGGCCACGGGCTCTGTGGGGCTCTGAGTGACCCTTGCCAAGCAAAACCAGCTCAGCTGCCACAGGGTGACAGTGCAGGTGGTGCTGGAGAAGTGACCTGGTTAAACTCCCCTGAGGCAGCCCTGGGTGTGTCCCTCACCTGACTCAGGTGTGGAGCTCACACACCTTGCCCAGGGGAAGTGGAATGTTTGCCAGCACAAGGCACTGCTGCAATCCTGAACTCCTGATTGAGGAGCTCCTGGTTCAGCATCCACCTCCCAAAGGCTCAGCCAGTGCCTCTCCCTGCCTTGGCCCAGGCTCTGCTCAGCCCCAGCAAGGAGCTGAGTTTGAGACTTTGCCTTCCCCTTTCCTGCAGCTTCTCCTCAGCCCATATCAGGGCATTCCCTCCTTCTGGAACATCTGAGGATATTTTCCAGAGGCTTTCAGAGGAGGTTTTCTCTGAGCTGACACACAGCAGGAAGGTTTGGCTCATGCTGAGGACAATTTTATTGTTGTCTGCAAACAACTTTTATCCTTGGCTTTGTTTCCTTCTGGCCCTTCAGCAACACTGGGAATTGAGTGGTTCTTGCCTCACTTCCCTTCCCTGAAGCTTTAATAGCCTCAGACCTGTGGCTGTGGGCACCTGAAAGCTCCCCCAGGGTTATTTGTATGAGCAGCCCTAGGAAGGAATGATGCCCTCCTCCAGAAAAGGACACATCCAACTGCTTGTGCTGTTTGATTTAAAATGTTTGAGGAGGAAGGGAAAGGGAGTACATCTGTCACAATCTCACTTACAATCAGCAAAGTTAATGGAAAGATTCCTTCTGACTCTCCTGGGCTTTGGACAAGGCTCTGTGCTGCAACATTAGCAAATAATGAAGTTCACATCTCATCAAATCCTCCTCAGGAAAATAATTCTAAAATATGTGGCTGGCCTTTTGCAGCTCTCTCCCCAAATCTGTCCCTGGTTTGTCAGCTGTGCCAGCACCTCTATCTCTGGTGTTAAATCACTTCTGTGGATAAGAGCTGCTCTCTAAAAGAGCCCCCACAGATGTTCCATCACTGCCAGTCCCAGGTGCTGCCCCAGGGCTCAGGGAGGCCCCCAAAAGCACTGAGGTAAATATTAAATATCTCCAGTACATGGCTTTCTCACAGAACCAGAGAATCTCCTGAGCTGGATCCACAGGGATCAGGAGTGCAGCCCCTGGCCCTGCTCAGACCCCCCAAAATCCCACCCTGGGCACCCCTGGCAGCACTGCCCAAGCTCTCCTGCCCATTCCCTGGGGAGCCTGGGCAGTGCCAGCACCCTCTGGGGGAAGAGCCTTTCCCTGAAATCCATCCCAAACCCGCTGGCCCAGCTCCAGCCGTTCCCTGGCTCCTGTCCCTGTCCCAGAGGTCAGAGCTGCCCTTGTGAGGAGCAGCCCTGGGGAGCTCTGCCCTCTCTGCCTCCACCCCAGCAGCACAGCCAGGGGTGTCCTCTCTCTCTGGCTGCTCTCTGTGTGTTTCTGCTCCTTGGTGACACCTGAGGGGTGCAGGAGTGGCCCTGGAGCGCTCCAGGTGTGGCACAGCTGGAGGACATTCCTGTCACAGCTGCAGTGCTGTCCTTGGCTCCGTGCCCTCGCTCCCTGTGCTGGGCAGGGGGAGGATGGTTCCACTCGGCTCTCCGTGTGCCTGGCAGGATTCTGAGTGGGTTCCTCCATCCAGGGATTCAGGTGGGGTCTGACCTGTGCTGGTGGAAGGGAATGGAGAGCTGCAGGGTGGCTGGATGAGCTGGGTTGTTCTGGAACGTTCTGGTGACTGTGCAGCGCCGTGGCTGTCCCTCCACAGCTGTGAGGTCACCGTGTCCCTCAGCAGGCTGTCAGTGACCCAGGACAGTGCCAGCAGCCCTGAGGAGCAGCCCCAGCACTGTCCTGGCACACAGCTCATGGGCTTTGCCCAGGGAGCTGGCAGGGGCTGGGGCTGGATCATTGCCAGGTCCAGGCTGTAAATCTGGGCTGGCACTAAGGCACAGGAGCTCTGTGTGCCCATGGCTGGGCAGGACAAGGCATGGGCAGCAGTGCCAGGGAGCAGTGTGGTGATCTGGGCAGTGAGAGCTGCAGCAAACATCAGGAGCCTCCTCCTTTCAAGCTGTGTGGTTCAGCCAGGGGGACAAAGGTTCTGGTTCCTTCTCTTCAGGAGAACTCAAAGATCTTGAGATGTTTTGGTCCTGTCATACATGAATCATTAAGGCTGGAAAATCCCTCCAAGGTCACCAATGCCACCTCCCCACCAATCCCACTCCTCACCAATCCCACTCCTCACCAATCCCACTCCTCACCAATCCCACTCCCCACCAATCCCACTCCCCACCAATCCCACTCCTCACCAATCCCACTCCTCACCAATCCCACTCCCCACCAATCCCACTCCCCACCAATCCCACTCCTCACCAATGCCACCGTGGTGCTCAGACAGGCTCTGGCAGTTTGGGGAGTGCTGAACTCCTCCCACAAGTACAGATCCTGCTCCTTGACTCCTGCTGTGCCCTGTGGGCTGTGGTGCTGCTCTCACAGCTCCTCGAGTGCCCAGCTCACCCTCCAGGAGCTGGCAGCCCTGGTCCCTCCCTGGGGAGCTGCTGGCACTGACGTGCTCCCAGCCCTGTGCTCAGTGGCAGTGGCACCTGTGAACATCACTCCGACATCATTGTCAGAGTGATACTTGGTGGAGCTGATGAAATATTTACCTTGGAGCAGCTGTCAGGCCATTAATGTTTCACTGGCTGCTCCAGCACGCTCCTGAATTGTTCATGAGGTTTAATTGCATTGCCCCCTTCAGTCAGGGGCACTGGCAATTAGCCACAATCCTCTGCCCTGCTCCTGAGGCCCAGCCCTGCCAGGTGCCCGATGCCACCCTCAGCCTGCCTGGGTCTGCAGTGCCACCCTGCTGTGGGACAGCTCAGGGGCTGTGCCTGGTCACACCCTGGGGCTCTGCACCCAGTCTGGGGACAGCAGCAGCGCCCATAGGGTGGCTCCTGCCACCCTGGCACCACGGTGGGTGCCACAGCTCGGGGTGGGCAGGGGCAGGACAAAGCCCAGATGTTGTCTGGGGGATGTGAACCCCCCAGGACAAGGCACCTCTGCACTGCCACCAGGCCCTGCAGCTCCTGCTCCTAAGGCACCTTCCTCTCCTTGACCTATTTGCTCATTACCTCCACAAATGTGATTTTGATTAAGGAATTTTCCTAAGTAATTTGGCATTAGCAATCCAGCCAAACAGAAAATAGTCCAAAAGCAAAGTGGCCTGGTGGCTGCCCTGAAGGCTGTGCTGGCAGCCAGGGAGGGGAGCAAAGGCAGCCCTGGAGGGCAGCTGGACACAGCTGTGTGCAGTGAGGGCAGTGTGAGCACAGCTGGACACAGCTGTGTGCAGTGAGGGCACTGTGAGCACAGCTGGACACAGCTGTGTGCAGTGAGGGGCACTGTGAGCACAGCTGGGCACAGCTGTGAGCAGTGAGGGCAGTGTGAGCACAGCTGGACACAGCTGTGTGCAGTGAGGGCACTGTGAGCACAGCTGGACACAGCTGTGAGCAGTGAGGGCAGTCTGAGCACAGCTGGGCACAGCTGTGAGCAGTGAGGGCAGTGTGAGCACGGCTGGACACAGCTGTGTGCAGTGAGGGGCACTGTGAGCACAGCTGGACACAGCTGTGTGCAGTGAGGCAGTCTGAGCACAGCTGGACACAGCTGTGTGCAGTGAGGGCAGTGTGAGCACAGCTGGACACAGCTGTGAGCAGTGAGGGGCACTGTGAGCACAGCTGGACACAGCTGTGTGCAGTGAGGGGCACTGTGAGCACAGCTGGACACAGCTGTGTGCAGTGAGGAGCACTGTGAGCACAGCTGGACACAGCTGTGTGCAGTGAGGCAGTCTGAGCACAGCTGGACACAGCTGTGAGCAGTGAGGGCAGGGTGAGCACAGCTGGACACAGCTGTGTGCAGTGAGGCAGTCTGAGCACAGCTGGACACAGCTGTGTGCAGTGAGGGGCACTGTGAGCACAGCTGGACACAGCTGTGTGCAGTGAGGGCAGGGTGAGCACAGCTGGACACAGCTGTGTGCAGTGAGGCAGTCTGAGCACAGCTGGACACAGCTGTGAGCAGTGAGGGCAGTCTGAGCACAGCTGGACACAGCTGTGTGCAGTGAGGGCAGTCTGAGCACAGCTGGACACAGCTGTGAGCAGTGAGGGGCACTGTGAGCACAGCTGGACACAGCTGTGTGCAGTGAGGCAGTCTGAGCACAGCTGGACACAGCTGTGTGCAGTGAGGGCAGGGTGAGCACAGCTGGACACAGCTGTGTGCAGTGAGGGCACTGTGAGCACAGCTGGACACAGCTGTGTGCAGTGAGGGCAGGGTGAGCACAGCTGGACACAGCTGTGTGCAGTGAGGGCAGTGTGAGCACAGCTGGACACAGCTGTGTGCAGTGAGGCCAGTGTGAGGGCATGATTCCATGTTGCTACAATTCTACAATTTCATGATTCTATTACTCTATGATTCCATCTTTGTATGAGTCCATGATTCTGATTCTATGTTTATATGATTCTGTGATTCCATGTTTCTGTTTCTATGATTCCATGATTCTGATTCCATGTTTCTATGATTCTATGATTCCATGATTCCATAATTCCATGATTCTTATTCTATGATTCCATGTTTTTATGACTTCATGTTTCTGTGATTCTGTGATTCTATGATTCTACAATTTCATCATTCTATGACTCTATGATTCCATGATTCTGTGATTCTGATTCCATGATTCCATGTTTCCATGATTTTATGATTTCATGATTCCATGATTCTATGATTCTATGATTCCATAATTCCATAATTCCATGATTCTGATTCCATGATTCCATGTTTCTGTGATTCCATGATTCTGTGATTCTATGATTCTACGATTCTACAATTCCATCATTCTATGATTCTATGATTCCATGATTCTGACTCCATGTTCCTATAATTCTATGATTCCATATTTCTATGATTCTATGTTTCAATGATTCTGTAATTCCATGATTATGATTCCTTGTTTCTATGATTCTGTGATTCCATAATTCCATAATTCCATGATTCTGATTCCATGATTCCATGTTTCTATGATTCCATGATTCCATGATTCCATGTTTCTATTATTTCATGATTCCATGATTCTGATTCCATAATTCCACGTTTCTATGATTCCATGATTCCACAATTCTACAATTCCATAATTCTATGGCTATGATCCCTTGATTCTATAATTCTACAATTCTACAACTCCATGATTCCACAATTGCATGATTCTCTGACTCAGACAAAGGCAATTGTCTCACAGCACAAACACCTGCAGAAGGGGCCAAGGCTGAGCTGCTTCCACTCAGCAGAGGCACAGAAACAATGGTGTCACCTTTAAGATGAAAGCAACTGGCTGAGTTCCTCCCTGTGAGAGTAACTCCCTCGTAAACAAAGGCAGCTCTCCCTTCCTGCAGGCATCTGCCTCAGCCCTCAGCAGCTCTGGGGGAGTGCTGCCAAGCACACAGGGACTCATTCCAAGGCCTCAGCAGGGAAAATATAAATATCCCTCTGGTTAATTTTGGGTGCCACCATCCATCAGTGGCTGGCTGGTGCGATTTAGCTCCTTGCCACCTCCTGACAGCACAGGCAGGGAAGCATTCCCATGGTAATGGCACACTTCTTTTATTCCAGCTGCACCTTCAGGTGAAGGAAAGGGTGGTGGGACCGTGCTGGGGACAGCAGTGACCTGGAGCAGTCCCTGGTGCAAACAGGGGCAGGAGGAGCTGCAGGGCAGGGCCAGCTCTGGCCACCACGGCCTGACTGCTGGGACAGGTGTCCAGGAAAGGGTCATGGCTTGGAAGGGAACTTAATGATTGTCCAGTTTCAGCTCCCCTGCCATCAGCCATGGGTTCACTGGAATGGGCACTTCTATCTGGCTGCAGAGCTGGGAGCAAGGGCAGGGACAAGGCCATGGACGGCTGCTGCTCAGGACAAAGAGGGTAGGAAGATGTAGGAAAACAAGCAGGAGATTCCCAGAAGGTCCCCAAACCCCCTACAGTGTCAAAGGAGAATGAGTGGGTAAAATCCCAAAAGATTCTGGGTCTCTGAGCGTGATGTCCCCTCTCAAAACGATTTAAGAAAGGATCTGGACACTTCAGCACTTTATAAACTTCAGCAGGCACCAACTCCATCTCCAGGCACAGGAAGTACTGACAAGAGCTTCTCCCTGTCTTTCCTGATGTCAGCAGGATTTGCCCCTTCAGTCCTGGCTTTTCTCTCCTAATTGCAGCTTCCTTTGGAGATGGGAGCTTTTGAAGTTGTTCTCCCCAAATCCTTTGCTTCCAGAGGAAAGCAGAAACCATGAATGACTCCACTTGAGGGTGTGAAACAGCAACTTGAATCCTTGGACTGTGAATTCCACACACCCATTTATTTACTCACAATTATAAACAGAGCACTTCATAAATATTTATAAGGAAGCTCCCAAGGCCCAGCTGAGAAAATCAGTGTTATCACCATTTCCCAGTTCTCAGAGTGAAGCACAGGCACAGACATTGCTGGAATTGTGCAGTTTTACAGATTTCCTGTCAAAATGTGGCCCAAGAACCCCCAATTCCTGACCCCCCCATCATGTATAGAAGGGAATTTTGCAGTTTTACAGAATTCTGGTAAAGTCTGGCCCAATAACCCCTAAATCCTGAATCCCCTCCATGACTAGAAGGGAATTGTGCAGTTTTTACAAAATTCTGGTAAAGTTTGGCCCAAGAGCTCCCAATTCCTGAATCCCCTCCATGTTTAGAAGGGAATTGTGCAGTTTTACAGAATTCTGGTAAAGTTTGGCCCAAGAGCTCCCAATTCCTGAATCCCCTCCATGTTTAGAAGGGAATTGTGCAGTTTTACAGAATTCTGGTAAAGTTTGGCCCAAGAGCTCCTAATTCCTGAATCCCCTCATGTTTAGCAGCCTGGGGAGCTCAGCTGTCCCCCTGAGAGCTGGGATGTGTGGTCCCAGACTCTGGATCAAGCTAATCCTGGCAGAGATGAGGAGCAGTCCCCCTGAGCTCTCCCTTGCAGCCTGGTCTCCCGAGGGGATTGAAGAGCACCAGAGAATCCAGAGCTGCCATGCAGGGCAGGGCTGATGTGCAGACCTAATTTCCCTGGAATGGTATCTGAGGCAGATCTGGACAGTTTTAGTCATGCACAGCTGACCCTCCAAAGGCATTTTGATATCAGGGAATGTTTATCTCCAGCCTTAAATCCCTGCTGGGACAGTCACTCCTCAGTCCTCTCCCTCCACCTGAGAAGAGCAGGTTCTGCCTCCCTGCTCCTGACACCCTTGAAGCCTGGGAGGTGTGATCAGCTCTCCCTTTGCCCTTAATCACTTTCCTTAGCCTATATAATTAAATTCCATCAGGTATTGCAGCTAATTTTTGAGGAGCTCCCAAAGAACAAAAGCCAGTTCGGTCGCAGGCGAACAGAACAAATTAATTAGGAGGGGAATATTGGGCCCTCTGTAAATGAGATTCCAGCAGAAGCAGCACAGCTTGACTGGCTCTGGTGCTGCTCAGTTCCAGGGGTACAGAGTGTTCAGGGACACAGCAGGGGAGGGAATGGGGCTGGGAGCAGCCCCTGCAAAAACCACTCCTGGGATCCATCCCAGAGCAGACACAGGGAACTGCTGGTGCTGTGTCTCTATAAAAGAGAGGATGGGCCAGCAGATTCCTTCAGTGTGCTCTGGGAATGGCTCCTGTCCTGGCCCTGCAAACCTGACCCCAGTAAAAGTGAGTGTTGAGCATTCCAAGGATCCAGGGGCAGCCACAGCTGCTCTGGGCACCCTGTGCCAGGGTGTCCTGGTTTGAAGGACAGGTGTCTGCCAGTACAGGCAGGAGCTTCTCTTTGAAATGGAGAATGTAAACCCCCTCCCTCCAAATTATTATAATTTTCAAATTAAGGGGCTCTCAGGCCAAGATATGGGAATTAGGAATAACAGTTCTTTACTAGGAAAATTAAAATAGAAATGCAGTATTACACAGAACAATCCCAACCCTGCCAGAGTCAGAATCCAAGCTGACACCCGTCAGTCAGTCAGGGTGTTGGCACAGTCCCATTCAATGGTGGCTGCATCCTCCTGCAGGGGCAGATGTGGTTCAGCTGGAGCAGTGCTCCTGGAGAAGGTGCAGTTTCCTCTGAAGCTCCAGGGATGATGTGGAAAGGTCTGGCTTTCCTCTGGAATCCAGTGGAAAGAAGGTGCCTTGGTGTCCCAAATGTCAGTTTTTATCTGGGTAGGAAAGGCTTGGCTCCTCCCCTGGCTGGAGCATCTCCCATGGGATGATGGAATTTTATCAGTCATGCCCTGGGACTCAGTGGCCATTAACAGGAGATATCTCCTGGAGGGAGGATGGGCTGTGGGAAGATAAAGATGATTGCCCAGCTGGTTTAAAGATGGCCCATGAGCAGATAATGTGTGCCAGGAGATCAGGGGCATTGCCCCACCCGGCTGCAGCAGATGGGACAGAATTCACATTGCTGGGCACATCCTGGATTGCAACCCAACACACAGGGCCTGCCCACCCTCACAGCCAGGAATCCCTTCCCAATATCCAATCCAACCCTGTCCTCCTTCAGCTTAAGGCCATTCAACTTATCCTGTGAAAATCCCTCTCTGCCCTTCCTGACACCCCTCTGGGGCTCATGGCAGGAATGTCTGGGTGCTGCTGCCTTCAGCTCTGCCAAACCCTCACTGCTCCCTGCGGGGCTGAGGAGCTTCCCACAGCTGCCTGCTCTGGGAAACCTGGGCTGGGGATGTGTCCAGGTGTCTCCTCTGGTTTGGGACATGGCCAGGTGTCCCCTCTGGCTGGGGATGTGTCCAGGTGTCCCCTCTGGCTGGGGGAACACCTGACATGTCCAGAGAACAGACAGGCAGCTACTCCTGATGGCTGTTTGGAACACTCTGCCTCCCCCACCTTCTGTCAGAGCAGAATAAAACAGTGCCAGAAGTTTCATGACCACTCCTTCCCTCCCATCCTCTATCCCTCCATCCTCCATCCCTCCATCCTCCATCCCTCCATCCTCCATCCCTCCCATCACCTGCTCAGCTACTTTGTCTCCCTCACCAATTCTTGTTTCCATTTCCTCAGTAAGTTCTATTCTGTTTTACCTTCCAAAAGAAGTTCCCTGTTAAAATGGGGAATTGAGGAATCTCCCAGTTAAAATGAGGAAAATTAAGAATCACCCAGTTAAAATGAGGAATCTCCCAGTTAAAATGGGGGAATGAGGAATCACCCAGTTAAAATGAGGAATCTCCCAGTTAAAATGGGGGAATGAGGAATCTCCCAGTTAAAATGGGGGAATGAGGAATCTCCCAGTTAAAATGAGGCAAAACCCCCAGGGTGGTGAGTGGGCATCCAGCTCTGTCCTGGTTGTCCCCTGGACACTGGAAGAGAGCCAAAACCCAGAGAAGAAAAGTGAAATTCAAATTGTAGGAATGAAGAGACAACAGCAACAGCAACAACAATATACAATATACAATATATAATAATAATAATAATAATAATAATAATAATAATAATAATAATAATAATAATTATTATTATTATTATCATTATTATTATTATCATTATTATTATTATCATTATTATTATTATCATTATTATCATTATTATCATTATTATTATAATTATGGAGAAGCCCTCATTCCAAGTTAAATCATGATATTATCATCATCACCATCATCATTACCAATAAATAATAATAGCAATAGTAATAGTAATAGTAATAGTAATAGTAATAGTAATAGTAATAGTAATAGTAATGATGATGTAGGAGCAGTGGCTTCAGCTCAGAACAGGGCCCTGAAAAAATTATAATAATATTGATAGTAATAGAAATAATAATAATAATAATAATAATAATAATAATAATAGTACTGCAAGTCAGAATAGAGCCCTGAAGAAATAACAACAACAACAACAATAATAATAATAATAACAGTAATGATGCAGGAGCAGTGGCTTCAGGTCAGAACAGGGCCCTGAAAAAATATTATAGTAACATTAATACTGCAGAGTAGAACCTGAAAATATTATTATTATTATTATTATTATTATTATTATTATTATTATTATTATTATTATTATTGTTATTATTATTATTGTTATTATTATTATTATTGAATAGTGGCCCCAGCTCAAAACAGGAGCCTGAAAAAATAATATAAGATTGTTTTTAATATTGATGTTGATACTGATATTAATGTTATCATTGTTATAATATTGACATAATATTGATATTTATATCGATACTAACATTAATATTGATATTAACAATACTACTGCTGCAGGTCAGGATGAGATCCTGAAGAAATAACAAAAACAAGAACAAGAACAACAACAGTAACAACAAAAATATTATATTATAGCTCACATGGGTACAGGAAGAGTCATTAATTCCACCCTTAAAATGGAGCTATAAAGTTTATTTACTGTCCTTGGGGCTCTGCCATTGGGCTCATTCTTCCCTTTTGGGTCATCCCAGGGTCACCAGGGACAGCCTGGCATTGTCAGGCTGCTGCCACCAGCTGTGCCCAAGCAGAGCCAGCCTGGGGTGGGACACAGGGCAGTGACAGGGGCACAGAATAACCCAGGGCAGTGACAGAGCCACAGAGCCACCCAGGGCAGTGACAGAGCCACCCAGGCAGTGACAGAGGCACCAGGGCAGTGACAGAGCCACAGAGCCACCCAGGGCAGTGACAGAGCCACCCAGGCAGTGACAGAGGCACCAGGGCAGTGACAGAGCCACAGAGCCACCCAGGGCAGTGACAGAGGCACCCAGGCAGTGACAGAGCCACCCAGAGGCAGTGACAGAGGCACCCAGGCAGTGACAGAGCCACCCAGGCAGTGACAGGGGCACAGGGGCACCCAGGGCAGTGACAGAACCACAGAGCCACCCAGGGCAGTGACAGGGGCACAGAGGCACCCAGGCAGTGACAGAGCCACCCAGGGCAGTGACAGAGCCACAGAATAACCCAGGGCAGTGACAGGGGCACCCAGGGCAGTGACAGAGCCACCCAGGGCAGTGACAGAGGCACCAGGGCAGATTGAAAGGGACCGTAAAACTCCTCTCATCCCACCCCTGCCATGGCAGGGACACCTTCCACTGTCCTGGCTGCTCCAAGCTCTGTCCAGCCCAGCCCTGGACACTGCCAGGGGCAGCCTCAGCTGCTCTGGGCACCCTGTGCCAGGGACATCACATAAAATGTAGTCAAAGCACAAACAAATCAAGGCTATAAAATAACTCTGGAGAGCCGCAGAATTTCCTGAGCTGGAAGGGACCCACAAGGATCAGAGTCCAAGCCCTGGCCCTGCACAGACACTGCAACAATCCCACCCTGGGCATCCCTGGGAGCTTTAGAATGACTCTGGCAGCTCTAATGGGTCTAGCAGAGAGCAGGGGTGGAGCAGATGCAGGGAGAAGATTCCTCCCTGGGAGGGTGGGCAGACACAGCTGTGGCTGCCCCTGGATCCCTGGCAGTGCCCAAGGCCAGGCTGGACACTGGGGCTGGAGCAGCTGGGACAGTGGGAGGTGTCCCTGCCATGGCAGGGGTGGCACTGGATGGGCTTTGGGGTCCCTTCCGACCCAAACCATTCTGTGATTCTATGAGTCTCTGTTTTTATGATTCTATCACTGCATATTTCCATGAGTTTACAATTCCATGATTCTGTGACTCTATGATTCCATGATTCTATGATTCTACAATTCCATAAGTCTATGATTCAATGTTTCTATAACTCTGTGATTCACTGATTCTGTAATTCTAAGATTCCACAATTCCATTATTCTGTGATTCTGTGATTCAATGACTCTATGATTCCATCTTTCTACAATTCTACAATTCCAAGATTCTATTACTCTATGATTCCATGTTTCTATGATTCTAGGATTCCATGACTCCATGATTGTGATTCCATCTTTCTATGATTCTATGATTCCATGATTGCATCATTCTATGATTCCATATTTCTATGATTGATGACACTGGGGCTGGAGCAGCTGGGACAGTGGGAGATGTCCCTGCCATGGAGGGGTGGCACTGGGTGGGCTTTGAGTTCCTCCCAACCCAACCCAACCCAACCCAACCCAACCCAACCCAACCCAACCCAACCCAACCCAACCCATTCTGTGATTCTGTAAAGTGCAGCATCCATGGGGCCCCTTCCTCCTGCTGTGCTGCAGAGCAGAGGGGTGGCTCTGGTGGCTCTGGTGGCTCTGGTGGCTCTGGTGGCTTTGGTGGCTCTGGTGGCTCTGGTGGCTCTGGTGGCTTTGGTGGCTTTAGGGTTTGCTCTCTGGGGACCATCAGAGCTCCAAGCCACGTGTGTGTCCCTGGGGAGGAGCAGCCCATGGGAGCAGGGCTGTTCCAGTCCTTCAGTGGGTTTTGTGCTGCCCAGAACGTTCTTGTGGTGAGCTGGAGAGGGGCTGTGATTTATTTTCTTCTCCATTTAATCCCCTCTTTAGAAAGTGCTTTTATCTGAGCAGAGCATGAGCTCATCACTGTATTTCTGTCATCCCACGTTGCTGCCCAGACCCTCGAGCTGCACTCCTGGGTTCTGCTTTCACAGAGCCGTTTTTTAAAGTTAACACAACCCAAAAGTGCTGCTTCCTGAAGCCTCTTGCAGCCTGTTCCAGCTCACAGGGGGTTTCAAAGTCAAGGACAGCTGCTGCAGTTAAGGGAGTCAACAATTAACAAAGATGTTCCCTGGCTCACTGGAGCCAGCACAGCTTTGAGCTTCACTTTCTCCAGCTTTCCCAGCACCAGGCAGACCCAGGAGCTGCTGGCCTGTGCAGCTCAGTGCTCAGTGCTCTGCTGGGCTCTAGGTGGGTTTGTTTTTGGCAGGGCTGCCCCTCTGGACTGCTCCAAACCCCGTGCCAGGGAACTGCTCCCTGTTCTTGTCTCAGGAACTTTTCCAGGATGCACAGTTTTCCACAGAGCCCAGCTCCTGGCCAGTGATTTGACTGAAAGTTCCAGGATTTGGTTGTGAACAGGGAACTTTTACCTGGCCTGGTTGCAGGGAAGGGTGGAAGAAGTGATGCAAACCCCCCAAGGCTGATAATGCAGGGGTCACACTGGAATTAATCAAAAGGAAGAGTAAGGATCTCTCCATTTCCCAGCTGGAATCATCCTCCTGTTTTGTTTTGACCCCAGATTCCCTGATCCTGGCCTGAGTTGTTGCTGTGTGCTTGGGGTGCCCTTGTGCTCCTGCAGGAACATCCCAAACCCTGGGATGGAGCACGGGATGCTCCAAAGGCCTGGCAGGAGGAGAAGGGACAGAAAGGAAGAAATGCTTTTGAAAGAGGGTGAAATTATGGGGTGGGTGGTCACATCTGCTGCTCTCCAAACCCCCTGAGAGGAGGGTGCAGCCAGGGGGGCTCTGCTCCAGGGACAAGAGGAAGACTCAAGTTGTGCCAGGGGAAGTTAACACTGGATAAGAGGGAGAATTTCTCCATGGGAAGGTTGTAAAGCCCAGAAGTGGCTGCTCAGGGGGTTTAAAAATGCAGATGTGCCACTTGAGGCCATGTTTGTGTGGTTGGACTTGGTGATCTCAGATCCTGTGATTCTCTGATCCTGGGACAGGGAACTTGGCTCTCCTTAGCCCACCCAGTGTGATTTAAGCTACAGAATTTCTGTAGGACATGGAAAATCTGACATTCCCTGTGCTGATTTGGAATACATCCTGTTCCTGCCTGGCTGTGCAGCGCTGACAGCTCACCCCAGGTACCACTGAACTCCTTCCAGTTGCTTTTTTGGGCACATTTTCGTGTCCTGGACAGACAGCAGTGCCAAAGGATGGTGTTAACCTGGCAAAACTTGGTGGTGGAGCTGTTTGTGGCAAGTGTGAGAGCTGCCAGCAGGCTCCTGCTTTTTGGGTGGTTTGGAGAAGGAAAATGAGGACATTTGGTGTCTCAGTGGCATCCCTGGGATGTCCCTTTTCACTCTAACCTCTGCTAATTTGCACCCCAAGAGAAAGTTCCCAGCTGCAAACTCTTCCTTCAGACTTGTCATGCCTGACACCCCCAAATTCCCCAACCTGGGATGGCTGGGGTGTGTCTGGCTGCCCTGGGCTCCTCTGGGGGCAGGAATTGATGGGTGTGGGGCTGGAGCTGAGCCTCCCTTGCCTTCCAGGATGCCCCAGTGTGAGAGGCAGGGCAGGGGGTGGTGCAGGGCACTCTGCAAACACCTTTTGGCAGCTTGTGCCCTTTGTCTGGGGCTGTTTCCTGTGTAAATCAGCTCCCAGAGGGTCACTCCAGCTCTGGCTGGTGGGAAACAGCCCCAGAAGAATCACTCCAGCAGGAATGAGCAGCACCAGAAGCAGGCAGGCTGTGGATCCTCCAACCACCCCAAAAATGGAAGGGCTTTTCTTTGTGTCTGACTGAGGGCTGTGCTGAGCAGCTGGGTGTGAGGGCTCCTCCCTGGTGCAGGCAGTCTGTGACCAGGCTGAGGTCAGATCTCTGTGCATCTTGCAGAAGTCTGCCCATGCCAGTCCCTGTCTGCCCTTCTCGGGGTGATGTAATCTGTGCTCTGTAATAACGTTTCCAAGAGGTGGATAACAGCATTTTAGTTCAGCTCTAATAATTCTGTTAAAGCAGAGCTGGGGTTGTAATTGCAGTTTGGCTGAGGTTGTTCCATATGTGTGTTCTGTAGGATGCCTTTGGAATGAAATGTTCCCTCCCAGCTCCGTGCCCTGAAGAATTTGCCTTTATTGTGTGGCAGGCAGAGCACTCTGCTCTCCTGTAACCAGAGGAGAGGGGGGAAAGAAGTGCAATTCCACCTTGTTTCAGTCTCTGCTGAGGATGTGGGGTTGTGTAAGTGTTGATCCTCCTGTGCTTGGTGCCACAGAGTGCAGAGCCCAGGGGCTCACAGGCAATAGAGCACATGGAGCCAGAGCAGGAGAGCAGGGGGAGCCTCTTCCAGGTCAAACCCAGGGCTCTGAAGCCACTTTAAATCTGATCCTAGCCAGGAGATTGAGGTGCAAACTCTGCCTGGACAGGGAGCACTGTGGGTCAGGCAGGGGCTGCTTTGCTTTGGAGCTGTTTGTGTAGTGGGACCCTCAGGAACAGCTCTGGGGCTGGGGTTTCATTCCCAAATGTGCAGGCAGGGCTCCTGGGGCAGGAGGGAACAGTGCTGGGGATGGGCAGGGGGAGCAGCCCTGGGAGGAGGACTTGGGGGTGCTCTGGGTGAGAGCTGGGACCCAGAAACTCCCCCTGCCCTGGGCTGAGCCCCAGGGTGGGCAGCAGGGAGGGGAGGGGGATCCTGCCCCTGTGCCCCTGTGCTCAGGTGAGACCCACCTGCAGAGCTGCCCCAGCACAGCAGCACCTGGAGCTGCTGGGGAGATCCAGGGGAGGCTCAGGATGGGCAGAGGATGGAGCAGCTCTGCTGGGAGGAAAGGCTGGCACAGCTGGGATTGTTCACCTGGGCAGGAGAAGCTTTGGGTGAGCTCAGTGTGACCTTGCAGGGCCTGGAGGAGCTGCAGGAAACAGGGAGAGAGAGAATTGGCAAGGGATGGAGGGACAGGAGACAGGGAATGGCTTCAGACTGACACAGGGCAGGGCTGGATGGGACACTGGGCAGGAATTGTTCCCTGGGAGGGTGGGCAGCCCTGGCACAGGTGCCCAGAGCAGCTGTGGCTGCCCCTGGATCCCTGGCAGTGCCCAAGGCCAGGCTGGACACTGGGGCTGGAGCAGCTGGGACAGTGGGAGGTGTCCCTGCCATGGCAGAGGTGGCACTGGATGAGATTTAAGTCCTTTCCAATCCAAACCATTCTGTGATTCTGTGAAAAATTCCTGAAATCTGAAATAAAATGAAAATCACTCCATCTACACCAGGTTTTCAAGGAATTTGGCATTTTTTAGCTCTCTCCCTGCAGGGCAGAGGGCAGCACAGCCTGGTCAGGGTGAACATCTGGGATGAGTTCCAGGAGCTCCTTCCCAGCCCTGGCACAGGCAGCTCCATCAGCTCGTGGCTGAGCCCCTCTGGCAGCTCTGAAGGACTCCCAGCCCAGGGAGAGCACAGCTGGAGGCACAAAGGAGGAAAAGGGCCCAGTGGAGAAGGAAATGGGGAATTTCCTGGTCTGGCATGGCCCTGTCTGTGCTCCCACTGCTCTGCTGGGCACCTGCATTTGGGATTGCTCCAAGGCACTCTTCACTTCCAGAGGGAAACATCCCACTCAAGATGTGATTGTGGCAAACAAATTGAATAACAACACCTGGATTTGGCTCCCCAGCAGCCACCAGGCCCCTCTGAAAGGAAAAAGAAAAAAACATTTCCAGGATTCTCCCAGAATTTTGCAAGGCCTAAAGAAACGATCACAAGTGAGCAGGAATGAAAAAAACCAAACCAAAAAGCAAACGTGGCATCTTATAATATATCTGTGGAGAGGGAAAAGTCATGCTGCTTGAAGTCTGCAAATTTGAGTTTCTCCTGGGAAAATGTAACTCCTGTTCAAATGCTAATGGCTCGTTATCACAGGGATGTTTTAATTGAACTACAGTGTTCCATAAGCAGGGGCAGAGCAAGGTTCAGAGAGCAAATGGCTGATGAGCAATCCTCAAGCTGCCAGTAAATGTTTGCTTTTTTAGAAACTTCCCCTTCTTGATCTGTCTTAAGCAGATTCTCCAAAGGGACCTGTGAAAGGCAGCTGATTTCAGCTGGAGGTAGCAGCAGTGTTTGTGTGGCTCTTTTATCCTGGTTTAAAACAGGGAATTTGTGGCACTGCTGGAGTGGCATCTGCCAGAGAGGCTGGCCCTGAGAGTGCAGAAATCCCTGGGACAGGAGCAAAAATTGGCTCACTGGAAAGCAAAGATGCAGAAGGTTTTAGAAGAGTGATAGAGAAAAGGAAATCCAGTTGGGCATTGCAGCCCCAGAGCATCTCTGGAGGTTCCACAACAACCATCCCAGGGAGCACAAATATTGTACTAAGGCATCAGTTCCAGGCAGCCAGAGCTCTGCCTCCTTTCCCAGGAATCCAGAAGCCAGAGCTTGGAGGAGGGAGGTGGGAGAGGAAGGGAGAGAACCCATGATGTTTGCATGGAAGCAGAAAATCCTTCTTTCTTTTTCCTGGACACTGTTCTCAGGGAATTTCTAGGGGATGTCTCCACACTTGGAGATTTTTCCACCACCTTGCATTGCCACAGCTGGGAGAAGAAAACTGGGAGCTGCCAGCTCTCCCAAAGCTGAGGAAACACTCTGGGGATGTTTGCAGGGAGCACTTGGCTGGACTTGACCAGAAGAAACCCCTGTGGGGAGGGAGTGGGATGGTTTCTCTATGAGATGGGGATGAACAGAAGTGTCAGCACCTCCTGCCTGCCCTGTGAGCTGCTCTGGGGCTCTCCAGCACCATCCCAGGGTGGCAGAGCCTGTGCCAACCTCCCCTGGCCTGGCACCTGCTGGGGATGGGCTGGAACCTGCTCTGACCCACTGGGGAGAACTGAGGGGCTCAGGTGAGACCCACCTGCAGAGCTGCCCCAGCACAGCAGCACCTGGAGCTGCTGGGGAGATCCAGGGGAGGCTCAGGATGGGCAGAGGATGGAGCAGCTCTGCTGGGAGGAAAGGCTGGCACAGCTGGGATTGTTCACCTGGGCAGGAGAAGCTTTGGGTGAGCTCAGTGTGACCTTGCAGGGCCTGGAGGAGCTGCAGGAAACGGGAGAGAGAGAATTGGCAAGGGATGGAGGGACAGGAGACAGGGAATGGCTTCAGACTGACACAGGGCAGGGCTGGATGGGACACTGGGCAGGAATTGTTCCCTGGGAGGGTGGGCAGGCCCTGGCACAGCTGTGGCTGCCCCTGGATCCCTGGCAGTGCCCAAGGCCAGGCTGGACACTGGGGCTGGAGCAGCTGGGACAGTGGGAGGTGACCCCATGGCAGGGGTGGCACTGGAAGAGCTTTAAGGTCCCTTCCAACCCAAACCATTCTGTGATTCTGTGAGTCTCTGATTTCATGAATCTATGACTCCACATTTCTATGAGTCTACAATTCCATGATTCTGTGACTCCATGATTCCATGATTCTATAATTCTATGATTCTACAATTCTGTAGGTCTATGATTCAAAGTTTCTATAACTCTGTGGTTTCCTGATTCTGTAATTCTAAGATTCCACAGTTCCATGATTCTGTGATTCAATGACTCTATGATTCCATGATTCTACAATTCCAAGATTCTCTTACTCTATTATTTAATCTTTCTATGATTCCATCTTTCTATGATTCCAAGATTCTGATAACATGTTTCTATGATTCCATGACTCTATGATTCTATCATTCCATGTTGCTACAGTTCTAAAATTTCATGATTCTATGAGTCTATGATTCCATCTTTCTATGACTCCATGACTCTGATTCCATGTTTCTATGTTTCTCTGATTCCATAATTCCATGTTTCTATGTTTCTATGTTTCTATGATTCCATGTATCTATGATTCTATGATTCCATAATTCCATAATTCCATGTTTCCATGTTTCTCTGTTTCTATGATTCCATGATTCCATGTTTCTATGTTTCTATGATTCCATGTATCTATGATTCTATGATTCCATAATTCCATAATTCCACGTTTCCATGTTTCTCTGTTTCTATGATTCCATGATTCCATGTTTCTATGATTCCATAATTCCATGTTTCTATGTTTCTATGATTCCATGTTTCTATGTTTCTATGATTCCATGTTTCTCTGTTTCTATAATTCCATGATTCCATGTTTCTATGTTTCTATGATTCCATGATTCCATATTTCTGTGATTCTATGGCAGGGATGGGATGGGTGGGATTTAATGTCCCTTCCAGCCCAAATATTCTGGGATTCTGTGACATTTGGTTTTTATAAACCAGTACTGTGGGCTGTGTACCAGGGCTGTGGGACCAGAGTGGGCCAGGCAGGACAGGGCTGTTCTAGGCTGGGCCCTCCTGGTCCTGCCCACAGCTCCTGACCCAGCTCTGCTCCAGCCCAGGACCACCTGCCCCCCAGCTCCTGCAGGAAATCTGGGAAAAGTGGAATTTCCCAGGGACTGAGCTGCATCCCTGGCCCCCACTTCCCTCCCCCTGCACCTGTCTTATCTCTGCCTCTTCCTGAAATAATAGGAACAGAAAAATTAACGACATGAAAAAGGGAGGAGAGGATAAAGAGTATCTGAAAAATCACCTGTGTCCTCATTTCAGAGCTTTGCATGGTAACAGGGATGAAGGATGCTTTTTTTTCTTTATTAATGCACTGAAATATTAAAAAGCTGGGTGTCTCTTGAACCTATTCTGTTGTCAGGGACTGAGAAAGCTCTGAGGAAGTCTTTTGAGGAGACTGTTGCTCTTGAGGAACTATCCAGGGATGCCATGCATGGAGCAGAGGAAATCAAAGCCAAAATCCAAATTTGCTGCCCTGCTGCAAATGCATCATGGGGATGTGGACAGGGGTGACATTGGCACTTGGGACAAAATCCCTGCCACGGGATGCTCTCAGGGGTCTGGCTAGAGTCTCCTCTGAATTCCTTTATCTCTTTCATCTGGAAGGTGAAGTGAGACCAGGGAGAGCAAACGTGGCCCTGAGCCAGGGATGAGCCAATTTCCTGAAGATTGGGCTCTTTGATTTGGCACTTTGGTGCTTCCCCTCTCATGTTCTGCTCATTCCTGGGCAATTTCCAAAATGTGCAGTTGTTCTTCTTCACAAATCTTTGCCAACAAAGAGCTCAGGCTCTGATGTTGCTGCAGGTATGGTTTTCGTGGTGCCATTAATTGTGGAATGTGTATGAGTACAGCACATATATAAATATATAAATACATGTTTTTCCACACAGACAGACTGACTAAAGGTGCTTTGTTTTTCCAGGTCACTATGGGAAGGATATTTATCGCAGTGGAGGGCCAGATCTCCATAATTTCATCTCCTCCGGGTTTGTCACGTTAGGAAGAGGACACACGAAGGGTACAGTGGAAACCATTTTTTGCTAAATAAAAAGATTGTTTTAAATCCAAAGCTCAGAGCTGGCTGCTGGGCTCTGGGTGCCCTGAGTGGGGTCAGCCCAGGCAATGGGGCTGCAGGGTCAGGGCAGGACCTGGGGGTCCTGGCAGGGGGATCCATCTGCCTGTGCAGTGGGACTGCTCCTCCAGCTTTGTGTTTTCCTGGCTGCTGTGTTTCCATGGGTGCTCCCAAAGGGGAGGGCAGGAATGTCCAGCTGGCCCAGGGCAGGCAGTGACCACTTCCAGACTGTGGGTCTGGAGATCTTTTCTTTGACTTCTGGGCTTTTATTTTATTTATTTATTTATTTATTTATTTATTTATTTATTTATTTATTTATTTAGATTGGGGGAAGTGGGAGGGTTATGATGAATATTTTATAAAATTATTTCTTTTTAGCTCCTGAAGCCTATATTTTCCGTGCTCCTATAATCTGTGATATAATGTACAAACAGGAAAACACAAAAAATATACATATGCTGCTCTGTGTATGTTCTGTGTACATGTACTGTATATAAATATCTGTGCAGAGACAGCTTTATCACAAATAACCCAATCTCCAGGGCGTGCTGGTGACACCAGAGCCGTGTGCTGGTGACACCACAAGCCTGGGCAATGTTCAGTGTTGCCTTTTTGGTGAGTGTTTCTGGTGTACAGTGAGACGTGTCCTCCTGTCCCCGCCCTGCCCGAGTGCCACCGGTGCCCTGCTGTGACACTGGCACGTGCCACTGCTGTCCCCTCGTGTGTCCCCAAGCCTGCTGTACCCCCTAGACACGATGTATGTGAGATTCCTCTCCAGAGCAATGTACTGTATGTGGGGCTGTGTCCTCGTGCTCGCCTGGTTGAACGCTCCTCTGTTGTTTCTGTGGATGACGTCACTCACAAATAATTAAAAGACCTTGATATTTTATTATTTTTTTTTTTTCTTTCTACATTTCCTGCACTTTTTCCAGTTCTCCACGAGTGTCATCCAAAGTAGTGTTGGTCCTGTAGAACTGTCAGAGAAGAAACAAATATATGTATATTGTCTGTGTATGTCTGTGTGTGCTTAAATAAAGTTTACTGAGGCTGAGGCAGCACCCGTGGGACTTGTAATCCAATACCCTGAATTCCAGTTCTGTAATCCAATTCCCCAAAATCCCAGTCCTGTGATCCAATATCCTGTAACCCAATACCCTGAAATCCAGATTTGTGATCCAATACCCTGAATTCCAGTTCTGTGATCCAATTCCCCAAAATCCCAGTCCTGTGATCCAATATCCTATAATCTGATACTCTGATATTCCACTCCTGTAATCCAATATCCTGTCATCCAATACCCTGAAATCCGGATTTGTGATCTAATACCCTGAAATCTCAGTCCTGTAATCCAATATCCTGTAATCCAATACCCTGAAATTCAGATTTGTAATCCAATACCCTGAATTCCATTTCTGTGATCCAATACCCCAAAATCCCAGTCCTGTAATCCAATATCCTGTAACCCAATACCCTGAAATTCAGATTTGTGATCCAATACCCTGAAATCCCAGTCCTGTAATCCAATACCCTGAAATTCCAGCCTTGTAATACAATACCTTGAAATTTCAGATATGCAATCCAATATCCTACAAACCCAAATTTGTAATCCAATACCCTGCAATTCCATTTTTGTAATCCAATACCCTGAAATCCAATATCCTGAAATTTCAGTTTTGTAATGCAATAACCTCAATTCCAGTCCTGTAATCCACTACCCTGCAATTCCAGGTTTACAATCCAGTACTCTGCAATCCCAAATTTGTCATCCAGGACCCTGCAATCCCAGTGCTGGATTCTGACACCCTGCAAACCAATACCCTGCAATCCCAGATTTATATTCCAGTACCCTGCAATCCCAGATTTATATTCCAATACCCTGCAATCCCAGATTTATATTCCAGTACCCTGCAATCCCAGCTCTGCACTGAGGGAAGGGAAGCAGAGGAACCTCAGGTGGGCTGGGAGCTGCAATGGTTCAAGGAAGGACCATGGTGACATTTCACACAAGGTGTCCCCATCCCAAAGGAGTTTTATGGTCATGTCCTGCCACATCAGGAGTGTATTCAGGGTCAGGCAGCAAAGCACCCCAGGAATGATGGTACATGGAGTGGGGTGTCCCACAGCCTCCACCAAGCCCATGGAGATCCTTGAGCAGGGCTGTAAATGCAGCCCTCTGTCCCAGACAGGTGAGTTATCCTCACCTGACACCCCTGGGGCACCTCCCAGCCGTTTGCTGGACAAAAGGCTGCTCCCAGTTCTTCCCAGGTGAGAACAAAACCTCCTCTCCTTCTGTAGCTGCAAAGGCTGGGGGCTCTGCTGTCCTGCAGGTGGGCCAGGGGCTTCCACACCTTTTCCAGAGCACATTTCCTGTCCCTGGGAAGGTGGGAGAGTGGGCAGTGGGAATGCAGACTGTTTATCAGCCTGTTTGGCTTTCCAAACTGAATAAAAGGCTCCTGTTCTCTGAAGAAATGAATATCGTGGCTGTCTATAGACATCAGAATGGACTGGCCTTAGAATTTACCTTCCAGCTGCTGTAAATTCACCTGGGTTTTGAACAGTGCTACAAAGTTCATTTCCAGCTTCTTAATGGCAAATCCCCCCATTGAGTGGTGAGAGTGATGAACACCTCACCCTGCTGCAGGACCTGCTTGTGCTTGTGTGGCTTTGTCTCTGTCTGTGACACGACCTGATTGTCTGTTCGTGCTGTGACAGGGGGCCTGGGGTGTCACAAAGGACTGAGGGGTTCTGTCCTTAGGATTGTGCCTGGAATGATTTGATTTGGGGAAATATTGAGTGACAGATTTCCTGAGTTCAGCTGGAAGTGACCATCTGTCAAGAGGGGTGAGAGTTTCAGCCAGGGCTTTAGATGAGAGAACTCTTGTGCTATTTTGACCTATTTCTATTTAAATGAGCAGGTTCTGTCCTGTTTTATTCTATTCCTATTTAGATGAGCAGGTTCTCTGCTATTTTGTCCTCTTTCTATTCAGATGAGCAGGTTCTGTCCTTTTCCAGTTCCAGTCCTTGTGTTACAACCTCCACTTCAGCCAAAGAACCTCAGCCTGCCTTGTGGACAGGGTTCTGCCCCTGGACTGAACACAGCCAGTGAAGTTTCTCTCAATATTTCTCTGCACTGGGAGACACATTTTTGGTATTTTCTCAACTGTCTTCTGTGCTGTGGCAGAACTCCAAGTGCTGAGTAATATTTAAGAGCTCATCTATTTTGGGCAGAAGACAAAGCCGTGAGACATGCCAAAGTGCCATGGATACCAAACCAGCACTCTCACACGTCTGACATCCTGCAGGATGGGGGCTCATGGCTCTCCATGAATTCCAGGGGCACTGCCTGCCTCCCAAAGGCTCTGGAGCCACCCCAAGGTGTGTTCCTCAAACCATGGGCAGTCACTGTGCTCTGTGTGCCAGGATGGTCCAGGGGTGAATCCTGGCTCTTCAGGCCAGCACATCCCCGTGGCAAGGCAAGGGCAGGGCTGATCTCACCCACACCAGGCAGGAGCAAGTTGGGTGGTTGGCTCTGAGCTAGCAGCTTTCAATTCTGTGTGGAGGCAGCTGGGGACAGCAGCAGCTCTGGGAGGTCACTGGGTGGGCACAGGGCAGCCCAGAGAGGGAGGATGGATCCACACTCCTGTGTGGGAGCAGCTCCTGCTGCTGTGGGAGGTGTGGGGAGGGTTCAGTGCTCTGGGGACACGCTGGGACAGGAGCCAGCTCACCCCCTGTGCCCCAAGCTGATGTAAATCCCAGCTTCTCCAGCCTGTCCTGAGCACCTGGCACTGCCCAGGCTGGAGGGGATTGAGGATCAACACCCCAGGGAGGGAACTCACTCACTCCACATTGCCTACCCCACATCATATTGGATCGCTGAGTTTTCCAGTAAAAATGTGATTTTTATTTTGGTTTTTTGGTTGGAATTTTTTTTTTTTTTTTTACTCTCAGTCTCAGACCTTGAAGCTTCAGACCCAGTAGTTTCCCAATGGAATTGAGCTCCTTGAGTTTCAGCAGTCTGGGACAGCAGCAGGAATTCTGTAGAGCAGACAATAATCTCTGTTCAGCACTCAAGGGCTTCTTTGTTTTTCTGGTAACTCTGCAAAAGTGTGAAAAATAGTGAGTTATTTTCTGGCAAAAGCAGAATTTCCCGATTGAACTGAGTGCAAGGGCTCAGGGGAGTGAGGCAGGAGGAACAGAGAGGTTTAGACTCTTCTGCAGGGTCATTTCATAGGGGAAAACAGAGCTGTTCCTACAATCTGCTACTCCCTGTAAGCTTGTGCCAGATCTGGAGGAGCTGCAGAGGAGCTGCTGTGTGGAAAACTCAGGAGGAGTCAGATGTCCCCAGAGCCTGCCCAAAAACACTTCCAGAAATGGAACCTCTCCCTCTTGTTCAAGGCTGTGCCTGGATTGCCTGTGCTGTGAGCCAGGGCATCTGCAGGAGGCTCTTTCCTTGCTCAGACCTGCCTGAGGCTGTTCTGCAGCAGGAGGGAGAGGAGGGGATGAGGCAGGTGTGCAGGGCAGGGTGCTGGCATCCCCTCAGCAGGGCAAGGGGCACACTGTGGGAACAGCCAGGCTGGTGCTGAGCAGCACAGGATGCCCCAGCACACCTGAAATTTGATTTGCTGTGCACATCTGGCAGATTTGCAGCCCAAACGTGGCATCTGCCTGCTGGGGCTCTCACTCACCTTGTACTTCAGGTGTGGGCACAGGGCTCAGGGCACAGCCTTGGAGCACAGGATTTGTGCTTGGTGGGGGGGAACAGGGTGTTTGTGCTTCAGCAGGACCTTACACCCAGGTAGATACTGTCCTCAGATCCAGCACCACCCCTGACATCTCCTGTGAACACCTCCTGTGAACATCCCCCTCCCTGGCATTGTGTGTATTCAAAAGGAGAAAATTGTTCTTGGTCTACCTTAGAAAATGATAATTTTCCCAGGGTGTGTGGGCAGAGAGACCACCTGGAGCCAGAGCACTGGAAGGTGGCAGCCTCGTGGGTTCAGGGTTTGGGAGCTGCAGGAATTTGTGGGAACACACAAGGATGTGAGGAAGAGTGGCTGGAGTGAGGGGGCAGCTGAGTCTCGTGGCTTCTCCCATTGCCTGTGTGCCAGGGGCTCTGAAAGGTGGTAAAAACACCTCAGCTCTGAGCTGGCACCTCAGCCAACCTCCCTCCCTCCCTCCTGCAGCCTCCTGGACAGGCTGGGAGATCCCCAGGTGTCCTGGTTTGAAGGACAGGTGTCTGCCAATAAAGGCAGGAGCTCCTCTTTGAAATGGAGAATGTAAACCCCCTCCATCCAAATTATTATTATAAATTTGAAATTAAGGGGCTGTCAGGCAAATATATGGGAATTAGGAATAACAGTTCTTTACTAGGAAAATTAAAATAGAAATGCAGTATTACACAGAACAATCTCAAACCCTGCCAGAGTCAGAATCCAAGCTGACACCCGTCAGTCAGTCAGGGTGTTGGCACAGTCCCATTCAATGGTGGCTGCATCCTCCTGCAGGGGCAGATGTGGTTCAGCTGGAGCAGTGCTCCTGGAGAAGGTGCAGTTTCCTCTGGAGCTCCAGGGATGATGTGGAAAGGTCTGGCTTTCCTCTGGAATCCAGTGCAAAGAAGGTGCCTTGGTGTCCAAAATCTCAGTTTTTATCTGGGTAGGAAAGGCTTGGCTCCTCCCCTGGCTGGAGCATCTCCCAGTGGGATGATGGAATTTTATCAGTCATGCCCTGGGACTCAGTGGCCATGAACAGGAGATATCTCCTGGAGGGAGGATGGGCTGTGGGAAGATAAAGATGATTGCCCAGCTGGTTTAAAGATGGCCCATGAGCAGATAATGTGTGCCAGGAGATCAGGGGCACTGCCCCACCCGGCTGCAGCAGGTGGGGACAGAATTCACATTGCTGGGCACATCCTGTACTGCAACCCAAGACACCAGGTCTGACTGGCAGATCCCCAGGTCAGACTGGGTCGCACAGGCAAGGCCAGGGGTGAAGCACCAGCCCCATCTGCCAGTTCAGCCTCTGGGCTGGTCACAAGGAAAGTTCCTCCAAAGGCAAAGGCAGCTCTGGGTCACACTTGGCAATCAGCTCTTTCTGCACTGCTTTGGTATCTCCAGCTGGGCTGGGGACAGCTCCACTGTCTCACCCCTTCCTCCTCTGGGAGCTCCAGAGTTCTCCCAGCCCTGCTGCTCCCTCTGGGTGCCTCCCCTGGTGAGGAGACAGGAGCACAGAGTCAGTGCCTCAGGGCTCAGGCTGTGTCTGTGTGACTCTCAGAACAGCTCAGCAGGGCTGGGACATCCTGTGCCAGCAGCAGGAGCAGCTCATTTCCTCCCTGAGATGTTCTGGCGTCCCCAGCTGCTGTGTTCCCTCACCTGCACATCCTGGCTGCTGTTGCTGCAGGCTCTGCAGGCTCTGTGTGCAAGGAACACTGAGCAGCAGCTGGATGTGCATTGGGGCTGCAGCATTGCCCCTCCTGCACACACCCTGCCCCTCTGGCACACACCCTGCCCTCTGGCACACACCCTGCCCCTCCTGCACACACCCTGCCCTCCTGCACACACCCTGCCCCTCCTGCACACACCCTGCCCTCTGGCACACACCCTGCCCTCCTGCACACACCCTGCCCTCTGGCACACACCCTGCCCTTCTGCACACACCCTGCCCCTCCTGCACACACCCTGCCCCTCCTGCACACACCCTGCCCCTCCTGCACACACCCTGCCCCTCCTGCACACACCCTGCCCTCTGGCACACACCCTGCTCTCCTGCACACACCCTGCTCTCCTGCACACACCCTGCCCTCCTGCACACACCCTGCCCCTCTGGCACACACCCTGCCCCTCCTGCACACACCCTGCCCCTCCTGCACACACCCTGCCCCTCTGGCACACACCCTGCCCTCCTGCACACACCCTGCCCCTCTGGCACACACCCTGCTCTCCTGCACACACCCTGCTCCTCCTGCACACACCCTGCCCCTCCTGCACACACCCTGCCCCTCTGGCACACACCCTGCCCTCCTGCACACACCCTGCCCTCCTGCACACACCCTGCCCCTCCTGCACACACCCTGCCCTCTGGCACACACCCTGCCCTCCTGCACACACCCTGCCCCTCCTGCACACACCCTGCCCTCTGGCACACACCCTGCTCTCCTGCACACACCCTGCTCCTCCTGCACACACCCTGCCCTCTGGCACACACCCTGTTCCTCCTGCACACACCCTGTTCCTCCTGCACACACCCTGCCCTCCTGCACACACCCTGCCCCTCTGGCACACACCCTGCCCCTCCTGCACACACCCTGCTCTCCTCACCCTGCCCTCCTGCACACACCCTGCCCTCCTGCACACACCCTGCTCTCCTGCACACACCCTGCCCTCCTGCACACACCCTGCCCTCCTGCACACACCCTGCTCTCCTGCACACACCCTGCCCTCCTGCACACACCCTGCTCCTCCTGCACACACCCTGCCCCTCCTGCACACACCCTGCCCCTCTGGCACACACCCTGCCCTCCTGCACACACCCTGCCCTTCCTGCACACACCCTGCCCCTCCTGCACACACCCTGTTCCTCCTGCACACACCCTGCCCTCCTGCACACACCCTGCCCTCCTGCACACACCCTGCCCTCCTGCACACACCCTGCCCTCCTGCACACACCCTGCCCTCTGGCACACACCCTGCCCTCCTGCACACACCCTGCCCTTCCTGGCACACACCCTGCCCTCCTGCACACACCCTGCCCTCTGGCACACACCCTGCCCTCCTGCACACACCCTGCCCTCTGGCACACACCCTGCCCTCTGGCACACACCCTGCTCCACACCCTGCCCTCCTGCACACACCCAGCCCCACACCCTGCCCTCTGGCACACACCCTGCCCTCCTGCACACACCCTGCTCTCCTGCACACACCCCCTGCCCTCCTGCACACACCCTGCCCCTCTGGCACACCCCAGACTCAGCCCTGTACAGCCCTGCACGTGGCACCAGCCGTGCTGCTGCTCCACTGGCATGTAAATATGATTCAGAGATGAATGGGAGAAAAGAGATTCATTAATTTGCTCCTCATTAGCAGTTTGAGAGTTCTGATTCCTCCCTCCAACTCTGCCCTGGTTCCCTGCTGTCATGGCTGGTTCCCTGTTGCTCGGCTTGCAGCTCTGTGTTCCAGTTTCTTTCCCAAAGTGCTGCTTTGTACCCTTAATTTGTTATTTTGGGGTCTTCTATTACATCTGTCACAACTTCCTCGGCCCAGCACAGCTACAGAACACGCAGTGAATCAGCTCCAAGCTGGAATTTACTGCCTGCCCCCATCATTAGTAATCCACACTTGCAGCAGACTCATTATTACAGGCAAAGGCAGAACTTTGAAGATCTTTTTTTTTTCCACACCTGCACCTGTAACTTGCCGTGAATAGATTTGCAAAAATTGAGGGTTAGGTGTGCTGAGTCCTTTTTGCTCATTAAACACTTGTTAGACATGCCATCAATGGAGAGCTGGAGCTGGAGCCCGCTGCATCCCAATGAATCACTTTCTGTTTATCCTGGATAATTCTGGTGGAGCCTTGCAGCGGGTGAGCTGCAGATCACCCGCATCCTGACTCCAGATTAATTCCAAGCCATGCAAATTCTGACACTTAATTGTATTGGCTGGGAAACAGGATCATTGGGATGTGGAGAGGGCCTGGGAGCCGTGCAGGAAGATTCCATGACGCAGGAGGACATTTCCAGCCACTCTGAATTATTTAACCGCCCTCAGACATGGCTGGTCCATTTCTCAGCAGGGTCTGGACAGCTCTGGTTTTTATAGCCCTTGGAGCAGTGGGGTGGGAGGAGAGGGGGAGGCCATGGAAAACATTCCAGTGGCTGCAGCTGCTGTGGGAAGGGGTGGGGGGACACCAGCAGAACCCCCTCAGATGCTGGTGTCACCTTGTCCTGGTTTGAAGGACAGGTGTCTGCCAATAAAGGCAGAAGCTTCTCTTTGAAATGGAGAGTGTAAACTCACCTCCTCCAAATTATTATAATTTTGAAATTAAGGGGCTCTCAGGCAAAGATATGGGAATTAGGAATAACAGTTCTTTATTAGGAAAATTAAAATAGAAATGCAGTATTACACAGAACAATCCCAAACCCTGCCAGAGTCAGAATCCAAGCTGACACCCGTCAGTCAGTCAGGGTGTTGGCACAGTCCCATTCAATGGTGGCTGCATCCTCCTGCAGGGGCAGATGTGGTTCAGCTGGAGCAGTGCTCCTGGAGAAGGTGCAGTTTCCTCTGAAGCTCCAGGGATGATGTGGAAAGGTCTGGCTTTCCTCTGGAATCCAGTGGAAAGAAGGTGCCTTGGTGTCCAAAATGTCAGTTTTTATCTGGGTAGGAAAGGCTTGGCTCCTGCCCTGGCTGGAGCATCTCCCATGGGATGATGGAATTTTATCAGTCATGCCCTGGGACTCACTGGCCATGAACAGGAGATATCTCCTGGAGGGAGGATGGGCTGTGGGAAGATAAAGATGATTGCCCAGCTGGTTTAAAGATGGCCCATGAGCAGATAATGTGTGCCAGGAGATCAGGGGCACTGCCCCAGCTGGGTTAACAGATGGGACAGAATTCACATTGCTGGGCACATAAACCCAGCACACACCTTCTGCAATGAGCACAGAGGTAACAGAGGGGAGGGACTCGTGTCCTTCTGTCCCAGACTGGGCAGGAACCTGGACAGGAGGTTTTGGGGTGTCCCACGCTCTGAGCAAGGAGCACCAGGACTGGCAGCTGCTCTGAGACCTGCCCTGAGCTGGTTGTTCCTTGGCACTGCAGGGAAATGGCACAAGCTGGGTATGTGGATCCCTGCTGGGCCAGGAGATCCAGGAGATTGCTGTGGCTGCTCCAGAGCTGGGAAATGGGAAGGGAGCCTTTCCCACGGGCAGCCTCACTCCCTTGGGGATCCCATTGCTCACCTGTCCATTGATTTTGGCATTTTTAACTTGGCCTGGTCAAAGAGGCGTCCTGGGGGACAAGGACAGGACTGGGGGTGTCTCTTCTTTCTCTCTTTAGGGACAGTGAAAATCAGAATCTTGTGTTTGAGGCAGGGAAAGGCCACCAGGCCCTTTCTGGGTATGCACCCAGGATTAGCTGGGGGTTCTGGGGAGCTCACAGGGCATCCCTGGCTTTGTGACAGACCCAGAGTCTGGGACTCACCTTCCCCACTGCTGAGGGGCTCCTGCTCCCATGCTGAGGTAAATCCCACAGGTTTTCACTCCTCTGATTCCCCATCTGCTGCCCAGCCCCACAGGCTGCATCCAGCCCTCTGCTGACTTCTGTGGAGGGATTTCACTCATCTGGAGCTGCAGGATGGATCCCTCCTCCTTCTGCTGGGTGATAACAGGATAACAACATAAATGACAGTGGCAGAGGAAGGAAGCCCTGCCTGTTCCTGGCTGCCCTTTCCAGGAGGCTGTCAGCTCACAGGGATGCTTTGGCAGATACCTTTGAAAGCTGAGCTGGAAGTGGGGAAGAGCTGGCAGGTACAGCCCAGCTGTCTGTGAAACTGGAGCTGCAGCTGCTCACCACAAGCTCCTCTTTGAAGAATGTGTTATTCTCTATTTATGATCAAGAACTGCTGTATGAAAAGCCCTTATGATTTCTTGCCATGGTGTCACTGAGGATCTCAGGCTGATTCTCTCCCCAAACAGGGAATTTAGCCTCAATGAAGGCTCACCCTGGAGCTGGATTGATGTGCCTTTGGCAGGGCTGCATTTGCTCTTCATCCTGCTTGCCAGTTGTAAATAAGAAATTCAAATATTATGAAAAGAACTGGAGACTCCTGGCAGCAGAGAGGGGACTTTGCAGAGGATCTGTAATTCTGAAGCATCTGTGATCTTCCACAGCAACATGATCAGAGCTGGGCAGATGGAGAGCTTGAGCACTCCCAGAAATCCACTGCTGCAGCCAAGCCAGTGTGCTATGCACAGTTCATCTGCCCAAGTGCCTTGGGAGGGACTCCTTGGGATGAACTCACCATCAGAGGGGAGGTTTGTGGAGACACAGGGCTCAGGGTTGCTGCTGGACTGACTTTCTATGGATGGTGCTCACTCCCAGGGGAATTATTTGGTCTTAGGAGCTTCTGTCCATCCTTCAGGTCAGGATAAGACTGGGCACTGCAGGGATGTGCCCAGCAAATGTCACAGCAGTGACTGCAGACAGCCCATGAGAGCAGATGTGGAATTCCTGATTGGTTTTAGTCTCTGGCACAGATTTATCTTCACATGGAGCCCTGCCTGTGACCAGTTTGAGCTTTGGCACTGTCTGGAGGCCACAGGCTGAAGGTGGGAACTGTGATTCTTGTGGAATCATAGAATCATGGAAGGGTTTGGGTTTCAGGATCCAGGGAGAGCTCAGAGACCCTTCCAGAGCCTAAAGGGGCTCCAGGAGAGCTGGAGAGGGACTGGGGACAAGGGATGGAGGGACAGGACACAGGGAATGGCTTCAGACTGGCACAGGGCAGGGCTGGATGGGACATTGGGCAGGAATTGTTCCCTGTGAGGGTGGGCAGGCCCTGGCACAGGTGCCCAGAGCAGCTGTGGCTGCCCCTGGATCCCTGGCAGAGCCCAAGGCCAGGCTGGACACTGGGGCTGGAGCAGCTGGGACAGGGGGAGGTGTCCCCATGGCAGGGGTGGCACTGGATGCTCTTTAAGTCCCTTCTGACCCAACCCATCCTGGGATTCCGTGGTTCAGTTTGATCCCCCTGGTGTCACAGGGTCACCAGCAGCACCTCCTGGCCCAGGGAATGCCAGGACATCCCTGCACTGCCCTGTGCCCCAAGGCTCTGCCACCCTGGCTGGGCACAGCAGATGCTGGAGCAGAACTCTGCCCAGGCTTTGGAAGCAGAGCCGTGGGTTTTGCTCCAAAAAGGAGAAGTTTCTCTCTGGCACGAGAAAGGACTGGATTATCCAGAAAGGACTGGCTTTACCAGAATCTCTTCCCAGCTGTTGAGCTGCTCTTTGTGTGCTCAGCAATTTCCTCTGCCAGAGTTTGGGTGAGTTCAGGGTCTGGAGCAGGGGAGGGAAGCTGTGCAGGGCAGTATTTGCTCCTCCATGAACCAAAGGGCAGGGTTCCCAAGGAGCAGGGGGAGGAGGGCAGGAGCTGGATGAAGCCCTTTGTGAGGGCTTGGAGGCTGCAGTGGGTCCATTCCCTGGGGCAGGAATTGCTCCTGCTGCCCTCACAGAGGGTGGGCATTGAGTCAAACCCCCCACACTGAGGAGGAGGAGGGTGCACCCCATCTGTCACTGATGGAGAGGTCCTGGGGGTTCTCAGGAGGCTTCTGGGTCCCCCAAGGGGCAGAGAGGGGAGCAGGAGGGATGTGAGGGAGGCTGTGGGCTGAAGGATGAGTGGAGCAAGTCCCTGCTTGAACTTTGCAAAGTCTCTGCCCCTCTCTCAGTTATCCTGTGGTGGGATTTCCTCTCAGCCCAAGGCACTGGATTGGAGAGGGCTCCTGCTGGAGCTGGGACAGCTCTTTCCTTTCTGCCAGCACCTTCATTCCTCCCAGAACTGGGCTAAGCCCATTCCATCATCCCCACTCTTCAGGCGGTGGTTTTAAAACTCCCCAGGAGTTTAAATCCCTCCAGAAGTGGCTGTCACATCCTGGAAAATGCATCCCTGGAGTCTTGTCTCGTTCCTGTGGCACAGCCAGGCAGGTCAGCTCTCCACAGCTCCCTGGGTGCCAGCATCCCTGGCAGGCAGTGCCTGCAGGCTGCCAGTGTTCCCCAGAGCAGGGCTGCCAGAACCCCCACCTGTGCCACTCTGGGGCTTGGGCTCAGCCTGGGCTTTCCTGTCTGGCACTGAAAATTCCCTCTGGCAGCCCTTTCCTTCTCCTCCATGAGAGCAGCACTCCAGCCATGGGAAGGGGATCGTGGAGCAGGGTTTGGCCAGGGACAGACCTTCCCATGGCACCTCCTGGAGAGCCTGCCAGCCAGGGAATGAGCCCAGCTGCTCGGGCCAGAGCTCAGCCCCAGCCCATTTCCTGCCAGAGCTGCAGTTTGTGATGGATTTCATGGCACTGCCCTGGGTCTGCTGCAGAAAATCAACTCGTGTGTGCAATGCAGAGCAGCCCACGGTGCTGCTGCACACCTGCCCTGCTGCAGAGGGGTCTGCAGCTCCCTCTGAACCAGCAATGCATTAAAGAGCTGGTAAAGTCTTCTTTTCTGTTTCCTTTTCCCTTTCCTTTCCTTTCCTTTCCTTTCCTTTCCTTTCCTTTCCTTTCCTTTCCTTTCCTTTCCTTTCCTTTCCTTTCCTTTCCTTTCCTTTCCTTTCCTTTCCTCTCCTCTCCTCTCCTCTCCTCTCCTCTCCTCTCCTCTCCTCTCCTCTCCTCTCCTCTCCTCTCCTCTCCTCTCCTCTCCTCTCCTCTCCTCTCCTCTCCTCTCCTCTCCTCTCCTCTCCTCTCCTCTCCTCTCCTCTCCTCTCCTCTCCTCTCCTCTCCTCTCCTCTCCTCTCCTCTCCTCTCCTCTCCTCTCCTCTCCTCTCCTCTCCTCTGAGTTTGTTCACACCCTGGGGTCAGTGCAGGACCAGGCTGAGCTCAGGATCCCCTTCCAGCCATGACAAGGGAAATGTTTGTGCAGAGAGCTGCAGATCTGCCGAGCCCAGCAGCTCCTCCAAGCCCCATTTCTGAGCAGGGCTGAGCTCTGTGTGCCACCAGACCTGTGCTGACAATTCCTGGACTGCTCTTTGGAAACTCAGCCCTTCAACATTTTCTCCAGGTGCTCCACCCTTATCTCTCCTTGTGCTGTCACCACACTGCCTCTGTTGTTTCAGATGTAACACC
Organism: Oenanthe melanoleuca; assembly: GCF_029582105.1. NCBI lineage: Eukaryota > Metazoa > Chordata > Aves > Passeriformes > Muscicapidae > Oenanthe > Oenanthe melanoleuca. The sequence continues at coordinate 10,421,556 of NC_079351.1, read as the reverse complement.
AGGTTTTATTCCCAGGTGCCAGTGGCATTAATTTCAGATCTGCTCAGATAGCAGGAGTGCACAGGCTATAAAAGGCATCTCCTCATCTTCATTTTTAAGCAGGAAACTAAAAATAGAGCCAGTTCAGATATAGGTGATGAGAACAACCTGAGGTTTGGATTAGGAGGCAGAATGGGAATGGAGAGTTCAGAGGTGCCTGGTGAAGTGTCTGTGTTGGAGGGAGCTGTGGATAAAAGTCTGTGACCCAGGTTTGGGCCAGAGCAGGTTTGGTGAGCTCTGCTCCTCCTATTTCTGCGTGGAAGGCATGGATGGAAAATGCTGGGCTCAGAAGGGAGAGCAGGCAGTGCTTCTGTCCCAGGGTGTCACCCTTGGGTGGCCCTGCCACCCCCTTGGGGTCAGGAGGGCGCAGGACACAGAGCACAGGGGGACACGGCCAGAGGCACAGAGGAGGGCAGTGGCAGCAGTGTCCCTGAGGATGGGGGGCTGCAGGGACCTCCCTGAGCTCCTGCTGCCCCTCAGCTCCGTGGAGCAGCTCAGGCAGCACCACAGGCTGCCAGAAACACCCTCAGCCCAGTTTGCTGTGAGTGGGGGAAACTGGGACAGCCTGAGCCAGCTCCTTGTGCCTGGGTGGGGACAGAGCTGGCACCTGACACCTCCTGTGGCTCTGCTGAGGGGACACAGCTTGGAGACCCCTCACCTTTTCCTCCTCAGGGTCCCCTGCAGGGCATTTCTGCAGCTCAGGGACTGGGGCTTCAGGGGATGCCTTAAGTTTTACCTTTCATATTCCCAGGCTCTGCAGTGCATTGGTGTGTGACTCTGAACTCCACACAAAGTGTCACAAGTTCTCCTCCCAGCTCAGGCACACAAAACAATCCTTTTCCAGCCCCACAACCAAGGACACCTGAAGCTGCAGCTTCAGCCCCAAAAAGTGCAAGCAGCAGCAATGGAGGAGAGAATGTGGGAGGATGGGAGTGCAGGAGCTGGAGCTGGGATTGGACAGTGAAGATGGAAATGGAGCCAAAGTGATGCAAGTGTGAGAACTGGTGACTCGGATCCATCTTGGCTCCATCTTGGGTGGAGCCACAGCCGGGCTCTGGCACTGCCCAAGGTGAATCCTTTGGAGCCTTGGGATAAATCCCTGCTTGATTCCTGGGGCACTGCCCAGCCTCTGCCCCAGGAGCCTCTCCAGGCAGCACCTGCAGCTCCAGCTCTGTCCTGTGCCCCACACAAGCCCAGACTCTGGCAGTGAGAGCTCCCAGCCCAGGCACTGAGCCCAGCCAGGGCTGCTCAGAGCCCTTTGAGCTGCCCAGTCTGAGCCTGTGGTGCTCCCTGGTAGCCACAGTGCCTGGGCAGGGAGGTGTTTTGCTGCCTGCAGGCTCCAGGTGGTGGAGAATTGGCTCCAGCAGCTGCAGTTGGCACAAGGAAATGAGTCTGAGCAGGGCAGGAGGGAGAAGATGAATGTGTGCCCCCCCTGCAGTGCCACACAGGGAACGGGGGCACCTGAACCCACAGAGCCCCAGAGCTGTGTCTGCAGCACCCACACTGCTCATCCCTCTCAGTTGAACCCTGTGTGGGCTCTGATCCCTGCCCACTGCAAAGGAGATTCCTCACGGGGAGCAGGGCTGCTCCCCTGCAACCCTGCCTCTGGACAAGGGGTGGAGGGACAGGACACAGGGAATGGCTTCAGACTGACACAGGGCAGGGCTGGATGGGACACTGGGCAGGAATTGTTCCCTGGGAGGGTGGGCAGGGCTGGCACAGCTGTGGCTGCCCCTGGATCCCTGGCAGTGCCCAAGGCCAGGCTGGACACTGGGGCTGGAGCAGCTGGGACAGTGGGAGGTGACCCCATGGCAGGGGTGGCACTGGGTGGGATTTAAGGTCCTTCCAACCCAACCAGTCTGCTCTCTGAAAGCAAAGCAGAGCCAGACAGGTCCTAGCAGGGGTTTGGCTTCTCCAGCCCCTCCTGTGTCTCCTGGTTCCTCCTTCCCTTCCCCTCTGTCCAAGACAGCAGCAGTGACCAAGCAGGGACAGTGTGACACTCAGGGACTTTGCTCCTCAGTGTCCTCGGGACCAGAGGCTCTGCTGTGACATCCCACATCCCACAGAAGTCCAGAGGAGACTCATCCCAGCCATGGCTGGCTCTGCCACCACCTGCCAGGGTGATGGACCCAAAGGGAGACTTCTGCATTTATCAGATCCCTGGGACAGAAGGCTCCCCAGGATAGGTATGAACCACCAGGAGCAGAGAGAAGGCACAAAAATCGGTGTCTTTGGGCTGCTCTTAGTCCTCTCTGGATAAGGAATCCCCCACAGGAGGGGCAGCAGCCACTGAGAGGTTTCTCTTCATCTGCTCCATCCAAGGGAGATGAATTCATCCTGCAGCAGCACAGAACTGTGCTTCAAAGAGGAATTTTTGGGGAGGGCTTGTCCTGATGGATTAGATGGGACTAAAGTTCAGCTTGTTTAGCCCAGAAAAGGGGACTGGGAGCTGTGGGCTGGTCCTGCATCAGTGTGGGGGCAAAGGGAGGACAGCCAGCAGGAAGGCAGGCTGTGCAGTCTGGGGGTTTGGGAGGGAGGGAGGGGTGCAGTCTGAGCTGGGAATGCCTCCAGCAGGGTCCCAGCAGTGCAGCCCTGCAGCAGGCACTGCTCACTGCCCCCAGCAGCACTCTGTCCCTGCTCTGCCACCAGGCCTGCAGGACCTGTCCCTTCCCCTCCCTGGCACTCCCTGAGGAGCTCTGGAGCCAGCAGGGACAGGGTTTCTGTAATAAACCTGCTCCAGCAGCCCCCAGTGCCTGACAGGGAGCAGAACAAAGGACAGTTTCCCAGAGAAGGTGCATTTATTTGTGCCTTTGTAGCTCTGCTCTGAAAGCACAAGTAATATCCCTCAAGAAGTGGCACGGAGTCCATCAGCTTCCAGCTGCTCAGACCCTCCCTGAGCTGTGTCTGTTCACATCCTCCTCCTGCAGGAATTGATTGACTCAGAGATAAACAGATCAGGCCATTGCTTTCTCTCCTCTAAACACTCTGCTTTTCTTGCAAGGTGGGTCCTGTGCCTCACATGTCACAACTCCAGAGCTCTCCAGAGAATCCTGGCAGGGAAAACAGGAGGGCAGCCCACACCTGGGACTGCTCCCTGCCCTGCATCCTCCTCCTCTCTGATCCTGACCCTTGCAGGGCTCACAACAGACACTGGTCACACAGATCCCTGTAGATGAGATTCTTGTTCACAAGCATCTACAAACGGGGCTCAGTCTGACTCATTTGGCTTTGAGCCATCCTGGCTCTCCAGGAAAGGGTCAGTGGGTGTTTTGCAATGGTTCAGCTCAGCCTGAGACAGGGCAGTTCCTGGCTGAGAACTCAGGGACATACTGGGATTTGTGTTCAAGGTTTGCAGCGAAGCCAGGGGGCTTGGGTGTAGTTTGAAATGATCTGAGCTGCAGAAAGGTGAGGGAACGAGCCCTGAGCACCCACTGCACCCCTGGGCATCCTCCTGCTGAGCCACTGCTGAGCCAGGGGTGCACCAGGGCCAGGCTGCTCTGAGCCACAGCAGCTGCAGTGTCCCCATGGAGCTGTGGGGGCCAGGAGGGACAAGGCTTGTCCCAGCCATGGCCTGGCACAGCCCCTGGGCAGTGCCCATCCCCTGTGCTGGCACTGCTGGGGCACCTCCAGTGCTGGGGCAGCTCTGGGACACTCAGGGCAGGAAGGACATGGAGGGGCTGGAGCGTGTCCAGGGCAGAGAACAGAGCTGGGAAGGGTCTGGAGCAGCTGAGGGAGCTGGGAAGGGGCTCAGCCTGGAGAAAAGGAGGCTCAGGGGGAACTTGTGGCTCTGCACAACTCCCTGCCAGGAGGGGACAGCCGGGGGGGTCGGGCTGTGCTCCAGGAACAGGGACAGGAGGAGAGGGAACAGCCCCAGGCTGGGCAGGGCAGGCTCAGGGTGGATCAGCAGCAGGAATTTCCCCATGGAAAGGGAGGTCAGGAACTGGAAATGCCCAGGGAGGGTTGGAGTGCCCATCCCTGGAGGGTCCAAGGAATTCCTGGATTGGCACTCAGGGCTCTGGGCTGGGGACAAGGTGGGGATCAGGCACAGGGTGGACTGGATGATCCTGGAGGTCTTTTCCAACCTCAGTGATCCTGGGATTCTGGGGTTCTGTGCTGGCCTGGGAGCAGGTGCAGAGGAGCAGCACAGGGCAGAGAGGAGGAGGAGGAGGAGGAAGGCAGCTGTGGCTGTTGCAGCTTTGCTGCTCCCCAAACCGAGTGTGATCTCCAGTGTGAGCTGAAGGACACCCACTCTGCAGTGACAGCACTGAAGGACCCCCAGGTCTGTAACTGGTGTCACATCCCAAGGTTTGTGCACAAGGCTCAAGAGTGAGCACAGCCTGCCTTTATCCTGCCTGTGCCACAGCCCTTCCCTGGAGGGCTTCAGAGCCAGAGGAAGGCAGCAGCAGCTCTGGGTGTGCTCTGGGCCAGCTGCAGGGCTGGTGCTGGGGAGCCAGGGGCTGCAGCCCCCCAGAGATGGAGTTTGGGGGGGCTGGGCACAGAGTGCTCAGAGTGAGATCTCTGTGCCTGTATTTGTCAGCAAGGGACTCTCACAGAGGGGACACACCCCAAAATACCCCTGAGCCCTCCTGGTGCTCACTCACTGCTCTCTGGAGCTGGGAGAGCTGGGGGTGCTCTCCTGGAGAGGAGAAGGATCCAGGGAGAGCTCAGAGACCCTTGCAGAGCCTAAAGGGGCTCCAGGAGAGCTGCAGAGGGACTGGGGACAAGGGATGGAGGGATAGGACACAGGGAATGGCTTCAGACTGACACAGGGCAGGGCTGGATGGGACATTGGGCAGGAATTGTTCCCTGGGAGGGTGGGCAGGCCCTGGCACAGGTGCCCAGAGCAGCTGTGGCTGCCCCTGGATCCCTGGCAGTGCCCAAGGCCAGGCTGGACACTGGGGCTGGGAGTGGAAAATGTCCCTGCCCATGGCATGGGGTGTGGAACTGGATGATCTTTAGCATCCAGTCCCCATCCCAACCCATCCTGGGATTCTCTGACCAACCCCCCAGCCCAGCCGTGCTCCCCACAGGCTCCAGGGGTGCCCAGTTAGCAGAATTTCCTCTCTCAGGCTTTTTCCTTGGCACAGGTGAGAGCATGGATGTGGCTGGAGGCAGATTTGTCTGAACTGTAAGGATTTTTGTGTGCCTGCACTTTTACACCCCCCACTCTGGGCAGCTCCCAAAATCCTGCTTGTGGTGACACACACCCAGTGCCAGCAGAGTCCAGGAGCAGCCCAGGCTCTGCTGTGCATACCTGCAAGGCAGAACTGAGCCCTCTGATGGGCTCCTCTTGCCCACCAGCTGCAAAAATGTTCAAGGCAGCAACACAAAATAAAGGCTGGAGAAAACAGCAGATGTGCCATGGTCAGCACTGGCAGGGATGGCTCCTGCCTGGCACAGGTGAAATGAAGCACAGCTCTCCCTGCCTGACTGGGATGAGGCCAAACAGGCATTTATTGTGCCATGAACAGCCTGGGACTGGTAGCACTTTCCAACCTGGATGGAGGCAAAGAGATTCCAGATCTTTTTGGAACAGATGCTTCAGTTTCCAGAAGAGTTCAATCCCATTCCAGCTTCCTGCCAGCCTTGTGCTGCTTTGAACCACACAGAGCAAGGCAAATACCAGCATAAGATGGACAAACCCATGAGCTGCAGGCTTGGAAAAACCAGGGGGGGGTTGTAGTTTTTTGGTTTGTATTTTTTCATTTTTGTCACCAGGGAAACAGAAGCAGAAATGACAAATGCTTTTGATTTGTTGACATTTCCTACAGATATTTTTGGCCTAATGGTGACAAACAAAGCATTTGTGGGTTTGAGTTCCACACTACCTGACTGCCTCCCCAAAGTGAAGGTGGGAATGTGGCAGAGGGCTGAAGGCACAGGGGGGCTTTGTACAGATGGACTTTGTCCCTTTGGACCTGCCTTCTCTCCTGGCTCCATCCCAGGAATTGTCCCCCTCTCCTTGGGCAGAGCCACCAGGATGTGCCACAGCAGCCCTTGTGGCTGGAGGGCCATTGCAGTTTTACTTTATAACCAAGAGCCTTATTTATTATTCCTGTCTAGAGGACAGGTGCCTTTGAAGGGAAAAAGGGGTTGGAGGAACATCAGAGAATTCCAGGATGGTTTGGATTGGAAGGGGAGCTAAAGCTCATCCAGTTCCCCCCTGCCATGGCAGGGACACCTCCACCATCCCAGGCTGCTCCAGCCCCAGGGCCAGCCTGGGATCCAGGGCAGCCACAGCTGCTCTGGGAGCTCCATTCCTGTCCCTCCCCACCCTCACAGGCAGGAATTCCTTTCTATGTTTTTTCTAAAAATGTTAAGGATGAGAACCACGCTTTCCTTCTCTTTTGATTTGCTAAGTTAATCTGGAAGGAAGTGAATTGAGGAGCTGGGACCTGCTAGGACTTCCCTTGGCACTTTCCAGGAGCTGCTGTTCAGCTGGAGGGATGAATCCTGCTGGGATGTCTGTGGAGTGTCTTGTGAAGAGTAGAGCTCTTTGATTATCCTGTTGCTATTTGTCAAATGCAAAGGACCGTGTAAAAAATCGTTTTCAGCCTTCAGAACTCCTCTCCTTTCACTCTGCTTTTGATGTCTGAAGAGAAAATAGCCCTGTGAAGCAACCGGATTTCTTCAGAGCTATTAACAAGTCTTTCAGGGTCCCAGGGTGACATAACAGGTCTGGTCTGACTCATTCCATTTAAGAGTGTCTCCTTCCAGACAGAAATAGCTCAGTGTGCAGCCATAAAAAACATGAATCAATTAATGTCTTCTATTAACTAGAAATGCAAATAAATCTCCTCAATCATGGGAATGCAAATTCCTGGCTCCCCTTCCTCCTCCTCCCCGTGCTCTTTGTGTTTGGCTCCTTCCTCAATCGATCTTTTCTGGATGTTGACTCCAGGTCCACAGGTTATATTTTGTGGCTGATCCTTGGGCACTCTGGGTTGCAGAAAGTTGTGTCAGAGGCACTGGATGTCACTCCAGGAGATCTTTCAGTGCTCCCCAGGCACTCAGGGTTTGTTTCCCCCAGATCCCCTGGAATTACCACACTGCACTGGGAGCAGCTGGATCAGGGCTGCCCTGCTGTGCTGCAGGGAGAGGAGCTGTGCAGTACTGATGTTGTAACTGTGGGATTTGCTTTCAAGAATAAATATTGTAGGAGTGCAAAACCCCTGTGATGAGCAATCCCTTGTCCCAGGAGAATGGAGATAATCCACTCTGGGTGCTGCCATTCCTGCATCCCAGTGCTCTTATCAGCATTGTCTCAGATTACAAACCTGCTGCACACAGGAACCACGGCAGCTCATCTAATAAATAAACAAGTTAGAAAGGATCCCAGCACAACTCCCAGGGACTGACAGCTCTTCAGGCTAACAAAGCCAGTTGGAGTGGGGATGGGGTTATGGTGTGTCCCAGCAGCAGCCTGTGCTCGTTCTGGGGTGGATTTATCCCAGCTCCAGCAGAGCAGAGGGGCTGAACAAGCCCCATCCTGGTGGGATTCCAGGGCACCTCCATGAGGGAGCGATGGGTCTGAGCCCAGATCCTGCAGCCACACAGGACACAGCAGCTGCAGCTGGAATTTCACACCCAGGGCTTGGGTCCTTGGCTGGAGGTGACACTGGCACTGCCACGACAGGTGATGCCTTAGGTTTGAGATTTCATATTCCCAGACTCTGCAGTGCATTGGTGTGTGACTCTGAACTCCACACAAAGTGTCACAAGTTCTCCTCCCAGCTCAGGCACACAAAACAATCCTTTTCCAGCCCCACAACCAAGGACACCTGAAGCTGCAGCTTCAGCCCCAAAAAGTGCAAGCAGCAGCAATGGAGGAGAGAATGTGGGAGGATGGGAGTGCAGGAGCTGGAGCTGGGATTGGACAGTGAAGCCAAGATGGAAATGGAGCCAAAGTGATGCAAGTGTGAGAACTGGTGACTCGGATCCATCTTGGCTCCATCTTGGGTGGAGCCACGGCCGGGCTCTGGCACTGCCCAAGGTGAATCCTTTGGAGCCTTGGGATAAATCCCTGCTTGATTCCTGGGGCACTGCCCAGCCTCTGCTCCACGAGCCTCTCCAGGCAGCAGAGGGATAATGGAGCCATTCATTCCCCTTGGGAGGGGTCCCAGCTCAAAGTCACAGAGCTGCAGAGGAGGCACAGAGCTGTGGGGGTGGAACCAAACCTGGGCTGTGCAATGCCCCAAATCAGGAGCTGCAAGAGCTGAGCTTGGTGAGATTCTGAGCAAACTCTGAGGTTCTGTGAGGTTGGGGGTGCAGCAGGACCCTGTAGCAGTGGAGGGAGGGTGCACAGAGCAGAGTGCAATGGGGACACAGGCAGCCAAAGAATCCTGGAATGGTTTGGGTTGGAAGGGACCCCAAAGCCCACCCAGTGCCACCCCTGCCATGGCAGGGACACCTCCCACTGTCCCAGCTGCTCCAGCCCCAGTGTCCAGCCTGGCCTTGGGCACTGCCAGGGATCCAGGGGCAGCCACAGCTGTGCCAGGGCTGCCCACCCTCCCAGGGAACAATTCCTGTCCAATATCCCATCTCAGTTTTCTTTCCTTCAAAGTCCTGTCCCTCCATCCCTTGTAAATAATCCCTCTCCACCTTTCCTGCAGCTCCTTCAGGTACTGGAAGGAAAAACAATCCATGCAACAAGTGAAGTGTTCCCCCTGTATGAGTTCTGGGAAAGGGGAGTTCCAGTGGCATTTGCAGTGCCATGGACTCAGCAATGCTGTGGTGCAGAATTCAACCCAGGGCACAAAATCACTTCCTCTTCTCCCCTGCTTCTCTCTTTGCTGGGGGAGAGAAGTCCCTTCTCAGTGTCCTCCTGGAGAGGAGATTTCAGTAATCTTTAGGGTCAGTTTAGACACCAAACCTCAGTACCAGTCTGTCTAGCAGCTCCTCTTCACCTGCTGCTAGGTGATAATGACTTGAAGAACAGAATTAATTAGGCCAAACCCTTCCATGCTTGCTGGATCTCTCAAGGTGGATTTTTCTCTTTTTACTTTTTTAATACTCAGGGATAAAAAAAAAGCAAAAAAAAAAAAAAGCAAAAAAAAAAAAAAAAAGCAAAAAACAAAAAAGCTTTATCCTTTTCCCAGTAAGAAATAGCAAGGAAAGGATTTGCCTGTATTTTAGTAAACATTACATGGACACTCAGGGTGTCCATATTTTCTTCCACATTTTTAGTCTTAGACCAAAGAACAAAAGCTCTGAAGATCCAAAACTTGCTCGGTAAAACTCTTTAGAGTGTATCACTGGATTCCCTGGGGCTGTTCCCTGTCCTAGGGATGCTCCAGGTCCCTCAGGCTGCTCCCTGACCAGGCTGTCACTGTCTCCATCCCCATCTGGGGGCTCATCTGACACTTCTCTTTCTCTTGGAGTGAATTAAACTGGATTCCTTTCCAAGCATGCAGCAAACCCTGCCCTCAGATCCTGCTCCACTCCCCCAGGGCTTTTTTCTGGAGCAGTCTGAATCATGATCTCATCAGAGACAATAAAACCCTGAAGAGGCTTCTCAAGTGCTGCTGTCAGGGAATGTGCCTGCTCACATAACGAATACATTCTCCATCTCCACAGACATCCCTCAGTTCAGTCCCCAACTTACCCTTGCTCTGTGTTAATTTGGGGTCAGACTAATCAAGCATTGAGGGGAAACACATTAACCCCAAAATCAGGGGATTACCAAGGAGGTTGAGGGTAATCAGCAATCCCACTAAGAAAACATTTATCATTCATGCATGCACATGTGCACTCACACACAAACCACTTTTCTGAATAAAAACACCAAGCCAGAAGACATGGGGTATAAAACCATGGAAATAGCAACAAGTTCAGAATAAAAATTTTCCACTTTTTCCTTGAAAATATCATTTGCATAAAAAATGTGTGGCTTTTATCTAAGTCTCCATTTTTGTTCAGAGGAAAAATTGCCTTTCCACATTATTCCCTCCATCAGAAAGTTGATTTCCCAGGCTGCCAAAGCAGCCCACGTTCCAGAGCCACAGCACAAGCTCGGTTTATCCTGATTCCAAGGAGGAATAATGGGCACAGCTCCTGTTGACGGTCTCCAAAACAGCCCTGGGAGTTTGGATGCCTCAGTCTGAGCTCAGTGAGGTTCACCTGAGGCAGAAGCAGCCGAGGGAGCCAGGCTGAGCTGGGCTCTGCTGGGCTCAGGAGAGGAGCCAGCCCCAAAGGGACCCCTGCCTGCTCTGGGGGACAGAAGTGGCAGCAAGGGCTGCAGTGCCAGTCCCTGCTCAGGGACCCCTCACAGCAACCCCAGGGCAGATCCCATCACACCTGGGGTGATCCTGCACATCTGGGGTGATCCTGCACATCTGGGTGATCCTGCACACCTGGGTGATCCTGCACATCTGGGTGATCCTGCACATCTGGGTGATCCTGCCCCTCTGCAGGGTCAGGGCTGTGTCCATGGTGGGATGCAGTGGCAGCTGGCCTCTGATATGAAATGGAAATGAACTGCAGCTGAGGCTCTCAGATTGGCTGCAGAGGGTGTGATCCACATCATTCAGCAGAAACCAGAGACTGGGATTGCTCAGGACTTGTCTAAGGAAGGTTTTCCCATTCCTGGCAGTGCCCAGGGCCAGGCTGGACACTGGGGCTGGAGCAGCTGGGACAGTGGGAGATGTCCCTGCCATGGCAGAGGCGGCACAGGATGGGCCTTAAGGTCCCTTCCAACCCAAACTATTCTGTGATTTCCTGATTAATTTCTAATTATTATTATTATTATTATTGTTATTATTTTTGACTAATGGAGTTTCAGTTGGACCTCATTAACTCAGAGCTTTGATCTGCACTGTATGGCTTCAGGAAAGGGATTTGCTCCCCAAAGTGCTGAGAATGTCAGTGGTGATGACACAGAAAATGTTGTTACACCCAATTCAAACATGTGGGACCTGCAATGGCCCCAGAGTCAGGCATGGAGTCTGAGTTCAGACATGGCATGGATTGAAATTGGCCCATTTTCCTCCATTACAGGAAAAACTCTGGAATTATCAGATTAGATGGGGCTGCTGGTGCTCAGAGGGGTGGGCAGGGTCAGCACCCCCTGCTCCAGCCAGCCACAGCTGTGACCCCACTGAGGCTCCTGCCCACCCACACCAATCCAGCTGCTGGCACATCTGGGCAGCCTGCAGAGCCCCCTCCTGCTGCCCCCGTCCCACAGGGCTGGGACTGTTTGCTGGGCTGTGTTCCCCTCCTGATCCCAGCCCCACATAACCACAATTAACACCACGGCTGTAATTAGCACTATTATCACATTACCGGCATTATTCCTGCTCCAACACAGCGTTTTTGTCTCCTGATTATGCTGTTTCTGTTGTGGCCATTATTCAGATAAGAAGCCAGATGCTCTGCCTTGCTCCAGAGCTCCCTGGTGCTGCTTGCTGCCACATCCCCTGTGAAAAGTCAGTCCTCACCCCCAAGCACTTCAAAACCTAATTAGAGCAGACAGACCAGCATCATCTTGGTCTACAGCAGCTTCAGGAGCAACCCCCACTCCTCAGGATATTCAAGGTCACTTTTTGCCAGATTTCCCAAAGATTTGGGAGAACTCCCAGCATTCCCAGCCTGTTATCCCTGTGTTGTTTTCCTCATGGCTCCTGAAGCACACACACAGCCAGGCAGGTGTTTACCCTGCTTATATTTATCCCTGACAGGTGTCCTTTCACTTGAATGCCATTTTTAAAAATCCCAGGCTATAAATAAATGACTGGAGAAAAACAATGTTGAGAATAAGAGACATGGAGGGGCTGGAGCGTGTCCAGGGCAGGGAACAGAGCTGGGAAGGGCCTGGAGCAGCTGAGGGAGCTGGGAAAGGGGCTCAGCCTGGAGAAAAGGAGGCTCAGGGGGAACTTGTGGCTCTGCACAACTCCCTGACAGGAGGGGACAGCCGGGGGGGTCAGGCTGTGCTCCAGGAACAGGGACAGGAGGAGAGGGAACAGCCCCAGGCTGGGCAGGGCAGGCTCAGGTTGAATATTGGGACAATTTCTCCACAGAAAGTGGCCAAGCAATGGAATGGGCTGCCCAGAGAGGTGGTGAAGCCACCATCCCTGGAAGGGTTCAGAAAACGTGTGCATGTGGCACTTGAGGACATGGATTTGTGGTGTCCTTGGTGTGGGCAGCCACAGCTTCCCTGGCACCTGTGCCAGCCCTGCCCACCCTCCCAGGGAAGGATTCCTTCCTAACATCTCCTCTAAACCCACTCTCTGTCAGTCTGAACCCACTCCCCCTTGTGCTGTCACTTCAGTTCCTGACCAGGTCCCTCTCCCATTTCCCTGCAGCCCCTCCAGACCCTGGAAGGGGCTCTGAGGTCTCCACACAACCTTCTCCTCTCCAGGCTGGACAATCCCAGCTCCCCCAGCCTGGCTCCACAGGGGAGCTGCTCCAGTCCCTTTATCAACTTCCTGGTCTCTTCTGGAATTGTTCCAATAATTCTTTGTCCTTCTTGTGTTGGGGACACCAGAACTGGGCCCTGTTCCAGAGACAGGATCCCCTCCTGGCCCTGCTGCCCACACTCCTTTGGCTATTCCAGCACATCCCTCCAGTGGGAGATCCTGGGACCCCCAGTCCCATTTTCCCCCTGCTGAAGCCAGCAGTGTAGCTGGAACTGGTTTTAGTAAGTGCAGAATTAGGCTGAATTTTTGGAAGGGACCATCTCATTTTCAATCTGGATCCCTCTGGAGCAGGTCCAGCACGTGGAGTGGCAGTTTGCAGTTTAACACAACAGAGATGGAATTATTGTTCCCTGAAATCCATAGATATTCTCCAAATCTGCCACTTTCTATTAGAATGCTGCAGAAGCCCTGGGAGAATGATGGTGTTTTTATCCAAAAGGTTAAGCAAAACATAATGAATGGAAAAGATGAGCTGTGACAGAACTGAAACAGGAATTTTCAACTTTTGAAAAACATCCAGATATTTAAGGCCTTAAAAATGAACTTGAGATGTTGTGTGAAATCCATTTGGTATAGAAACACTGAAATGCACTTTTTAAATTCCAAGTAAACCAACCTTTTAAACAACATTCCACAAACATTTTTAAAGAGTCAGTATGGTGTGTCTGAAACACACTCCTGCAAAATCAAAACTTGGCAGACCTTGTTGTCCTGATCCCCTGAGGGACAGGATGGATGAGGGGCAGGTGTCACACACAGGGGATGTTCCTTTAGGAGCCCACACCTCTCCCTGTGCCATGGGAGGTCCCTTCCCTGCTCAGCAGCTGCTGGGCTAACAAGGAATGTCCCTCAGCTGGCTTTTTTGGGGTTTTGACACTTTGCTCATTCTTAGCTGTTCCTTGGAAAGGAGTCATGCAATCCATCATTTCATGCAGTCCATCATTTTCCCAAATCCAAGGAAAAAACAGTTTGGGGATCCTGGTCAGAAGGCAGGAGATGATGTCCCTTGTTTGCACTCAGCAGTCCCAGGGAAAAGGTTCATTCCTCCTCCACTATTTCAACAATCTGATTTTTAACTGATGAAAATTGAAGTGTCTCCTCCATGGGAAAGCTCCAAGTTTTCTTCCACGGGGAAGGCAGAGATCTGAATTGCAGAGATCACTCTGAGGATCTGTACCTTGCTCTGGGGAGTGTGAGGATTTCACAAACCTCCCAGGAAGTGCTGAGTGTCACAGGGGCAGAATTCACCCAGAATTTCTTTGACTTTCCCTATTGCTGACTTATTCAATTTTGTCCTTCCTTTAGATGCAGCCCTGGAAAAGGAGCTGTGGGTTCAGTTCCTGCTGATCCCACAGGACAGGACAGCTCTGCTGGCCAAGGCTTGGCTGTGCCCATCACACCCCATCCCCCAGAGCTGCATTTTGGGCTGGGCTGGGCTCCAGGAGGGAACAGACACCACCCCAGGTGTCACCCAGCCCTGGAAGAGGAGCTGTGGGTTCAGTTCCTGCTGGTGCCACAGGACAGGACAGCTCCAATGCTCTGCTGGCCCAGACTGGCTGTGCCCATCACACCCCATCCCCCAGAGCTGCATTTGGGCTCCAGGACAGGGCAGGCAAGGCAGCTGTCACTGGGGCTGTGTCCTGCAGCTGGCAGAGGCTCCTTGGGCAGCCAGGGGACAGGGCTGAGCCCCCAGGCTGTGCCCTGCACCAGTAGGACCAGTTTGTGCTGGCACCCAGCAGTGTGGGACTGCCTCACACCCCTGGGAGGGCGAGGGGCCCCGTGAGCGCCCCAGATCCAGCAGAGTCATGTGGCCCTGGCTTTATTTGCTGTTATTGCTGCTTTCAAGTGGAAAATTGATATAATAGCAGTCCTCTCTCAGCACACAGCAGTCTGCACATTTGTACAATGTTCTTTGAGGACGATCAGCAGCCACTGGCATAGAAAAGTGACAGATGCTGTCTGCAAATAATGAGCTGAAGCGGTTTCCTTTGGAAGGGAACTTAAGCAAAGTCCCTTTGAGTTTGAAAAGCCAAAGAGGTTCCCATGTGTCCTCAGAAGCTGATGGGAAAAGGCATTTTCTAGTGGCTCATGTGGCATAATTATTTTTTAACTGTTTCTCTCACACCTCTGGAGAGAGGGAATGACCCAGTTCCTGTTTACTGAGCTGTTCCTACTGGGGACAGGCATGAAAGGGAATGAAGTTTATGGCTTATTCTGTTCCCTCCTCCAGCACTCCATGTCTGCACAAATCACAGGGATAGGGAGCATCATCACAGATAAAGCACATCCCACACCTTTGGGATCCTCCCATCCCTTCTTTGCAGCTCACACCAAAATCCTTCCAGCCCCTGGGGTCTGTGAGGAATCCCACCCTTGTGAGATTGAAGGAAGAGCACTGGGAGCTTTGATCCTCTCTCCTGCCTCCTGCTTTTATCTGGCACAGCCACAGTCCTGAGCTAGAGGAGCTTTTCCTGTGGAGCTCTAGCAGGTGTTCAAAGCCCTCCCATCACCTCAGAGTGCTCCAAGAAGCCCAAATTACTGAAAAGGAAGGATTCAAAGTTTCCTAGCTGGACATTTCCAGCCCTGCCAGTGAACTGGAAACACAGTTTGCCTTTAATGATGGAAATCTTTCTGGTGCAATATGGATGTTACTGCACATGGTGTTTTCAGGTAATTGCACAGTCCTGAATCCTGAGGATGATTCAGGCTCTGGGAGCCTTTGCTCTTGAGATCTTGGAGAGATCCAGCATTTTTCCACATTTCTGTAGAGAACTGAACCTACAAAAGGTCCCAGATGGAGCTCCTCTCCAGTAAAAGTAGCCCTTGATAAACTGTTCCTCTCATTAGAGGCTTCAGAAAGTCTCTAAGAATTGATTCTCTTCCAGCCTGACCTGTTCTCTTGGGCTTCTTTAGCAGTGGAATCCCAAGCAAATCCAAGGTAGGGTGCTGAAATTCCCCCCACAGAAGCTGGGATTTATGGTGGGAGCTGTGTTACACATTAAATCACAAATGGATCAAAATAAGGAGCCACCATCCCTAAAGGCACCAGGGGGTAGAGCTGAGGCACAGCCTCAACCTTAATTCCCTGCCTTATTTTTAAAAACATCATTTGCTGAACTTCTTGTGTTGTTTCTCCTTGCATTCATTTTAGCTCTTTCCTTTCTGTCCCTTCCTGCACATTTTATAGATGAGAAGCATTTCTGGGCAAATTTAAAATGGCCAAATGTTGTGGGAAATTAATTAATACCAATAATTATTGATGGGTTCTGTAGATGAAGCACATAGAACAAAGGATATTAAAATTAAGGGATTCTACTTAATTCCAGAGCCTGAAGGAAGCTACAAGAAGGATGGAGAGAGACTTTACAAGGGATGGATGGGCAGAAAAAGAGGGAATGGCTTCAGACTGACACAGGGCAGGGCTGGATGGGACATTGGGCAGGAATTGTTCCCTGGAGGGTGGGCAGGTCCTGGCACAGCTGTGGCTGCCCCTGGATCCCTGGCAGTGCCCAAGGCCAGGCTGGACACTGGGGCTGGAGCAGCTGGGACAGTGGGAGGTGTCCCTGCCATGGAGGGGTGGGATGGGATGAGCTGTAAAGTCCCTTCCAACCCAAACCATTCCAGAATTCTGTGATGATTCCAGATTCTTTCACAAGAATTCTCTTCAGCTTTGTTGTCTTTATAATCTTTACAGCTCAGACACAAAAGTTGAACACAGTTTTCATTCAGGATTGGGGTTTCCTTGGCTGGTTTTGCTCTTGGTTGTTCAGGGGTGATTTTTTTGCTGATGTCATTATTTGTTGACTTGGACTGGAGGGTTTTTTGGGTTCTGTGATGTTCAATGAACTGTTCTCTGTGAGATGGAGATCCCTGGTACTTAAGGGATAATCATTTAGTGACAGCAAAGGACAATAAGGTTGCAGAGAAGAGAGTGAAAAATCCCCATCCCCAAAGTGGCAGAGCAGGGACAATCCATCTCTCAGCCTGGGCTGGCAGGGAGGGAATTGTTTGACTGGGGAGCAGCCTGCATGGTTCAGGGGAAAAATCAGCAGCTCCAAGGAAAATATCCATCCCATCCTGGGTCTGGAGTAGTTTGGGAGAAAACAAAACCTCACACAACAGAGCTGGGAGAGCTAAAGCTCTGCAAATGGTTCTGCAGGTGCCCAAAGCTGAAAAAATGGAAAGCAAGTGACCATGTGGTGACAGGGTGAGGATTCATCCATATCATGCAGGAATCTGGCCCAGAGACAGGCTGCAGCTCTGAGAGCAGCTCCTCAGACAGGACCCCATCCCTGTCTCCCTGCTCTTGTTATCCTCCTTCAAACTTCCACCACCACTGGAAAAGACATCTCCAGCCAGCGACCCTGAGCAGCAGCAGGACACCAAGGGCTCCTGTTTCCTGGAGCTGTGTGTGCCCATGGAAGCCCAACCTGCCTTCTCCAGAGCTGCACAGGGCCTGCACACACATTTCCCCAGCTCTGAAACCAAGGGAGGGCAGGAGGAGGCTGAGCCAGAGCCAGGCAGAGCTTTAACCCTTCCTTGGCCATGGGGAGGGGGAGCTCCAGCAGGCTCTGGATGTGGGTCAGAGCTCTAGAACATCCCTGCAGGAGCAAAAGGACAAGGACCAGCCTGGAGGACAGTTCTGCCTGTGCAGATGGAGGTCAAGGAAGCAGCTGGAGGAGAATGTGAAGCCCTAAAAAAGCAGCTCTGAGGACAGGCAGGGGCAGGGGCTTGGCCCCAGCCTCAGACAGGGACAAGCAGCTCCTCTGCCTTGCCCTGGGTTATTTTTATCTCTACTTTGCTGCCTCTAAAGGAAGGCTGAGCACCCCTGCTGTCAGAGGAGCCAAGAGATGCTTTTTCCTTCTTCAGTCTGTACAATTATCCAATGAACAAGGCAAACAGGGCTTTGGGATGAGGTCCCCTGGGAAAAGCAGCCCCCAGGAGCTCTGTGCTCCCTTTCTCTGTGGGGCTGCAGCACACGGGAGAGGGAGGATGGTGCTGGGGTGACCACGAGGCCGGGGGTCCCTGTCCTGTGGGCACTGGAGGGGCTGTGTCCTGCTGTCCCCTCGGGGGTCCTGGGTGGGCTCCCAGGGCACGGCCAGCCCGATCTGGGCCATGATCTCAGCCTGCCAGGGCACTTGGCTCCTGCCACAGGCTGACAGATGGGGCAGGGGTCTGAAAGCATCCCCGAGGACACCAGAGCTGGAGGGAGGGGAGCAGGGGGGCTGGGAGGAGCAGGCAGCGAGCAGAGCCCGAGGAGCAGCGGGAGGAGGCTGCAGGAGGATGCACTGCCCGGCACCCCCTCGCTGCCAGCATCCCTGCATCCCTCCCACGGCAGCATCAGCCCTCCCTCCTGCAGCTGCCTGCGCCTGCAGAGGCCTCTGCTTCCTCCTCCCCTCCTCCTCCTCCTGCCTCATTGCCCAGCCACAAATGAAGGGAGCAGTGCCTTACCTTGGCTGCACGGCTCCTTGGGGCCCTGGGCCAGGGGAGCTGCGGTGCCACGGCCACCTGGCTGCAGGGACAGTGCACAGGCTGGCAGGGCTGCAGCAGGGACAGTGCACAGCCAGGGACAGTGCACAGCCAGGAACAGTGCACAGCCAGGAACAGTGCACAGGCTGATACAGCTGCAGCAGGGACAGTGCACAGCCAGGGACAGTGCACAGCCTGGCAGGGCTGCAGCAGGGACAGTGCACAGCCAGGGACAGTGCACAACCTGGCAAGGCTGCAGCAGGGACAGTGCACAGCCAGGGACAGTGCACAGCCAGGAACAGTGCACAGGGGATACAGCTGCAGCAGAGACAATGCACAGGCTGGCACAGCTGCAGCAGGGACAGTGCACAGGCTGGGACACTGCACAGGCTGGCACAGGTGCAGGAGGGACAATGTCACAGGCTGGCAGGGGTGCAGCAGGCAGACGTGCAGCAGGGACAATGTCAGGCTGTCAGGGATGCAGCAGGCAGAGGGGCAGCAGACAGGGGTGCAGCAGGCAGGGGGGCAGCAGGGGCAATGTCAGGCTGTCGGGTGCAGCAGGCAGGGGTGCAGCAGGCAGGGATGGAGCAGGAAGGGGTGCAGCAGGTTGGGGTGCAGCAGGCAGGGGTGCAGCAGGCAGGGGTGCAGCAGGCAGGGATGGAGCAGACAGGGGTGCAGCAGACAGGGGTGCAGCAGGCAGAGGTGCAGCAGGCAGGGGTGCAGCAGGCAGGGTGCAGCAGGGACAATGTCAGGCTGTCAGGGGTGCAGCAGGCAGGGATGCAGCAGGCAGAGGTGCAGCAGACAGGGATGGAGCAGGCAGGGGTGCAGCAGGGACAATGTCAGGCTGTCAGGGGTGCAGCAGACAGGGGTGCAGCAGGCAGAGGTGCAGCAGACAGGGGTGCAGCAGGCAGGGGTGCAGCAGGCAGGGATGGAGCAGGCAGGGGTGCAGCAGGGACAATGTCAGGCTGTCAAGGATGCAGCAGGCAGGGGTGCAGCAGGCAGGGTGCAGCAGGGGCAATGTCAGGCTGTCGGGTGCAGCAGGTTGCAGCCTCAGGCACGGCTGCTCCGTGGGGAGCTCAGGCACCGGGAGCCGGCTGGGAGCGGCATCGCTGCTCGGGACACGCACGGAGCTCCCCGGGAGTAAAGCCCAGCCCAGCTCGTCCCCTTGTGCCTGCATTCAGCACTGCCCCGCTGCCAGCACCGCTGGCTGTGATCGCTTTGTTTGGCTTTTCCTCCATCGTGTGCCTCTGCTTTCGTGGGGTGGGGTGGCAGCCGAGCCGGGGGCAGACCTGGACTCTGCTCCCTGTCATTCACCGCCTGTGGCCCGAACGCAGAGTCCGGGCAGCCTCCTGCTGCCCACCTGGCCCTGCAGAGCGGGGCCGGTGACAGCCCCTCCTTGTCTGTCCCCAAAAAGAGCCGGGCTTAGAACCCAGAGATCCTCCCAGCGCAGCCGGGCACTCCTGCACAGGCAGACAAGGCTCGGCAGTGAGAGCCAGAGGAAAAACAGAGTTCCCAGTTTGTTTACTACCTCCTGGCACACATCCATGCCCGGCTTTTTATATCCCGCTGGCAGCTCTGCCGGCCGGCTGAGCAGGATGCGCTCCGGGACCATCCCGGGTCCCTGCCCGGCAGGAATTCCTCCGCTGGCAGTGCAGGAGCGGGGCTGTGCTGTGCCGGGGTGGGACACGGCTTCAGCCCAAGCTGATGGTGAAAAGCTCTTCCCTGCGCTCCTGAGCTGCCACGGGAAGCACAGCTGATGTCATTTCTGAGCAGGGAAATTTGTGGAGGTTTCTGGACAGGGGAGGAGAGAAAGGCTAATCCAGAGGTACTGATACACAGGACGAGTTTTAGATGTTAACCACAGCTCACAAAAAAAGGTGTTTTGGCAAAGACCTTCATCCCCTGGGTCAAGGGAGCAGCGAGTTTAAAAAAAAACAAAACAATTCTGTGACCCTTTTGTAGCTGACAGCAGGGAAAATGTGACCATAATGCTGTTTTCAGCTAGAAGGTAATTCCAAAATCATAAGCAATCATAAAAACAAAGAAAGAAAAAAATAAAACACTCATTAACTTAAAACTATTTTCACCAAGGATTAACTCCAGCCCCACAAAATCCCACACAACAGTGGTTGCAGGCTCCCCAGGCAGGCAGGATAAGTGGGAATTCTCCTTCCACCCCTCACACAGGAATTATTTCAAGTTAAGGTGGCCAGCCCATGGTATTTCACGTGGAGCTTTTGGTTGGGCTGTGGTCGAGGTTATTGATTCACATTCAGATAAATTACTGAAATAAAGGGAGTAAAGAATTGGGAGCTGGAAGGAAAGAGGGTTAATCCAAATGATCATCCTGCCTGGGATGGGAATGGCCTGGATCCTGCAGCACAGGAGGCTGAGGCTGCAGTGCCATCCTGGCCGTGGGTGTGTGCTGTCAGCAGGAACAGGGGCACAGACACAGGCGCCCGCACGTGTCAGCTCCTTCCTTGCTTTGTTTGCATTCCCTCCTTTCCTTCCTTACCAGGAACAAGGAAAAAATATCCTTGAGGCACCTTTGAAAGTGTCTCAAGCATCCAAGTGATGCTTGAACAGCAGCCTCGAGGGCAAGGTTATGGATCAAGTATGGGCAAAGCATTTCCAGGAGTTCAGCACAGCAGGACCTGGAGCTGCTGGGGAGATCCAGGGGAGGCTCAGGATGGGCAGAGGATGGAGCAGCTCTGCTGGGAGGAAAGGCTGGCACAGCTGGGATTGTTCACCTGGGCAGGAGAAGCTTTGGGTGAGCTCAGTGTGACCTTGCAGGGCCTGGAGGAGCTGCAGGAAACAGGGAGAGAGAGAATTGGCAAGGGATGGAGGGACAGGAGACAGGGAATGGCTTCAGACTGACACAGGGCAGGGCTGGATGGGACACTGGGCAGGAATTGTTCCCTGGGAGGGTGGGCAGGGCTGGCACAGCTGTGGCTGCCCCTGGATCCCTGGCAGTGCCCAAGGCCAGGCTGGACACTGGGGCTGGAGCAGCTGGGACAGTGGGAGGTGACTCCATGGCAGGGGTGGAAGGTTGGAATGAGAGGGGGTTTAAGGTCCCTTCCAGCCCAGGCCTGTGGTGATTTCATGATTCTGTGATTCTCTTATTTCTGGGCTGTCTCAGAGGAGGCCCAGAGGGAAATCCCAGAGGGAAATCCCATAGGGACAGGTACAGCTGCCTCCATCCTGCCTGGCCTTGCAATGATGGATCATGGCAGGAGTTGGACAAATCCCAGTCCCGGGGTGGAAACGCCCCTGTGGGGTTTGCTGTAGGACCTGGTGTGTTTGAGGCACTGCAAGGCTTGGCTTGGAGAGCTGGGAGAGGAGGGATTTGGGGTCCTGGGAGAGGATGGATTTGGGTTCTGGCAGAGGATGGATTTGGGATCCTGGGAGAGGAGGGATTTGGGTCCTGGGAGAGGATGGATTCAGATTTCTAGGAGGGGATGGACTCAGGTTCCTGGGAGAGGAGGGGTTCAGGGTCCTAGAAGAGGAGGGATTCAGGTTCCTGGGAGAGGATGGATTCAGGGTTCTGGGAGAGGATGGATTCAGGGTTCTGGGAGAGGATGGACTTGGGTCCTGGGAGAGGATGGATTTATGGATTTGGGTCCTGGGAGAGGAGGGATTCAGGCTCTGCAGTGGCTCCCAACAGTCCTGCAGCTGTGAAGGTTTTGTCAGGGTCTGTTCCTGCTCCTCACAGCCATTCTAAGAGCAGTGCCTGGCATCCTCCAAACTGCTCTTAAAACATTACCATATTTATAAGTGATGCCCTAATTTGAAGGGATATCGAGTTCTTTTGGATGTAAGTAGTTATTAATTACAATGCAACAGGAAAATTCATTAGAGAATCGAATCAAACTTTCAATTAATGTCATTTTTATCCGGGAACATTAGATGAGCTGCTTTTTTTTTTTTTTTTTTTTTTTTTTTTTCCCTTGCCTTTAACAAGGATCTGGAAACATTTGCTAATTTCCAACTATTATAGTTCCTTCTATGAAATAATGTGAGCTCTCATTTGCATATAAGAAAACATTTTCTGTATTCACTGTGACTCTGAGCTGCCCTATTTATATCAGGAAATGGAGATGAAGACTCCCTGTGCATTTCAAGGCGAGGCTTTTCTCCTGCACAAGAGCAGAACATTTCTCCAGGCCCACAGTGAATTAGGGGTGAATTATTTTGGGGGTTCCAACCCCGGGATCTGCATGAGGCTTAGCAGAGGGTTTAAGAAAAAGCTCAGGGGTTTTCTTGCTGAGTGTTCCACAAACATTTCCCTCGGTCTTTTTCTGAGGTGCTCTCTGCACTTCTTGCTCCAAATCTTTTACTTTCAATTTCATTTTCAGTCTCAAAGCTAATCCTGCTTGATACACAAAGAGCCCTCAGGTGCCAGGTGTGAAATGCTCATCACCTCGAACTGAACAGATCAGACACCTCCAGGCTCTTTTGGTGGGGAACTTCTTTTCCTTTCTGATCTGAGAACATTTTCAGGTTCAGACTTAGGCTTGGTTTTGTTCTGTTTCTGTATCTAAGAGACCATTCCACAGCATCCCCAGCTGCAAGTCCATGTGAAATGGATCTTTAGAACCTGTGCTGTTCCATGTTCTTCTAAGCTGTGAATGGTTGATTTTGGTTTTATCTTTGTTCTTCTGACCAACCCTGAACAGCCACAGGAAAAAGAAATAAACCTTGCAAAGACTTCCTTTGCTCCCTCCTTCCACATCTTTTGTCTCCCAGGTTTCCAAGTTTGTTGTTGATGCAAGCATCAGATAAATCAGCTGCATTAAAAAAAAATAAAATTAAGAGAAGCAATAGCAGTAATCACCACTCCATTAATGATCTAAATGCTGAGGGCAGGACAGGGCAGATAATTAATTTCAATTTTTGAAGCAGAAAAATCTCTCAATGTTTCAGTTGATCCCAATCAGTTTTATTTTGGTTTTATATTACAAAAAAGTTTCAGGTCCTTGCAAAATAACTTTATTTTAGTTATTTTTGTCCTGAGCTTTTTCCAACAATAAAAAAATTCACAGTTCAAAAATCTTTCTTCCCTTGTCCCATTATCTTATGAGGAGAGGAGCCCCAGGCCATGGGATAAATGAGAACAAAAAGAGGTTTTAGGTAAGGCTCCTGCTGGAAACCAGGGATGGGTTTTTCTCAGAGAAACCCCTTTTGATAAAACCTCTAAGGCTGGAGTGAGGTGCCAGAGCCATCCCTGGGCACTGAGAGGAGCTTGCAGAGGCAGCCCAGCACGGCCTGGGCCTGGCAGGGGCTGCTGAGGCAGGAAATGTCCCAGTGCTCCAGGCAGGGATCTGATGGAGCCTGGGGGCACTGAGATAAATGGGCCAGCAGAGCAGCTCCTTTTAAAGCTCTTTATCGAAGGTCAGCTTTGGGTGGGGAACCCCAGGGGTCACACACACCACCACTGCTCCTGCTGGGTGATGCAAAGGAGAAGAAATTCAGCTTTGCCAGATAACAGAGCCAAAGTTTCTCTTTTTGCGAGAACCCCTCAGAAAACACCCTGCTGGCTCTTGGTCTAGGGGTGTCCTGCTGTCCTAGTGCTGTTGAAGTCATGGTACCAAGGTGAAAAAGCTCTGGTTGGTAACTCCACCTTCCCCACTGTTTTCTTCACCTGGGAGTACCATTTTTTAGTCTTAGATGTTATCCTGGCTCATTGTTTTTAGGGGTTTTTATCCCTGAATGGTACCCCATGAGCACTTGCTGTTGTGGAGCTGGGCGTGGGTACCAGAGTGGGACAAACAGCCAGGAGCATTAACAATTCACACAGACATAAAACATTAACCACAAATAGACAACACAAACAACAATTATGGTCGACTGGTTGGACACCCATCCACACAAACATCAACAGTCCGTTAACAACTTCACTGCATCAACCAATGACCCGTAACTCCCAACATCAGCTCGTTTACAGCAGGCACCCAATATCCAGGACCAAACCCCTGGGGTGGGTGCCCTGCAGGACCCCCGGGCTGACCCAGCTCCCCACGCCTTCTCCTGCCCTTCAGCTCCTCTCCAGGCACTCCTCCTGCTCTCCCCGGGCCAGCCCGTCCCAGCCTTTTGTTCCTTTCTTGGATGGAAACTTCCTTCACTTTTCCACTCGGAATTTATTCATGGCTAGTGCCTACTTTCTGTTCTTGTGCCAAGTTTGTCTGTTAGATCTTCTCCCTCCCCAGCACTCTCCCTGTCCACATTTATTTATAGAAAGCAATCTTTTGCCTTTTTTTTTCTTTTTTTTTTCTTTCTTCCTGATTTTTTTTCTCCACAGGACCCTTTAAGCTCTTCCTTACCATAGCAAAGCCTGGCTTTTGGGCAGCTGTCCAGCCTTGCTCTGTAGCCACATTTTAAGCTGTGCTCCTGAGCTCAAGGACTTGTTTTTCTTGGGGAGCCTGAGCAGAGCCTTTCAGCTGTCTCTGAGCCCTGGGTGTTTTTCTTGTCAGTGTAAAGTGCTTAGTAACAACACCTACCACTTTTCCATGTCACACTCTGCACTCCTCCATCAGCCACGCCGTGACTGGCACGGCAACACAAAGAAATTGCATTTAACCAGGGAGGGAAACATTGCTTTCTTCAATAACCTCTGCCTCCTCCAGGAACCTCTGCAGGTCACGGGATTCCAGTGCTTTGGTGACTCACAGCTCTCCCACCTGGCAATTATTAGCTCAAAACAATTCCTGAAGCTTTAAACAAATCTTTTTTAGGGTGCAGGAACCTCAGTGACATCTTGTCAGTGAGTGCAGGTCTGCTGGAGTCACTGCTGCTTGGTAAAAATGCTGTGGCTTCAAGTGAGAAAAGTATAAATAGAGATTTTAATATAACATCACTGATATTTTACAGACCAGGAGGGATAATATATTGTGATAGTATAATAACAGTTCCTGGGGAAATTGTATTTTTGGATGAAAAGTGAGAAGGAAAAAAAAAAAGGTGTTTTGAGTATTGAAAAATGTTTCAAGTTTTCAAAACACAGAACCCAACAGGAGGATATTTCAAAAGGAATTTAGTTGTTCAAGGGAAATGTTTGTTCCTTTTGAAAAGATTACTTCCCTCCCAATGCTGGTTTTGGGCAGCCCTGTCCAGCTGGTTGTGGCTGAAAGGGAAAGCAAAGGAAGGGGAGCTGGGCTGGGAGTGTCCCTGTTTCCAGCTGGCTGTGGGAATATTCCCATTTTTGTGCTAAAACTGCTGGGTGCTCCATCTCTGCAGCATCCCTGGCTCTCTGCTCTCAGCTTGGCACTCTGGGAGCTGGGGAGCTCAGGGGTTGTGCAACTTTGGGTTTTTTTTCCTAGAAATGCAGGACTGGGGGGAGTTTGGGAAACTCTGGGAGCCAAACTGACCTTGTGGAGCTGGGAAGTGGCAGCACCATGGGCAGGGAGGGAGGGAGAGCTCAGAGCACATCCCAGTGAATCCACATGGACAGGGAATGGGCACAGGCTGCACTCAGCAAAAGGAGGGCAGCTTCTCTGCCAGGGCCCTGGAAAGTCTCCTGGCACAAAGCCTGGATGGCCCAGCAGTGCAGGATACACTCAGATCATCAGCCCTAACTCCTGTTTACCCCTGAATATCAGGTTTTGTCAAATGGGAGGTAAAATGCACCGTCTCACTTAAGACACAGGAACACTGGGAAATGTTAGCACAGAGATTTTCATACTCAATTAATTAAAAGAAAAAGCCATCTCTCCCACTCTCAGGGGATTGGATTCCTTTTTTTTATGCAGGCTGGAGGTACCACAGCATCTCCAGATGATGTAATTAACCTGACCTATTTGGTGGCTCCATATTAATGTTCCTTTGTGACGGATTTACAATAAAGCCTCGTTATTAAAGACTTCAGAACAAGATTTATTATCATTATCTCGTTTCTCCCCATTCATTATTCCCTTCTCCTCAGCTGGAAGTGAGTCAGGACCCCTGGGCACTTTGCCTGTGCCTCCTGGAGGAGACTGATGGGCCTGACCTCTGTGCTTGGCAATTTCTGCCTTGCACAGTGGGTGCAGGGCTCTGAGCACTCCAGGTTTATGTAATCCATGCAGAGGGCTGGGGATTCTGCAGCTGGTACACACTGTTATCCATGGGCATCTTCCTGCTGGCAGCTGCAGCCCAAGCCCCAGCTCCCAATGCCTGCAGTGCTCTGGGACATTTTCAGAGGCACCCGGGAGGCTCCAGGGCAGCCAGAGGTTGTTCATTAATCCCCATTTGTATCAGCAGCAAAAACCTGCCAAATCCCCGGGCTGAGCACTGCTCTCAGCTGTAAGGGGCTTTTTTTTTTGGACTACAATGGGTTTAGAGAGAATTCTCTATCAGAATCAGAGCATAACATTCACACTTTATTTTCTTTTTTTTTTTTTTTTCTCCTAGAACAAACTGTTTCAGAGGGAGCTGCAGACAGATTTCTGTACCTGACTTTACTTCAAAAGGCAGAACTCAGCCCAAACCCCAGGGCAAACTTGGTCTCATTGATTGCCAAGGGCAGAACATTCTTAATGCATTGGTATTAAATAAACAGATGGGAAAGTAACCCGAGATTTAAATTTCTGTTGAGATAATGTCGAAAGTTTATTGACCCAAGGGTGCTGGTGATTGAGTTAGTGTTCCACATCAATGGCTGTGGCCAGGCCGCTTGCAGGACACTGAGGAATGGGCTCAATATTTGAGGCCTCGGTTGGAAGTAAATTTTAAGGCCAAACAGCAAATATGTTTTGTTTGGTCCCCAGAGACCCTGTCCTTAGACAGAGTTCAGGCCCTGCTGAACCTGCAGAGTGCAGGGCCCCGCTCTGAGCACAGGGCAGGGGAAATTCCAGGGAGCCAAGGAACAAATCCCAGAATGTCTGAGCACAGGGTGCTGGACAGGGCCAGCAGTGACACACACAGCTCCAGTGTCACACACACACAGCTCCAGTGTCACACAGCTCCAGTGTCACACACACAGCTCCAGTGTCACACACACACAGCTCCAGTGTCACACACACACAGCTCCATGTCACACACACAGCTCCAGTGTCACACACAGCTCCAGTGTCACACACACACAGCTCCAGTGTCACACACACACAGCTCCAGTGTCACACACAGAGCTCCAGTGTCACACACAGCTCCAGTGTCACACACAGCTCCAGTGTCACACACACAGCTGCAGTGTCACACACACAGCTACAGTGTCACACACAGCTCCAGTGTCACACACAGCTCCAGTGTCACACACACACAGCTCCAGTGTCACACACAGCTCCAGTGTCACACACAGCTCCAGTGTCACACACACAGCTCCAGTGTCACACACACACAGCTCCAGTGTCACACACACAGCTCCAGTGTCACACACACAGCTCCAGTGTCACACACAGCTCCAGTGTCACACACACACAGCTGCAGTGTCACACACAGCTCCAGTGTCACACACAGCTCCAGTGTCACACACACACAGCTCCAGTGTCACACACACAGCTCCAGTGTCACACACAGCTCCAGTGTCACACACACAGCTCCAGTGTCACACACACAGCTCCAGTGTCACACACACACAGCTCCAGTGTCACACACAGCTCCAGTGTCACACACACACAGCTCCAGTGTCACACACAGCTGCAGTGTCACACACACATCTCCAGTGTCACACACACACAGCTCCAGTGTCACACACAGCTCCAGTGTCACACACACACAGCTCCAGTGTCACACACAGCTCCAGTGTCACACACACAGCTCCAGTGTCGCACACACACAGCTGCAGTGTCACACACACAGCTCCAGTGTCACACACACACAGCTCCAGTGTCACACACACAACTCCAGTGTCACACACACAGCTCCAGTGTCACACACACAGCTGCAGTGTCACACACACAGCTCCAGTGTCACACACAGCTCCAGTGTCGCACACACACAGCTGCAGTGTCACACACAGCTCCAGTGTCACACACAGCTCCAGTGTCACACACACAGCTCCAGTGTCGCACACACACAGCTGCAGTGTCACACACACACAGCTCCAGTGTCACACACACAGCTCCAGTGTCACACACACACAGCTCCAGTGTCACACACACACAGCTCCAGTGTCACACACAGCTCCAGTGTCACACACACACAGCTCCAGTGTCACACACAGCTGCAGTGTCACACACACAGCTCCAGTGTCACACACACACAGCTCCCGTGTCACACACACAACTCCAGTGTCACACACACAGCTCCAGTGTCACACACACAGCTCCAGTGTCACACACACACAGCTCCAGTGTCACACACACACAGCTCCAGTGTCACACACACACAGCTCCCGTGTCACACACACAACTCCAGTGTCACACACACAGCTCCAGTGTCACACACACAGCTGCAGTGTCACACACACAGCTCCAGTGTCACACACACAGCTCCTGTGTCACACACAGCTCCAGTGTCACACACACACAGCTCCAGTGTCACACACAGCTCCAGTGTCGCACACACACAGCTGCAGTGTCACACACACACAACTCCAGTGTCACACACACAGCTCCAGTGTCACACACACAGCTCCAGTGTCACACACACACAGCTCCAGTGTCGCACACAGCTGCAGTGTCACACACACAGCTCCAGTGTCACACACACACAGCTCCAGTGTCACACACAGCTGCAGTGTCACACACACAGCTCCAGTGTCACACACACACAGCTCCAGTGTCACACACACAGCTCCAGTGTCACACACAGCTGCAGTGTCACACACACAGCTCCAGTGTCACACACACACAGCTCCAGTGTCGCACACACACAGCTGCAGTGTCACACACACACAACTCCAGTGTCACACACACAGCTCCAGTGTCACACACACAGCTCCAGTGTCACACACACACAGCTCCAGTATCACACAGCTCCAGTGTCACACACACACAGCTCCAGTGTCACACACACAGCTCCAGTGTCACACACACAGCTCCAGTGTCACACACAGCTCCAGTGTCGCACACACACAGCTCCAGTGTCACACACACACAGCTGCAGTGTCACACACACACAGCTCCAGTGTCACACACAGCTGCAGTGTCACACACACAGCTCCAGTGTCACACACAGCTCCAGTGTCACACACACAGCTCCAGTGTCACACACACACAGCTCCAGTGTCACACACACAGCTCCAGTGTCACACACAGCTCCAGTGTCACACACACAGCTCAGTGTCACACACACACAACTCCAGTGTCACACACACAGCTCCAGTGTCACACAGCTCCAGTGTCACACACAGCTCCAGTGTCACACACACAGCTCCAGTGTCACACACACAGCTCCAGTGTCACACACACAGCTCCAGTGTCACACACACAGCTCCAGTGTCACACACAGCTCCAGTGTCGCACACACACAGCTCCAGTGTCACACACACACAGCTGCAGTGTCACACACACAGCTCCAGTGTCACACACAGCTCCAGTGTCGCACACACACAGCTAGAGTGTCACACACACACAACTCCAGTGTCACACACACACAGCTGCAGTGTCACACACACAGCTGCAGTGTCACACACAGCTCCAGTGTCACACACACACAGCTGCAGTGTCACACACAGCTCCAGTGTCACACACACAGCTCCAGTGTCACACATACACAGCTCCAGTGTCACACACAGCTCCAGTGTCACACACACAGCTCCAGTGTCACACACACAGCTCCAGTATCACACACAGCTCCAGTGTCACACACACAGCTCCAGTGTCACACACACAGCTCCAGTGTCACACACAGCTCCAGTGTCACACACACACAGCTCCAGTGTCACACACACAGCTCCAGTGTCACACACACAGCTCCTGTGTCACACACAACTCCAGTGTCACACACACAGCTCCTGTGTCACACACACAGCTCCAGTGTCACACACACACACTCCAGTGTCACACACACAGCTCCAGTGTCACACACACACAGCTCCAGTGTCACACACACAGCTCCAGTGTCACATACACAGCTGCAGTGTCACACACACAGCTCCAGTGTCACACACACACAACTCCAGTGTCACACACACAGCTCCAGTGTCACACACAGCTCCAGTGTCACACACACACAGCTCCAGTGTCACACACACAGCTGCAGTGTCACACACACAGCTCCAGTGTCACACACACACAACTCCAGTGTCACACACACAGCTCCAGTGTCACACACACACAGCTCCAGTGTCACACACACAGCTCCAGTGTCACATACACAGCTACAGTGTCACACACAGCTCCAGTGTCACACACAGCTCCAGTGTCACACACACACAGCTCCAGTGTCACACACACAGCTCCAGTGTCACACACAGCTCCAGTGTCACACACACAGCTCCAGTGTCACACACACACAGCTCCAGTGTCACACACACAGCTCCAGTGTCACACACAGTTGCAGTGTCACACACACAGCTCGTGTCACACACACAGCTCCAGTGTCACACACACAGCTCGTGTCACACACACAGCTCCAGTGTCACACACACACAGCTCCAGTGTCACACACAGCTCCAGTGTCACACACACAACTCCAGTGTCACACACACAGCTCCAGTGTCACACACACACAGCTCCAGTGTCACACACAGCTCCAGTGTCACACACACAAGTCCAGTGTCACACACACACAGCTGCAGTGTCACACACAGCGCTCCAGTGTCACACACAGCTCCAGTGTCACACAAAGCTCTGATTTCTCAGCAGGAATTGCTCTCTGGAGCCAGGCTGGGTCCCCTGGCACAGGACATCCCTGCTGGGCACTGCCACCCCCAGGGCAGGGCTGTCCCCTGTGTCATGCCTGGGGAACAGGAGCTCTCCTGTCATGGACACAGCAGACTGATTGCCCAGATGAGGCAGCCCAAAGCCCCAGCCTGCAGAAATGAACTGGCCACTGCTCTAAGGCACAGCAGCCACGTTTTGAGAGACATTATCTGCTGTCCTCCTTGGATTAAGGATTCATGAGGGCAGAAATCATTCCACGGGCTTTGTTTTGCTTTAAGTTATACTTTTATATGAATTATCTGAGGAGAGAGGCTGATGGATGGCAGAGAGGAGTGAGCTCAGGAGACAATCCATCTCCTGTATCTCATCTCCCCCTCCAGCCTGCAGGACAGAGCAGGGAGAGCAAAGCCAACGCTCCAGCTCTGCCTGGGGCTCCTTTCCCATTTGCTGTGTCTCAGTAAACTCAGAGCTCTGTAAGAGGCTGTCAGAGCTGAGGCCAGGGCACAGAGAGTGCCACCCCCAGCAGCATCTCAGAGCTCAGAGCTGGTGCCACGGCAGGAGGATGTGCCATGTCCTGAGCACCTGGCACCTGCTCCAGGAATCCACTGGATTGTCAGGAGCAGGAGGGATGTGACTGCCTTGATGTGTCCTGCCAGCCATCACAGAGCTGGGGTTTGTCACGTGCCCCCACCTCTAACACTGCAGAGCTAACCCAGCTTTCTGCAGTGATGGTGGCTGGAGTGGTGATGGGCAGAGGTGACAGGAGGTGACACAGACGTTTTCCTGAATAATCAGAGTTTTCATTCCAGTTTTTGCAAGGCCACACATGTGGCCATCCCTCTCCTGGACAAGACACTCAGTGCTCTGGGCTGGGGACAGGGTGGGGATGAGGCACAGGTTGGATTCAACGACATTGAAGGGCTTTTCCACCCTGAATAATTCAGTGATTCTATAGAATGTCCTGAGCCTGAAGGGCCCCACAGGATCACCGAGTGCAGCTCTTGTCCCTGCACAGACACCCCAAAATCCCACCCTGGGCATCCCTGGGAGCTCCTGGAGCTCTGGGGCTGTGCCCATTGCCTGGGCAGTGCCAGCACCCTCTGGGGGAAGAACCTTTCCAAAATCCAACCCCAGCCGTTTCCTGAGGTCACCAGAGAGGAGAAATTACCCCTGAGAGCCTCTCCATTTGTCTGTGGTCATCCCCAGTGTCCCAGCCTGGAGCACTGAGTGGAGATGCCATCCCAGCCTGGCTGGCTTGCCTGGGGAGGATCAGCACAGCCCCCTTTGCTCTGGCTGCAGAATGAGCTACAGAGAATCAACTCCAGTTGAATGAAGCTCAGAAAATGAGCTTTTCAATGGAACAGAGCAGAGCTGCAGGGACTGCAATTAGACCAAGGCCAAAAGTGTCGAGGGAAGGGGCAGGCTGAGCTTAAAATGGGCTGAACTTAAAAGGGAATCACAGCATTCCAGAGCTCTGCCCCATGAAGTACAGAGGTGTTTTACCAGTGTTCCAGGTGCCTGGGGAAGCAAGACTGGGATATCAGTATGCAGGAAGGAATCAAAGCAATGAATCTGCTAACAAACGAGAATTGCAAGAATAATTGATTCCGAAGGAGGAATACAGCAAACAAAGCCCAACAAATTTCTGTCTGCAGAACATTCTTGCTTCCAAAAACCACCACTTGGAAACTCCATTTCCTAAAAAAAGGGGGAGGGGAGAGTGTGATGGTGTGACCTCAGCTAAGACCTTGACTTTGTAGAGGAGCTGGCAAAAAGTTCATGAGGTTCTTCCCTGGGAGGGTGGGCAGGCCCTGGCACAGCTGTGGCTGCCCCTGGATCCCTGGCAGTGCCCAAGGCCAGGCTGGACACTGGGGCTGGAGCAGCTGGGACAGTGGGAGGGGTCCCTGCCATGGCAGAGGTGAAATCAGAGGAATTTTAAGGTCCCTTCCAAGCCAAACCATTCTGGGATTCTTTGACTTGGGGGGCTGAATGTGGGGTCTTGTTTCTGAGAGACTGAGGTGGGAAAAAAGAGCAGAAGGAAGAGGAGGAGATGGAGGGAGCTCCAGAGCTTCACCAACCCTGAGATGGGGAAGGACCAAGCTGCAGTGCAGACAGCAAGAGAATTTTGAGGAAGGTCATAAAATGATGAGGGGAGAGAAAGCAGGAGATGATCCCACAAAACAGAGCCATAGGGTCAGGAAATCTTTATTCCAAAGGGCTGAGTGCTGGCCATGCCTGCAGAGACACTGGGGGAGCAGGGCAGAAGGGGCAGGGCTGGTGGAAAGGTCTCACAACTTCCAAAACCTCTGGGAAAGCCACACTATCCTTCAGGCTGGTTTGAAATGCTGCATCATCTCCATCCTAACAGGGAAAGGGCAGCTGATGTTCCTCACACAGGGTGCCTGAATTACCCACCAAACAGAATAATCAAAAGTGATCTTTGCAGCTCGGAGGCAGCAGCTGAACGACCACAAGGGAAGCCAAAGGCAGATATTTGCTCTCTGATTTGAAATTAAAACAATTGATCAATTGTCCTTGCTGGAATTAATAGCAAAACAAATAGGCCTGCAATATTAAACTGAAATTCACTGCCTGGGTCTGGCTGGATCCAAATGTATGGGGTCTCTCAGGACAATCCTGGATATTTATTATGGCTGGATGAATTGCATTTTCGTACATAAAATGCAAATATTGGGCAATTTGAAAAGTAAAGGTCATTCTGAAAGGAATAGAGAGGTTTTTTTTGTTTTTTTGTTTTTTTTTGAAGTGTGAGAATTTGGAGTTTCTGGAGTTGGTCAAGCTCAGTGCAGCAAACAGCACAGTCAGGAATGGCAGTGGGGTCTAGAGGGAAGGATGTGGAATTTCAGTCATTTTTACACTGCAATTAAAGAAACTCCTGTGCTCTGGGTGAGGACAGGGGGCTCTGGTGTTGGGTGGATCAGCTCCTCATGGGCTCAGCCCGAGCCTTGGTGGCAGAATTGTTTGGGATTTGGGATTGGATTGGGATTGAGTTTCTCCTCCTGGTCCCTGAGTGAGTCTGAGCTCACCTGGGGGATCACTGGGAACAGCAGAGGGGATGTGGCCAAAGACTGCCCAGCACTGAAAGGGGAGAGAGGAGCCTCAGAATCCCAGACTGGTCTGGGTTGGAGGGACCTCAGATCCCACCCAGTGCCACCCCTCCATGGCAGGGACACCTCCCACTGTCACAGCTGCTCTGGGAATTCCATCCCAGCCCTGCCCACCCTCCCAGGGAAGAATTTCTCCCCAGTATCCCACCTAACCCTGCCCTGTGTCAGTGTGAAGCCATTCCCTGTGTCCTGCCCCTCCTTGGCAGCTCACTGGGGATGTGGCACCAAAATGCCTTTTTTGGGGTGAACAGCAATGGGAACCTCAGGGAAACGTTGGGGTTCAGTAAAATAAAAAGCAGCAGAATGATCCTGCAGATGATCCTCAGACAAGGAGGAATTAACACCCTTAACAAGCCAGGCCTGGCTCGTTCCCTGTGCAATTCCCCGTGGGATTTAACCCCTTCCTGGACCCTCCCCCAGCCTGGATGTTGGCCCAGGGTGAGCACTGAGGCTCTGGCTGGGCTGCAGCACTCAGGAGCTGCACTGCATTTCCCAGGAGGGCTGGGCTGGGCTTCCAGCCTGGGATCAGCTCCTCACTTCCAGCTGGGAGACTTTTGC
Source organism: Oenanthe melanoleuca (assembly GCF_029582105.1). Taxonomy (NCBI): domain Eukaryota; kingdom Metazoa; phylum Chordata; class Aves; order Passeriformes; family Muscicapidae; genus Oenanthe; species Oenanthe melanoleuca. Next base: position 10,387,209 of record NC_079351.1, on the reverse strand, counting down.
TGTGTGTTCAACAATGTGTTCCATTGCAAATTCCGTGGTTTTCTTTAAATGACAATTGAAAGATGTTTCATAATGAGCTGGCTCTGAATGGAAATACAAATGACTTCCCCTGAAGGACCTTGATATGAAACATTTCATCTGGAGTGCAGGGAATCGCTTATTTGCTTTTCTTTGCCTTAAACAGATCAGCAAAATGAAGATGAGTTAATAAAATGGTTTTGATTCTGCCATTTTTTAAAATAAAAAATACAGGCACTTGCAAAATGCTGCAAATACCCCCAGCTCCACTGCATTTAATAAAGACAATTCCTAGGGATTTTTCAATTCCAGATGCATTTTCTCCTTCCTGCTCCTCAACTCCATAAATCCAGGCCCTTTTCCATCTCTCAGAGCTCCTTCTTGGTGACTTGGAAGAGTCTCATGATGAGGTTTCCCTGTGTGCCATGGGAAGAGAAGTGGCTTTGCCATGCAGGACACGTTTTGAGCTGCAGCCACCCATAAATCAGCAGAGGATTATGAGCTGGGGCAGATGTGGGGCTGTGGTTCCCCTGGCTGAAAATGCATTTCTCTGGCAGAGGGGAGGGAATCATCCCCACACCAGTATAACTCAGGAATTTCTCCTTAGCAATGATGATTTCACACTTCCAGCCAGTAAGAATAGAAAAAATCCAGATTCAGACTTTTGAAAAGCTCTTTTTTTGGGAGTTTTATATTGTTTGATCATCTGCAGGGAAGAGGAAATTCAGTGCAGGAACAGTTTTTAACTGATGGTGAGGAATCAAATCTGCTGAGGGAATTCTGCTCGTTCCCTGTCCCATCCCCCACGGTTTGAAGCTGGAGGAGCTGCCAGAGGTGGCAGTGCCACCAGGGTGGGGACAGGGACCAACACCACAGCACCAGCACGTCCAGGTGAAGCTCCCCACCTGTCCCACCCCACTCCTGACCCTGCAAACCACACCATGGGGGCGGTGCACTCATGGGAACACAGAATCCACAGGGTTTGGGGTGGAAGGAACCTTCCAGGGACACCTCCCAAGGGTCTCCTGTCCATTGCTCTGCTCCAGCTGTGGTGATCAAGGGTTACCCTTGGGCAGAATCAATCACACCATTTGCTTTTTTGTTTTTTTCTCCTCTCCTGATTCTCCTTTTTGTCACCCTTGTACCTCTGTGCCTCCACCCCAGCCTGGTCTCAAATACCTTTTGCTGGTTATTCTTTCCCTATTTGTGCCAGTTTTGCACCAAAATCTGCTCTTTCTGAGACAGGTGTGGGTAGGCTTGGCCTTACATAATGCTATAAATATGGTTCTGCAGATGTTGTTGGTCTGTGCTCCCCAAAAATCCCCCAAGACTCTCTGCAGCTTACCTGGCAGGTCTGCCCATTCCTTATCTCATCCCCCTCAAACCTCCCTGGAATCCACCCCTGTCCCCTGTCCCACGGGAGGGGAAGGGGCTGGGCTGGGGCCACCATCCCTGCAGTGACAAAAACCAGTGGCTGTGCCCCCCAGACCTGCTGTGGTGGGTGTGGTGGCACTGGGCTGTGCCTTGGGGTCTTTTCCAATGATTCTGGGATTTTCTTTGCCCAGCTCTTTTCCAGACCCTGCTCAGTTTCTGTCACCAGGCTCCTGCTGCAGCCCCAAGTGCTTCTCCTTGGTGCTGTAACTGAGGGACAATGAGGGACGGACACTGTCTGGCAGTACTGAGGAGCAGAGTGGGGCTGAAATCTCTGCCAGAAGCAGAAAGCAGCTTGGCAGATTGCTGGGCTGCTTTGAGCTCATACTTGGGCATTTCATGGGCACTTCAGGCCAGGGGAATCCTCCTTCCAAACAGGACACAGGGCAGGACTTTGTCACTGCTGCAGTGTGGGACACCAGGGAGCCTCGGGGCTCTGGGGATGATGGGGATTTTATGCATTTTTTATCTTTTTAATTTTTTTTTTTTAATATTCTCTGTAGCTTTGCTGCATTACTGTAACTCAGCTTCAGTATTTTCCTAGGCAAAAAGACCAAACAAATTCCAGGACCCCTGTCCTATCTTGGTTCTCCTTAGAAACCAAGGCTGAGACCAGCTCTTGCAAACACATTTTTATAAACAGAGCTGGGTCCTCATCTGAGAGGAGAGGATTTAGAATGTGCTAGAGATGGGGGGCATTACTTCATCAAGGGTTCTAACTGGGGGCTCTTGTCAGAGCTGTTAATTTGCAGGGTTATAAAAATTGTGCCTGTGTCACACAGAGTGTGCATCTTCGGTGCTTCCCACCTGAGGAATTGTGCCCCTAGGGATCTCATATAAATCTCATGTTAAAAGTTCCTTTTTGTCACCCTGGCTGGTATTTCTAGGAGCAGAGAAAAAAGCATCAGGGAAGGCAGAGGGTGCCGTGCCCTGCAGTGCCCTTGGGAAGGAGAATTAATTTCTCCTCTAGCCCGCAGTCCCCAGGAGCTGCCAGGACACCCAAGGCAGCAATGATTGCTCCAAGCCCACACCCAGCACCTCAGGGCAGCACATTCAATATTCAATATTCAATATTCAATATTCAATATTCAATATTCAATATTCAATATTCAATATTCAATATTCAATATTCAAGGTAGTTCTTCAGAGATGGCTGTGCCCCTTGCAGGGAGCTCAGCACATCCCAGCCTGTCCTGGGGCCAGCAGAGCCCCAGAGCTGTGCTAGAGCTGGGAGCTGGAGCTGGGAGCTGGGAGCTGGAGCTGGAGCTGGAGCTGGAGCTGGAGCTGGAGCTGGGAGCTGGAGCTGGGAGCTGGAGCTGGGAGCTGGGAGCTGGAGCTGGAGCTGGGAGCTGGGAGCTGGAGCTGGAGCTGGAGCTGGGAGCTGGAGCTGGGAGCTGGAGCTGGGAGCTGGGAGCTGGAGCTGGGAGCTGGAGCTGGGAGCTGGAGCTGGAGCTGGGAGCTGGAGCTGGGAGCTGGGAGCTGGAGCTGGGAGCTGGAGCTGGGAGCTGGAGCTGGGAGCTGGAGCTGGAGCTGGAGCTGGAGCTGGGAGCTGGGAGCTGGAGCTGGGAGCTGGGAGCTGGGAGCTGGAGCTGGGAGCTGGAGCTGGGAGCTGGAGCTGGAGCTGGGAGCTGGGAGCTGGGAGCTGGGAGCTGGGAGCTGGAGCTGGGAGCTGGAGCTGGAGCTGGAGCTGGGAGCTGGAGCTGGAGCTGGGAGCTGGGAGCTGGGAGCTGGGAGCTGGAGCTGGGAGCTGGAGCTGGAGCTGGGAGCTGGGAGCTGGAGCTGGGAGCTGGAGCTGGAGCTGGAGCTGGGAGCTGGAGCTGGAGCTGGGAGCTGGAGCTGGAGCTGGGAGCTATGAGCTGGAGCTGGGAGCTGGGAGCTGGAGCTGGGAGCTGGAAGCTGGGAGCTGGAGCTGGGAGCTGGAGCTGGAGCTGGAGCTGGAGCTGGAGCTGGAGCTGGAGCTGGAGCTGGGAGCTATGAGCTGGAGCTGGGAGCTGGGAGCTGGAGCTGGGAGCTGGAGCTGGAGCTGGGAGCTGGGAGCTGGAGCTGGAGCTGGAGCTGGAGCTGAGAGCTGGGAGCTGGAGCTGGAGCTGGGAGCTGGGAGCTGGGAGCTGGAGCTGGGAGCTGGAGCTGGAGCTGGGAGCTGGAGCTGGAGCTGGGAGCTGGAGCTGGAGCTGGAGCTGGGAGCTGGAGCTGGAGCTGGGAACTGGAGCTGGAGCTGGGAGCTGGGAGCTGGAGCTGGAGCTGGAGCTGGGAGCTGGAGCTGGAGCTGGGAGCTGGGAGCTGGAGCTGGAGCTGGAGCTGGGAGCTGGAACTGGGAGCTGGGAGCTGGAGCTGGGAGCTGGGAGCTGGAGCTGGAGCTGGAGCTGGAGCTGGAGCTGGGAGATGGAGCTGGGAGCTGGGAGCTGGAGCTGGAGCTGGGAGCTGGGAGATGGAGCTGGGAGCTGGAGCTTGAGCTGGAGCTGGGAGCTGGGAGATGGAGCTGGGAGCTGGAGCTGGGAGCTGGAGCTGGAGCTGGGAGCTGGAGCTGGAGCTGGAGCTGGGAGCTGGAGCTGGAGCTGGGAGCTGGAGCTGGAGCTGGGAGCTGGGAGATGGAGCTGGGAGCTGGAGCTGGAGCTGGGAGCTGGAGCTGGGAGCTGGAGCTGGAGCTGGGAGCTGGGAGCTGGAGCTGGGAGCTGGAGCTGGAGCTGGAGCTGGGAGCTGGAGCTGGAGCTGGGAGCTGGAGCTGGGAGCTGGAGCTGGGAGCTGGGAGCTGGAGCTGGGAGCTGGGCTGGGAGCTGGAGCTGGAGCTGGAGCTGGGAGCTGAGCTGGAGCTGGGAGCTGGAGCTGGAGCTGGAGCTGGAGCTGGAGCTGGGAGCTGAGCTGGGAGCTGGGAGCTGGAGCTGGGAGCTGGAGCTGGAGCTGGAGCTGGAGCTGGAGCTGGGAGCTGGAGCTGGGAGCTGGAGCTGGGAGCTGGGAGCTGGAGCTGGAGCTGGAGCTGGGAGCTGGAGCTGGAGCTGGGAGCTGGAGCTGGGAGCTGGGAGCTGGAGCTGGGAGCTGGAGCTGGAGCTGGGAGCTGGAGCTGGAGCTGGGAGCTGGAGCTGGGAGCTGGGAGCTGGAGCTGGGAGCTGGGAGCTGGAGCTGGGAGCTGGAGCTGGAGCTGGGAGCTGGGAGCTGGGAGCTGGAACTGGGAGCTGGAGCTGGGAGCTGGAGCTGGAGCTGGGAGCTGGGAGCTGGAGCTGGAGCTGGAGCTGGGAGCTGAGCTGGAGCTGGGAGCTGGGAGCTGGGAGCGAAGCTGGGAGCTGGGAGCTGGAGCTGGAGCTGGGAGCTGGGAGCTGGAGCTGGGAGCTGGAGCTGGAGCTGGAGCTGGGAGCTGGAACTGGGAGCTGGGAGCTGGAGCTGGAGCTGGAGCTGGAGCTGGAGCTGGAGCTGGGAGCTGGAGCTGAGAGCTGGGAGCTGGAGCTGGGAGCTGGGAACTGGGAGCTGGGAGCTGGAGCTGGGAGCTGGAGCTGGAGCTGGAGCTGGGAGCTGGAGCTGGAGCTGGAGCTGGGAGCTGGAACTGGGAGCTGGGAGCTGGAGCTGGAGCTGGAGCTGGGAGCTGGGAGCTGGAGCTGGCTCTGCCCTGCCCTGCAGCTGGATCAGCGTTTCCATGCACTGCCAGGAGCCACAGGGACCACAGCGACTCCTCTGCCTGAAATCTTGCACTCAAACTTTGCCTACAACTCTGCAACCCTGCCCTGCAAGGATATCCCTGGCTGCCCCTGAATCCCTGGCAGTGCCCAGAGTCCTCTCCTCTCCTCTCCTCTCCTCTCCTCTCCTCTCCTCTCCTCTCCTCTCCTCTCCTCTCCTCTCCTCTCCTCTCCTCTCCTCTCCTCTCCTCTCCTCTCCTCTCCTCTCCTCTCCTCTCCTCTCCTCTCCTCTCCTCTCCTCTCCTCTCCTCTCCTCTCCTCTCCTCTCCTCTCCTCTCCTCTCCTCTCCTCTCCTCTCCTCTCCTCTCCTCTCCTCTCCTCTCCCTCTGTTCTTGGCATTTCAAGAAACTTCCCTGTTGTGCTCAAATCACTCTTTTCCCATCAATGAAATTCACAGGGTTTTTGGAGAATTGGTGTGATTTCTCATATGTAAGTTAAATTTATAAGAGGAAGAAACTATTATGGGATATAAACTATTGAGGGAATGGATTTGTCAACTCCCAGCTATCTGGTTTCACTATAAATTGCCTAAATGGACAGGAAGGAGCTGTTACACAGCACCTTTGGAATGATTTTCCCCTCTTCTACTTTGGGACTTGTGTAAGCAAAATGCTGTTCCAAAGTGTAAGGAGGAGACATTAAATAAATAAAGCACCAATTGCCAAGATCTGGAGATTGAAAGTGTTTACACAAAATAACTCAAAAGCTCTCCAGGGGCTGACTTGCACAGCCTGGCAGAGCTGAGCTGAAGGAACTCTGATATTCCAGAACACCCAGGTAACATTTTTCAGGACAACTTGTGCTGATGGGCTTTACACAAGAAAGGCTGTCCTGAGAATGCACCCCAGGATTTGGCACCAAAGGCCAGGCTGGATGGAGCTTGGAGCACCCTGGTGCTGCTGGGAAGGCTGACCTGGAGCAGGCTAGACAGATCAAAAGGAATAAAATTGATATTTATTGAGAGGATTCACCTTGGGCAGTGCAAGAGCCTGGCTGGGGCTACACCCAAATCAAATCCCAGATGGATCCTGGTCAGGAGTTTTTACACTTTTATAAGTTTTGGTTCATCTAGACATTGGGGTCAGTTATCCAACCACAGCCCCAGGCTGTGAAATCTCAGCTCCCTGGCTTGCCCCCTTCTCTTTGCCATTGTTTATGTTTTTTGGGTACCAGTTGTCCTTGATTCTTGATTGGGAAGGGATTTTTGTCACCACCCTGTGAAGAGAATTTACTAACACCTAATATGAAGCTTCAGAGTTACATACCAAGCAGCAGAGACTCTGAAAATGATAAAAGCTAAAACCCAAGGCATCACTGGGACCCTGCAGGTGTCCCTGCCCATGGCTGGAATTAAATGTCTTTAAGGTCCCTTCCAACCCAAACCATTCTGTGATTCTCTGAAAGACCATCCCAGGAACTGCTGCACACAGCTGGACACATCTGGGAGTTTGAAATCACAGACAGGGCAGCCTCACACTCAGAGACTGTGATGGGCAAAAGGGCCTTGCTGCATTTTATATACACAGGACTCAGAGTTCAGTGCAGGAATTTAAAAGTCTAGTTTTCCAAAATGTGGAAATGGTAGAGAATTTGTAGCAGACATGGGACTTGCCTGAGGCAAAGGGAGAGCTCAGCTTGGGCTGGATCAATGGATTCCTGGGAAGAAAGGTTTCATGGTGATGAGCTGACATCACCCCAGGAACAGTCCTGCATAAAATCTGACTCTGCTGCACTGGTTGTTAACCATGGCATGGGTTGATCTGCACTTCTCTTGCACTGCAGCATCTTCCTGAAGCACCACCAAGTCTGTGGAGGCAAGGAAAGCCTCTCTTAGAGCACTGCAGGGGCTGGAGGAGAGTTAAACAGGCTCTAAAATGCAATATATGGGTGAGCTGGGCTGTGCCTGTGGAGCCAGCTGCACAGGCTGGGTCACCTCCTGGTGTTGGGGACAGCAATCTATCCAGCAAGGTTAAAGGACTGGATTTAGATTAATTCCAGAGCTTGTCCAATAAGATAAAGCAGTGTAGTGAAGGTAAATATTTGCAGCTTTATTTGCTGGGAGATTAATGTAATTGGTTTGGATTCCTTCACATCTCCCAGCCTCTTCATAAACACTGCACACTGTTAAATGCTGCAATAATGAAGGCATTTTGTCTTCATCATACTGGAGGGCAAGAGGCAGGGGAGAGCTATTCTTGCAAAATATTAGCCCAGTTTTGCACACCCCAGAGGATCTATTAATTTAGGTTAGAGTCTCTGCAAGGGCTGAGCCTGGTGAGCATAGGAAGCTTTCCATAACCCCACCTCCACCTCCTCTGGGGCTCTTCCCCCCTTTCTTCCTTTTTTTAAAATTTTTTTTTCCGTACAGCCAGTGCAGGACTGGGCACAGAGTAACCCAGAGTGATCCAGTTTGTCTGGATTCCCTCCCCAGGGGCTGCCAAGTAGGGCTTGGGTTCCTTGGAAAATTCCACAGCTCTGTTGTGTGCTGTGAGACACCCTGATCTCATCTGTCAGGTGATAAAAGGGGGGATCTCACCTTTAGGAACTGGGAGTTGGAAGGGAAGGGAGGGATTGATCCCAGTCCAGCCCCAGGAACCAGTGCAATTTCCCTCTCTCTGTGATGGGACAGCAGAACTTGAGCTTTAACCACTGCATGTGCTCTGGTTTGGTTGACATTTGGTTTGATTTGACATTTTGATGACCTCTGAGGTCTTTTCCAACCTGAATTATTCTGGGATTCTGTTCTGCAGACTCAGCATCACAGGGAGCAGAGACCCCTCTGGAGAGCACCCAGTGCCACCAGCCCAGGGCAGGCTGGTCCCACATTGATTGTCCAGGCCTGTGGCAGATGGGGCTGGGATATGACAAGAGAAAAGCTTTTCTGTGTCCAAATGGAATTTAAATTGCATTTCAGTTTTGTATTCACTGTTTGGTGTCCTTTCACTGGGCACTGATGAGAAGAACCTGGTTCCACCTCCATCCCTGCTGAGTCTCTGCAGCCACAGGGATTTTCTCCCTCCCTTTCTTCAGCCAGGGCAAGGCTCTCCAGTTTCCTCTGATGGAGGTGGGAATGGGAACAGGTTTCAGTTCTGTTATTCAGCATGTTTGGCTTTCAGCCACTCCCTGTGCTCCCAAGCCCCTGGGAACAAGCCCATGGAACAGAAAGCAGCTCCTTCAGCGTCTCTGGGCAGGACTCTGGGTCACTGATGTCCAGCCCCAGAGTGTGACTGGGCTCCCACCCCTGGCCCAGCTGCACCCCTGGGTGGGCACTGCCAGCCCAGGCTCCCAACCCAGCCAAGGGAATCTGCACCCATGTCTGCAAAATCAATTAAAATCCACGATTCCAAAGTGGGACAGGGCAGGAACTGGATCCTGCTCGGTTCCCCACACCAGCCCCAAATTACCTGCTGCTTTTCTTATCCCCATCCAGCCACGGGCTCTTCTGGTGCTCAGAGCCTGCTAATGACTTTGGGGACTCTTTAAAGATCCACTTGTCTGTCTCTCTGCCTGCAGACGTTCATTAGTGGAGTGTCTCATGGAATTCATGCACAGTCTGTGATTGTTGTTTCCAAAACCACACTGGCCACATCAGCCTGGACAACAACAACAACAATCCTGATGAGCCCTTTAAGCTCTTTAAGGTATTGATTAGGTGGTTCTGGCTTAGCTATTGAAGAGCAAAAGTTGTTTGTTGCAAACATCTGATGATACATCATCCAGCTGTGCTCGCTTGGGAGAGCAGAGTTATCCCTCTGATTTCCCTCTCCTGAGTGTGGAAGCCAAGTGAGGGATGTGGGGAGCTCAGGCTGGAGGGGACACAGGGATTTGTGGGCTGGGGAGCTGTTTGACAAAGGACAGGGATGTGGGACACCCTGCAAGCCTCAGCTGGAGGAATTCTGGTGTCCCCAGGGATCCCCCACCAACCTTCCCACAATCTCACTGCTGCAATAACATCCAGCTTCCCCACACTGAGTGGATTTTGCCCTTCCAAATTCCAGTCTGGTCAGGAGGCCAGAGCACTCAGAAGGATTTTATTACTCCAGCAATGCCTGAATGAGATGATTAGTGGCCAACCCAAAACTTGGGTCAGATAACACTGCCTAAATGTCACTTTGTCCCCTGCCTGTGCCACTCACCATCCCGTGGGAGCAGGGTGGGTGAGGGCTGTGGGGAGGGGACCCTGCTGTTTCTCAGCAGTGACTTTCAGCTCTAAAAGTCTCTACTCAACCCACAAATGGGTGTCAAAGCACAATCATCACATCACTATTTCTACAAGCTCCCTGTAGGTGACTCTCCCAACTGCAGGGTGGATCAAAAATATGCCAGAATGTGAACAGAAGGTAATTTTAGGTCTGTGATTTCTTTCTAGAGATTATCATCAAATTTAGATCTGTTGCTGTCAGCACAAACCACCCACCCAGAGACCTGGTTTTCCTGAGGTATTGCAGACAGCATTTCCCTTTTTGGGAGCTCTCTGGATGCCCCACTTCCTACTGGCCCTGCTTTGCCTTGGTCAGGAAAGTCCTGTGGACCCACCCAGTCCCATCCCACCCCACAGCTCCTCTGGGACTCAGGAAAAAAGGCTCATGAAAGCACAGAATTCTCTCTTCCATCTCCTCACTGCTCCTTCCCCTCTCACAAGGCACTGAGAGATTCCCACACCTGACATTGCACCTGGACTCTTGTGTCATTAGTTGCCTGTCTGATCTGCTTTGCAATTCCCTGCATTTCTTTTGCCTTTCTTTAATTATTTTTTCTTTCCTTTCCATGGCAGTGAGTTTCACAGTTTAATCAGGCACTGCTTGAGAAAGTGCTTCCTCCACCCCTGCCTGGGGTGGCCTCTCACGCCTGCCTTTGACAGAGTGTGAATAATGTGTCCTCACTGCCTCCTGTGCCATTTCCCACTCCAGAGCCTGCTCCTGCTCCCCAGGGCAGGCTGAGCACAGAACTTCTGTCCCAATCAACTCCAGAAATCACACTGTGGGGCTGGAGAGCATCACCTGTCACCTGCCAGGGCAGGGGCTGGGGGAGCAGGCAGACACAGAGCTGGGCTTTGGGATAACGTGGGGCTGGGGCCAGCCTGGGGCCACGGGTGTGACACAGAGCCCCAGGTGACACTGCCGGGATGTCCCTCCTTGTGACACATCCCTGGCCTCACCCACAGGGCAGCAGCTCCCAAAACGCTGCTGATGGACAGAGGGAAGGCAAGGGAGGTGTCTGAAGTGGCTTATCCAGTCCTGGGTGCTCAAAGCTGAGCGGGAACATCAGTCACACGCTGGGAGGTGGATCCTGTTCCAAGGGAGGAACAGGGGCAGGGACAGGAGCAGCAGGGGCAGGGGCAGGAGCAGGAACAGGGGCAGGGGCAGGAGCAGCAGGGGCAGGGGCAGGAGCAGGAACAGGGGCAGGGGCAGGGGCAGGAACAGGAGCAGGGGCAGGGGCAGGAGCAGGGGCAGGAACAGGGGCAGGGGCAGGAGCAGGAACAGGGGCAGGGACAGGGACAGGGGCAGGAGCAGGAGAAGGAGCAGGGGCAGGGGCAGGAGCAGGAACAGGGGCAGGGGCAGGGGCAGGGGCAGGAACAGGAGCAGGAGCAGGGGCAGGAGCAGGAGCAGGGGCAGGGGCAGGGGCAGGGGCAGGGGCAGGAGCAGGAGCAGGAGCAGGAGCAGGGGCAGGGCCAGGAGCAGGAGCAGGAGCAGGGGCAGGGGCAGGGGCAGGGGCAGGGGCAGGAGCAGGAGCAGGAGCAGGAGCAGGGGCAGGGCCAGGAGCAGGAGCAGGGGCAGGGGCAGGGGCAGGAGCAGGGGCAGGGGCAGGGGCAGGGGCAGAGACAGGGGAAGGGGCAGGAGCAGGGGCAGGGGCAGGAGCAGGGGCAGGGGCAGGGGCAGGGGCAGAGACAGGGGCAGGGGCAGGGGCAGGGGCAGGAACAGGGGCAGGAGCAGGGACAGGAGCAGGGGCAGGAGCAGGAGCAGGGGCAGGGGCAGGAGCAGGGGCAGGAGCAGGAGCAGGAGCAGGGGCAGGGGCAGGAGCAGGAACAGGGGCAGGGGCAGGGGCAGGGGCAGGAGCAGGGGCAGGGGCAGGAGCAGGGGCAGGAGCAGGAGCAGGAACAGGGGCAGGGGCAGGGGCAGGGGCAGGGGCAGGAGCAGGGGCAGGGCAGTGCCTGGGGAGCCTCTGCAGGTCAGCAGTGCTGGCAGAAGGGCCCCCAGGGCCCCAGGGCACAGCCCTGGCTCAGTGCCCAGCCCAGTGGGGATGGCAGCAGCCCAAGCATGGGGAGGCCCCGGGGCAGGGATGGGACGCCCAGATCCTCATCCCCAAGTCCCTCCTGACACCTTTGCCCCTTTGGATGGGGACACCAGAGCCCCCAGTGCTGACTCTGCCGTGGCTTTGCCAGCAGCCTCCCCCACGCCCCCTTCCCAAACCCAGGCACTGCTTTCCCCAGCTTTCCTTCTCTGGCTTTCCAAAGCAGTTTTTAAACCACTCCATCCCCTGGGGGCTGCCACTGGAAATCAGGAAGGTCCCCAAATTCATTCTTTCTTTCTTTCTTTCTTTCTTTCTTTCTTTCTTTCTTTCTTTCTTTCTTTCTTTCTTTCTTTCTTTCTTTCTTTCTTTTCTTTTCTTTCTCTTTCTCACTGAAAGTCCTGCTGCTCCCAATGCTCTGGCCCTGCTCCCAGCACAGCCCTGAGCTTGCTTTCCCTTCTATTCACCCTCCTCCATTCCCTGGAGCTGGAATGCCTGAGATTTAGCAGGAGATTCAGGAAATTTAATACAAGCAGCTTACAAAACATTAAATTCACTCTCAGAGTTATTGTGGCTGAAGTCTCCTGAATCACAGAGTGGTAACACTTTCCTTTTCCATGTGATCTACTTAGTAATGGCTTTATCATTCTTTAATTGCTGCTTTTGTTTCTAAACAAAACAAAACCAAAGGGGGAAAAAAAAAAAAAAGCATGCAAAGAAGCCAAGAAAAGTATATATTTACATCAAATCAATTGAGATACATGAATGAAAGGAAATGAACCAATTTACCAGGCAGGAAAGGTTAAGGATGATTACATGGATTAAAATCTGTGCAATCTCTTGCAGCACTACTCATTCTAGGCTGTGGTTACTGGAACAGAAATAGTCCTGTATTTATATCACTAAAAAAAAAAAAATAGGATTTTTAATGCACTAGGTGGAGAAAACAGAGAGCTTGGTCACTGGGATCTTTGATCTTGGCATCTCACAGCTCATTTCTGTCACCTCACCGAAGCTCTCCCAGATTTCCCTCCTCAGTTTTGTCTCCCTCTCCTCTTCAGGGCTCTCCCAGGCTCTTTGGGGTGGTTCAGGAGCTTTGCCATATTTCTCCTCGTCTGCAAATCCCCACTTAAGCAGCCCTGGTGCCAGCCTGGATGCTCCTGCAGGTCCTTTCCAGCCTTAATGATGCTGTGATTTTCACACCCACTGCTTGTTTCGGAGATATTTTCTCCTGTTGGGAGTGCCTCAGGCGCTCTCCTTTACCACTTCACCTCAAAACAGGACGAATGGAAATAAATGATGCTTGGAAATTCAGGCTTCCCTTTCAGTGGAGAGCAGTTCACACATTTCAGCGAGGAGATTTCAGAAGTGCAAATGTTCCTGTAGTACACTGAAAAATATGAATGAAAAGGAACACGCTGGAGCTTCAAAATAGCCTGGGGTGAGATTTTTTTTTTCTGATGACGAGGAGACATAGTGAAAAAAAACCAAAAAAACCCTAGATAATTTTATGCACAACCCAAGATGGAGCAGGGAGCCTTTTTCATGTCAAAAATGGATCATCCTATTTTTGAAACAATGCTTGGTTTTGGTCTGCACGAAGCTGTCCCTGTTAGGGAGCACTGGAGCTGAGCTGTTCCCTTTTCCATTCCCTCACACTTTGTGAGTGCAGGTGCCACTGTGGCTCTCCCTGACCCCCTCCTGGTGCTGTTTCTCCTGTCCTTCTCTCCAGGTGCTCACAGAGAGGGAGAAATCTCTCTTTTTAAGGACCATTCCTCACAATGTGCAGCAGAAGGGAATTACTGATGGGCAGATTTCTGTGCATTCACACACAGGGCTCCAGCAGCTTCTGCAGGGTGGGAAGTGCCCAGGAAACAATGATAGCAGACAGAGAAATGTACAAAATCAGGAATAAGGTAAGAATGAGGGGTGATAATTCAGTGTTTGCCTCCAAAGGCCACCCCTTCCTCCAAAAGCTGAGCTCAGGGCCTGTCCACAGTGATCAGAGCAGATCAGATCCTCACAGCTGGGAATTGCCACAGGAGCCCCGGGGAGGAGAAGCTCTGGGAATGTCTGAGAGCTGAGCTCCCACGGGGGACAGACCTGCCCTTGGAGCCTGGCCAAACCCAAAGAAAATCAGCCAACACCGAAGGCAGTGCCTGGGAGAAGGGGTATTGCAGGCTGAGGTGTGAGCTATGGCACAAGGGTGAAGAGGGAACATTCCCAGCAAAGCCACAGGGCTGGAGCCAGAACACTCTGCCCTGGCAGGGTGCAAAGCCCTGTCCTGTGCAGTGTGAGAGAGCAGGAGGGCCAGCAGGCTGTGGGGAGGCTGCAGAGGCTGTGTGTGAGCCTGGGCAGGCAAAGCCTGTGGGCAAAGCCTGCTCTGTGCAGGCAAGGCCTGGCTCTGGGTCTGGCAAAGCCTGGCTCTGTGCAGGTAAAGCCTGGTTCTGGTGCTGGCAAGGCCTGGCTCTGTGCAGGCAAGGCCTGGCTCTGTGCAGGCAAGGCCTGGCTCTGTGCAGGCAAAGCCTGGCTCTGTGCAGGCAAGGCCTGGCTCTGGTGCTGAGGCAAAGCCTGGCTCTGGTGCTGAGGCAAAGCCTGGTTCTGGTGCTGAGGCAAAGCCTGGCTCTGGTGCTGGTAAGGCCTGGCTCTGTGCAGGCAAAGCCTGGCTCTGTGCTGGCAAAGCCTGGCTCTGGTGCTGAGGCAAAGCCTGGCTCTGGCTCTGGTGCAGGCTGCAAAGCAGCACAGTGATATCTTCCCCTTGCTGTGGGAACACAACTCTCTGGGGTTAAATCTCCAATGCTCTGGGCACCACCTTCATTGGGTTATCTTCCTAACTGAGCAAAGCAGCCAAGAGCTGCTGCAGAATTGTTTATTGCAGAAGCACATCATCTCAGAAGCAAGATCACAGATGTTAAAGCCCATGCTGAGTTTTGGTACAGAGTCCCAAACAGAAGCAGAAGCTGCCAGGAGGTGCCAGTGGGGCCAGTGCTGCTCCTGCCTTCTCCAGTGTTGATGATGGTGTGAGCAAAGCAAAGCAAAAGCAAATGGCAAAAGCAAATGGCAAAAAGCAGCAGCTCTCCCCAGTGCATGCTCTTATACAGAATCTTCCCAACAAGCTAAGACACAAACTGGGCCCACCACTCCTTAACCTGTTGGAATTCCATTTTCTTAACATGCCAGGTTAGGTACAGACTATGCATACAGCCTGTCTTGTTCTAGCTGGAATACGTAGGCAGTATTCTTACTGCAGCTCTGTTATGTCTAAAACTGTTCCTGGAGCCTCCACTGAAAACACTAGTATGTTTTTCAACCTTCACTAGAACTCACACTGCTACTCTGGCATCTGAGACCTTTTACTCACTAAAAGCACTTAAAACTCATTCTAAAACTTATTTACTTATCCTAAAACTTAAACTTAAACTTCTACTTCATGTGTGAGTCCCTTAATATACTTCAATCCATTCAAAGGCTTTAATTTGATCCCTGCACTCTGATTTCTCTCTGAAGAATTCAGAGACCCCTCACTCACTGGCTCCTACAGACCCAGAAATGCCCCTTTGGTAATCAGAGAGGCTTTCCTGACATTTATCCCCCTGCTCAGCCTCCCCAGCTGCACCTCTGTCAGGAGTGCAGGAAAAACTTCATCCACTTCTGCACCAAGGGCAGTTCACAGCAGCAGCCTCCAGTACGAGTTCAGGGTGTTAAATCTTTGGGATTTAATTACCAACAGAACCAACCCTGCAGGACTTCCCTCTCCACCCTGCAGGCCTGAGGGTGATTCCTGATTGCTGGGGGCTCCAAATGCCCAGAAATTCCTGTGTCAGAAGCACCTGGTTGCTGACCCCAGGAGAAAACCCCACAAAATCCCCATGCAGCCCCTGCCTTTGTGTTTATCATGGGGATGCCAGGCCAGCACCTCTGTGCCTCCCCAGCTCAGGTTGGATGTCCCTCTCCTCCCAGTCCCACCTGGATCTCCTTGTCTCTCTTCCCACCTCACTTTATTTCTCCTGTGGAGGCCAAACATCTGTACTTTGTATGTTCTTAGCCTTGTTCCACTTCTCCAGACCTTTACCTACTTGGCTCTGGCTCCGAGCACCAGGAGTAAAATATATATTTATGGAATAAGTAATTTTAAAATTTGTTCTTGCTAATTATTACCTTCGTTACGGCTCCGTCCCGAGGGAGCGCTTGACGTTTTGAGAGCTTTCTAATCAAATTGTTCTAAAGCTCATTTTGAGGTTCATTAAAACATGGGAGGATCTTTCATCTTTATATAACTTTTGAAACTGCTAATGGCCTTAAATAAAATAGGAGCCTTGTGAAAAATGTACCAAATATGCCAGGGAGGCTTTCGAAGAAAGGAGTGAGAGGGTGATAATTTAAAAGCGTTTGTGAAGAAAGTTTTCCAGATTAGTTAAAGATAGAGAAGTGGGAAAAGTTTTGTGGGTTCAGAACAGAGAAAAAAAATCAGCTCCTGAGCTAAGGCAAAGTGTGAACCTGCTGGGAATTCTAACAGAGGGGTGGCATAAAACCTGAAGGTCTACAGTCATGGCTGAGCCCCATTGCTGCATCAGCTGGAGGAGGGTCAGTAAAGTCAGAGCAGGAAAAGTGAAGGAAGGAGCAAGGTCAGTCATATTCCCAGTTTCTTTGTTCCTAAAACACTGCCTTACATGGCTGTGGGATGCTGACAACAACTTTGTTTCTTTGCAAGTACACCCTGCACATCTCCAGCTACTTCATAGCCTGTAGCCATAAGGGAATCAGGCCCATATTTTTCCCCTTAATTTACAAGATTGTTTGCTCACTGGGATGCCAGATGGCCTGAACTTTAAGTTAGGAGATAATGTAGTCAAATACCAGCCTCCCATCCTGAGAGGAGCAAAGAAAATCCCTCTGAAGAGGCAGTTTCCTGCTGAGTGCTCACAAGCATCTCCACCGAGGGCTGCGAGCCTCGGCAGGGGCAGCAGCAGCTGCACAGCCCTGCATGGCTGCAGGCTGCTGGGAGACAGCAGCTGCTCCAGGACACAAATCACAGAACCTCAGAGACACAGAACATCCTGAGCTGGGAGGGACCCACAGGATCATTGACTCAGCCCCTGGCCCTGCCCAGACCCCCTGACAATCCCACCCTGTCCATCCCTGGCAGTGCTGTCCAAGCTCTCCTGGGGCTCTGGCAGCCTCGGGGCTGTGCCCATTCCCTGGGCAGTGGCAGCACCCTCTGGGGGAGGAACCTTTCCTGATTGCCAGCCTAAACCTCTCCTGACACAGCTCAGCCCATTCCCTGGGTCCCATCCCTGCTCACTACAGAGATCAGAGCTGGACACAGCACCCCAGATGTGCCCCAGGGCTGGGCAGAGGGGCAGGATCACCCCAGATGTGCCCCAGGGCTGGGCAGATGTGCAGGATCACCCCAGATGTGCAGGATCACCCCAGATGTACCCCCAGGGCTGGGCACAGGGGCAGGATCACCCCAGATGTGCCCCAGGGCTGAGTACAGGGGCAGGATCACCCCAGATGTGCAGGATCACCCCAGATGTGCCCCAGGGCTGGGCACAGGGACAGGATCACCCCAGATGTGCCCCAGGGCTGAGTACAGGGGCAGGATCACCCCAGATGTGCAGGATCACCCCAGATGTGCCCCAGGGCTGGTCAGGATCACCCCAGACCTGCTGGGAATGCTCTTCCTGATGCTGTGATGGAGCTGGTTCAGTGACTCCTCTGCCAGGGAGGGTCATTGCTGTCTCCAGACTCATCCTGTGTTTATTTGCTTTGCTTTTTCCATTGCTGCAGTTATGATTTGGTTTTCAGCAGCATTCAATTCTCTTTATGGAGAAACGATTGGCACTAATTGATAAAATGCTTTCATTTACTCAGTGACAGAATTATTAGAGGCTGATAATTGATGGAATGGTATCACACAGCTTTTTTCCGATGATCACATTAATTATAGATCCCTCCTGCTTTCTTGTCTGCAGCACTGTTGCTTCCATTCATGTTCATTTAACTCGATCATGCATTTCATTAGAAAACAATGAAGTGTGATTGTACAGAGCCCGAATCGCAGCCAGAACCAATGGCCTGAGCGTCACAATTCAACACGGGGAAGGCAGTCATTTTTTGGAGTGTGTTTTGGAGGGGTGTTTGCTTCATTTGTTCCGTGAGAGGCTGGTCCAGAGCTGCTGAACCCGGGAGAGCATCCTGTCAATTCATGGATGTGCATGTGAGTGAGTGATCACGGCCCCAGGGCAGCAGCGGGTGTCCCAAAGCTTTCCAGCTCTTTTTAATGCAGATTAAGGCAAAGCCGGGCCTTGGGAAGACACCCCGTGGAACACGGAGGATTCCTGGCAGAGGAGGTGACCCTGGAAAAGCCGTGGTGTGCGAGCACTGTGTCTCTTGTTCGAGTTCTGGAAACTGATTCAGTGTCTGAAAGTCAGGTTATTTTCAGGATTCTGAAAAGAGATTTTCAGAAATTTCAGTAAATTTTCAGGATTCTCTTCAGGATTATTTTCAGGATTCTGAAAAGAGATTTTCAGAAATTTCAGTAAATTTTCAGGATTCTCTTCTGAGGCTGCAGAAAGAGAAATTTCTGCAGTTAGTCGCAGAGTCATGGAATGGTTTAGGTTGGGAAAGAGCTTAAAGCCCATCCTGTTCCACCCCCTGCCGTGGGACCTCCCACTGTCCCAGGCTGCTCGGGGTTACCTGGCTGAGCTCACCTGGGGCTCACTGGGAACAGAAACGGGGATGTGGCCAAACACTGCCCAGAGCTGAAGAGGAGCAGAGGATGTCACCGCCCGAGGAGTCTCCTTAGCCCCGAGATCACCTCAGGAGGACATGCTGTGGTTTAAATCCTGATTTTTCCCAAAGCTGCTGATGAGAGGTTGCAGCAGACGGTTTTCAGAGACTTCAGGGATAGTTTATTGTTTCTTGTCTCAGGAACTCTTTGCCTGGCTAACAGCATCTGTCCAGGGCATCCAGGGTGGATCTGCCTGGAGAAGGCAGGGCTGGTCTTGTATAGTCTAAATTATGTGCTAAATGTTTATAGCAACTTTCCAATACAATACAACTTTGTTAAACTGTCCAGCTCTGTCCCCATCCAATCTAAAAGTGCCAGCGTGTCACCCAGCATGGATGACACAGAGAAGAAGGAGGAAGAGGTATCCACACCCCCAATTCTCCATCTTGGCCACGTGTCCCTTATCACAAACATCCCCAAAACTCTATTTATCTACGTTCTAACTGTCTAATTTACACTTTACTAATTTTGGTGGCTTGTTTCCCTTCCCTCTGTGTTGGTAATTTCCCCCAGAGGTGTGAATTCAGCACCTGAGACACCTGGTCTCACTCAGGGGTCTTTGAGACCCTCACCAGAGGGGTTTTGAGACCCCCAAGGAGGCCAGGGATATACCCTGGGATCCCACAGGAGGGGAGCCTCAGAATCCCAGAATCCCAGATTGGTTTGGGTTGGAGGGACCTCAGATCCCACCCAGTGCCACCCCTGCCATGGCAGGGACACCTCCCACTGTCCCAGCTGCTCCAGCCCCAGTGTCCAGCCTGGCCTTGGGCACTGCCAGGGATCCAGGGGCAGCCACAGCTGCTCTGGGAAATCCATTCCACTCCTTAAAGCAGCATGAAA
Source organism: Oenanthe melanoleuca (assembly GCF_029582105.1). Classification (NCBI taxonomy): domain Eukaryota; kingdom Metazoa; phylum Chordata; class Aves; order Passeriformes; family Muscicapidae; genus Oenanthe; species Oenanthe melanoleuca. Next base: position 10,368,234 of record NC_079351.1, on the reverse strand, counting down.
AAGTTTTAAGATCTTTTCACATGGAGATGTGCAGTTTGTCACACAGCTGTAACCACACAGAGAATCCATAAATCCAAAAGGTTTTTCTTGTAGAAAATCTTCCTGGATGCCTATGAGAGAGCCAGTTTGGGATAAAGCCAGGAAGAGCAAGGGGTGGTGTTGGGTTCCAGGTGTGGGTTGGTGATGGGGAACCAGGGAAAGATAAAGGAAATAAAGCTGGGCAGGGTGCAGGGTGTGGTGCACCCCAAGCTGAACAGAGCTGCTGTGGGGGATTGGAGGCAGGAGAAAGGAAAATGCAGTGCAGAGGAGGCTGAGCTGCCTGGGCACGAGTAGGGCTCATGTCTGTTCTCAAGTATATTCTTCTTTTCTGCAGAAAAGGAGGCTCAGGGGAACTTGTGGCTCTGCACAACTCCCTGCCAGGAGGGGACAGCCGGGGGGGTCGGGCTGTGCTCCAGGGACAGGGACAGGAGGAGAGGGAACAGCCCCAGGCTGGGCAGGGCAGGCTCAGGGTGGATCAGCAGCAGGAATTTACCCATGGAAAGGGAGGGCAGGAATTGGAAATGCCCAGGGAGGGTTGGAGTGCCCATCCCTGGAGGGTCCAAGGAATTCCTGGATTGGCACTCAGGGCTCTGGGCTGGGGATCAGTCACAGGCTGGACTGGATGATCCTGGACTCGTGTCCAGCCTCGAGGATTCTGTGGTTCCTTTCTCTGGTTCTCTGAAGAGCCCCTGCCCTTGCTCAGCCAAACCCTGGGTGCAGCCCAGGCTGTGTTTAGCCCAGCCCAGCTCTGGTGCTGCTCTGCAGCTTCTGGCTCTGCCCTCCTTGGGCTTGCAGCTCTCTGAGACAGGAGAGACTCTGAGCACACAGCACAAAGGATCATCCAGGGGTGCCAAGGCAGAACTGAAGGAATTAAACACAACCCAGCTTTGCTTCACTCAGCAGCATTTTGCTGCTGCTCTGGCTTGGGAGACAAACATATGGCCCTGTGTGTGCTGGGAACAAGGGCTCCCCTGACACTTGTCACTGACATATGAGACAGGACAAGCTCTAATTTGCTCTCCCCTGGCAGCAGGAAGCATCTGTAGTGCTGGGAGCACTGGGACAGGGCAGGAAAACTACAAGGTAAAGGGCATCCTAGTGAGGGGAAGAGAAAAGCTGTTAATTGGCATTGGGAAAAAACCTGGGACTTACTCTGAAGGAAGAGAGGCTCCAGTGTCAGGTAAAACTGTGGAGCTTTCACTGAAAATGCAGAAAATGAACTGAAAGCTGGAAAAAACTTCCCTCTGAGGGATGAGGTGGGTGTTTGCCTCTGGGCCTCTGGAGACAGGCATTGCTTGGGATTCCAAAATACCAGTTTGACAAAAATGGCACAAAAATGCCCTTCATGAGCCAGCTACAGAGAGGGGTCAGCTGGGGAGGGGTGACAGAGGGGACAGAGTGTGTGCAGGAAGGGCAGTGCTTGGAAAACCCAATGTGTTACCCTGGGTTTCTCTATTGAAGCACTGGAGGAATATTGGGGTGACCTTTGCCAAGGGAGCAAACAGGGCTGGGAGAGAGCAAGTCCAGGGCCCTGAGCTCCTCCCAAAAGCTGCACAGCCCCAGAGGAGCCCCTGCTGCTGGAGCTCTGTGCCTGGCACTAACAGAGCCCTGCTGGAGCCAGGGAAGCTCTGGTGTGCAGGGACACTAAGCAAAGCTCCAGGAGAAAGGAGCAGTTCCCAGAGCCAGGGGATGGCAGAGCAGAGATTTCTGTCCAGAAAACATCACAGCTCTGTGCTGGGAATCCCTGGGCATCAATCCCCTCCCAGGCACATGCCAGTCACACCAAGCCCAGGGCCATGGGTCACATCCTGCTGTGGCCACGTGTCCCACACTGAAAATCCTGGAGCTGGGGAGTGCCAGGGAGGCAGATTCCCATTTACTCACTGCCCTTATGGCAGGAGGTGCTGCAGATCCACCAGAGCCCTGAGAAAGGAGAGGCAGGGTGGTGCCTGGAGAGGCTCCTGGAGCAGAGGCTGGGCAGTGCCCCAGGAATCAAGCAGGGATTTATCCCAAGGCTCCAAAGGATTCACCTTGGGCAGTGCCAGAGCCCGGCCGTGGCTCCACCCAAGATGGAGCCAAGATGGATCCGAGTCACCAGTTCTCACACTTGCATCACTTTGGCTCCATTTCCATCTTGGCTTCACTGTCCAATCCCAGCTCCAGCTCCTGCACTCCCATCCTCCCACATTCTCTCCTCCATTGCTGCTGCTTGCACTTTTTGGGGCTGAAGCTGCAGCTTCAGGTGTCCTTGGTTGTGGGGCTGGAAAAGGATTGTTTTGTGTGCCTGAGCTGGGAGGAGAACTTGTGACACTTTGTGTGGAGTTCAGAGTCACACACCAGTGCACTGCAGAGTCTGGGAATACGAAAGGTAAAATTTTAAGGCATCAGGGACAGCTCCCTCAAGGCTGTGCAGGAGCAAACAGACCTTCCTGGGGGCAGTACCTGCGCCCAGCACTAAACCTGTGGGTTATTTAATGTGCCACAGGTACAAGCCATGGCCACTGCACAGGTCCTGAAACAAGCTTTGGGGGGCTGAGAGGGGGCTGAACCCACAGACACAGGGCTCAGGGGTGGAAAAGGATATTTTCCACCCTGTGTTCTGGCTGTGTCCAGCCTCTGGTTCACATCTCTGCTGCTTTTGGTCACTTTGTGGCTGCAGAACCCTTGGAGCGCATCCTGTGGTTGGGATGATTCCCAAGTGGGCACAGTGGAATGACCTCTCCTGATGGCAAGGAGGATTGGATGGGCTGGACATTGGATATTGGGAAGCAATTCCTGGCTGTAAGGGTGGGGAGGCCCTGGAATGGAAATCCCAGAGCAGCTGTGGCTGCCCCTGGATCCCTGGGAATGTCCAGGGCCAGGTTGGACACTGGGGCTGGAGCAGCTGGGACAGTGGGAGGTGTCCCTGCCATGGCAGGGGTGGGATGGGATTGGATTTAAGGTCCTTCCCAACCCAGACCATTCCATGGTCTGTGACAGCCCTGGGTGGGCAGATTCAGTTCCCAAAGAGTGGCACAGGAGAAGTCAAATCACTGCTGTCCCTCCATCCCTTGGAAATCCAAGGGCAAACTCCATCCTGGACTTTGTATTGTGGATTAAGCATCCCAGTCTGTGGGGCTGGAGCAGGAGAAGTGAAGGAACAACATGAAATTATTGCATCTTTCTGTTATTGCTTAGCCCAGCGTTAGAACATCAAAAGCTGCTCTCCAAAACCCATGAAATCTTAAAATATTTGGTGTTTGCTGTGTAAATCTGCTGAATTTGTGCACATTGCCTTCTCTCTTCAGCCATCAGGACTGGAAAACTTTTATTTGTTAATAATGCTGAGTGGCTTGGGGAGCCTGGAAAATGGAGTATTGGAAAGCAGCAGGAAATAATGCAGCATTTCACTGGGAAGAATCAATGGGCTCAATAGCATCACTCTTATTTGTTGAACTCCTGAGCTGTTTGCAATGGGCAGCGTCCCACTCCCTGTGCCTGACAACCCCAAACTGCTATTACTTAAAGGCAGAGAAAACATTGGAGCTGGGAAGTCTCAGAACTGGCCTTTTATTGAAACTTATCTTTCATTGCTCACGAGAGACGTGAAAAATCAATTTCACCAGACGTATTTTTTTTAAAGCAACATCTAATTGCTTGCAAATAGGGGCTTGGAGGAGAAGGGCCTCCTTCAATTATCAAGCAGCAGCATGGCAGGGGAAGAACACGATGTCTATTACTTTTTTGATAAATCAATAAAAAAATAAACAAACAGCGGCAGATTGGTCCCGTGGGGATGCCAAGTCCACTCCCAGGATGAATTTTATAGGCCTTATAAAAACAGAGTTTATATGATGGCATCTTAATTAGAGAAGAGCTTCCAGTGCTGCTGAGGATTTCTATAAATTCCTGTCTGTGGGCCAGCCAGGGTGGAATTGCTGCTCTTCCTGGGGCTGACTGGTACAGCCACAAACCCCTCTCAGAGCTCATTTCTGGCAATTTTAGCTGTTTTCAGAGAAGATGAGACAGGAAACTGCAGCTGGAGGAAGGGACAAGGCATGGATAATCCAGCCCAAATCCAGGGCTTGGGCAGGCTGGGAGCTCTGACAGTGTCACTGGGAACACACTCTGCCCCAGACACCCGAAATCCCTCTGCTGCCTGCAGCTCTGCTCTGACTCCTGCAGCATCCATCTGTTGCATTTTGGGCTATAGGAGCTGTGAAATGATAATGCAACAGAGTTCCTCCTGCAATGGAGAAGCAAAAGACAGAGAGAGCTTTATTTAAAGACACACTACATTTATATAGGGTAGTAAGTGAAAAACAAAATAGAAAACACTCATTGGTCCAAGAAGACAACACCTCTTTGAAAACATGCTTTGTGCAAAACATCCTGAGACACTCACACGGCTCTCACACATCCTGCAGGTGTTTAATCATTGTTATAATTCATTGTACTTGTGCAGCCTGAGAAACCCAAGGCTCCAAGGCTGCTTTTTCCCTGTTCCCAGCAGCATCCAACAACGTCCATCCCCTCACTCTGGCTTACTTGTGATGCCTTAAGTTTTACCTTTCATATTCCCAGACTCTGCAGTGCACTGGTGTGTGACTCTGAACTCCACACAAAGTGTCACAAGTTCTCCTCCCAGCTCAGGCACACAAAACAATCCTTTTCCAGCCCCACAACCAAGGACACCTGAAGCTGCAGCTTCAGCCCCAAAAAGTGCAAGCAGCAGCAATGGAGGAGAGAATGTGGGAGGATGGGAGTGCAGGAGCTGGAGCTGGGATTGGACAGTGAAGCCAAGATGGAAATGGAGCCAAAGTGATGCAAGTGTGAGAACTGGTGACTCGGATCCATCTTGGCTCCATCTTGGGTGGAGCCACGGCCGGGCTCTGGCACTGCCCAAGGTGAATCCTTTGGAGCCTTGGGATAAATCCCTGCTTGATTCCTGGGGCACTGCCCAGCCTCTGCTCCAGGAGCCTCTCCAGGCAGCACCTGAGGCTGAGCTGCTCATTCCTTGTTCCAGCTGCTCCCTCTGTCCCCAGGGGGTGCTGGAACCCCCCGGCCCCTCCTGCAGCCCCCAGTGCTCTCTGTGCCCCTGGCAGTGCTCAGCTCTCCTCCCCCAAACCTCTCCACTCCCCTTCCCAGTGATGCCTTTTGCTCTGGTGCTAACAGACACATCAGGGTGATAAAAGGGGTCCCTTCTGTGAGGCTCCTCAGGTGCACAAATTCATCAGGTGGGAAACACCACAGATGTACAATTTTTATAGATTCTGTAAATTAGCATATCTGACAAGAACTCCACAATTAAGAACCCTCTCGGTTAAGTAATCCCCCCAGATTCCTCTCCCCCTCAGAAGAGATTCAGGCCCTGTTTATAAAAATTTGTCTCAAAAAGCTGGTTTCAGCTTTGGTTTTGATCAAAAATCCAAGAAATCTCACCACAGAAATACTTAAGATGAAGAATCTCAAAACAATCAAACCACAAAAAAAATACAACTAAAAACCAATGCCCACAATTTGCAAAATCTACAACAGCTTTTAAAAAAATAAACAATTAGTTCAAACCAATTTTAAGAAATCCCCAACAATGAACCTGTGCCACTTTTCAACTTATTAAGAAGAAGCTACAACATGAAATCTCTGAAACCCCTCACCCCTAAAGCTCAAAGTTGCTAAAGCCCTTCAACAAAAACAAACACATCCTTGTGCAATGTCACATTCATTTTTTCTTGTGGTGTTGGGAGAATTAATTCAATTGTATGGGCTCATATTTCAGTGGGACACCTCAAAAAAGGATCCTTTGGGAATTTGGTTCCTAAGGACAACCAAGAGGGATCCTGGGATTTGTTTTGTCTTTCTACCTGGGATAATATTGAAGCTAAGCTGCAACAAGAACTTACAAAGCTACAAATACATGTGTAAAGAGTACAGGGAATATATAAAAGAAAAAAAAGGGCAAAAAAACCTATACAGCATCACCAACACCCCCCTGCATTTCTGGGATCCATCCCCAAGGGCTTTTCCCTGGGGATGAGCCCTGCAGAGCTGCCCTGCTGCCTGTGCCTCTCCTGCAGCCAGGGTGGATCCCCAGGCAGGTTTAAATCTACATTTAAATGTACAAATACCTAGGCAGCCAGAGTGGGGATCTCGCAATATTTGATTAACCTGAATTATTTGCTTTCATAAACAAGTAGGTTTTGAAGATCTCTCCAGGACTGCAAATGATTTTGGCAATTATCTGGGAGAGATAATTAGGGATTTCAAAGGAGGATGCTCTAGTGGGGAGAAGGGAGGTACAAGGTGACCTGCTGCAGTAATCCAGCGTGAGGATTAGGGAGGAAGACATCAAAAGGAGCTCTGTTCATTGATGCCATTTCTATTAACAGGATTATGGGGGTGGCAGAGGAAAACTGCCCTGCACAGGAGAATTTCCCCTCCAGAAACAACAGTTGTGCTCTTCCCCTGGGCTGGGCAGCTCCTGCAGGCTGGGTGAGAGCTGGGATAGTGAAAGGTGCCCATGGGGGTGCAATAAAATGAGTTTTAAGATCCCTTCCAACTGAAATAATTCTGGGATTTGATTGCTTTTTTTTTTTTTTTTTTTTTATTTTTTTATTTGATACATAATTCAACTAAGAATAGATAATTTTTTAATTTTCAGAGTACATAATTTTAACGAAGAGATCTAAAATCTTCTTGACTTCTCAAAACACTGAATTAGGAAATAAAAAAACAAAAACAAAAACCAATTTGCCCAGCTGGAGATGCCAAAATGGGGCTTCTTGACAATTTAGAGATTAATTTTTTTTATTTTAAACTGTTCATACTGCTTATTTTCCAATGACTGGAACTTTTTATTTTCTTTTTTTTTTTTTTTCAGTCTAGAAAAGCTTCTTTTCTACCAATAATTGCATTTCTGTTCCCCTACAATACTCAAAACCATCTGATAAAACTCTGACTCATTCCTGCTTTGAGTGTGGATCCCCCAAGCCTGTTGGAGTGAGGGGGATGGAATTTGTGCTCAGAGTCTCTGATGGAATTTCCAGATTGCAAAGCTGGAATGTAAATGATAGATGGTGACAAGTAAAGGTGTCACAGAGGCAGAAGCTCACACATTTATCCAAGCAGCTTTATGTGGATGGGAAATTGAATTTTCAACCAGCAAAAAAAATCAGAAATTGGGGAAAAAAAGCATTACTGAAAATTCTTTGGACTCCCATTTTCTTTTTTTTTTTTTTTTTCCCTTCCTTTTTTTTTTTTTTTTTTTTTCTCTCACTGATTTTACTGGAGGAAAACTCAGCTCCTGCAAGGAAAAATAAATCTCCTCCAAGCTGCTTTCCTTTTAAAACACGACTCTGCTTTGGATATCTTGGCCAATCAGAGCCAGATAATTGCTTTATTATACACCATAATGCAATGCAATATAATTAATATAATGTAATATATAATATACAATAATATAACATGCAATAATATTACACACCATAATAAAATATAATGTTATTAACTTAATGTTAGTTATAATTAATATAATAGAATTTAATGCAATATACCATAATGCAATACAATGTAACCAATATAATGTAATTAGAATATAATGGAATGGAATGGGATGGAATGGGATGGAATGGAGTGGAATAGAATAGAATAGAATAGAATAGAATAGAATAGAATAGAATAGAATAGAATAGAATAGAATAGAATAGAATAGAATAGAATATCCTGGTGAAAAGCTGAAAATTGGAGACTTTTTTTCAGAGCCATTTTCCTGGGCAAAAAACAAATATCCCTTTTTTTTTTTGGTTGTTTTTTTTTTTTTTTGTTTGTTTGTTTTGTTTTGTTTTGGTTAGAAGTTTGAAATTGGAAAGCAGGAAAGATTTTAAAGAGGAAAATTTGTCATCCCTGTTCCCAATCCTGCCTTACTCCTTGTTTGCACCCCATTTCAAAGGGCCCAAGGAGAGTCCCAGGTGCTGTGGCCTCTGCAGGGTGCTGGGATCACACTGGGGTTCCATTGTCTCCATGGCCAATCCATGGCTGATGATTTGCTCATTTTAAACTGAACCCCATCCCCTGGGCACTCCCTGCTCTCCCCACTTCCCTCTGTGCCCCAGGGATCAGGGCAGTACAAGGCAATCCTGGAAGATGCAGGATTTGGGGTCACTGCAGGCTCCTGGCTGTCCCTCTCTCTGGCACTCCAGATGTTCCCTCAAGGCTTTTCCAAGGGGTGGCAGCTCAAAAGGCTGTGCTTGTCTCTGCCTGAAACAATTCAAACTCCGAGCTCAGACACCATGTGAACTTAGAATTAAAGGCAAAAAAGGAAAATGATCATAAAATCTGTACTACCAACACAGAAAAATGAGAAAAGACTCAGGAGGACCCTTCTTGCCCTCTGCTACAACAGGGGGTGCAGCCAGCAGGGATTTGGGGTCTTCCCCCAGGGAACAAGTGGGGAATGGCCTCAGGTTGCACCAGGAGAGGTTCAGTTGGATATCAGGAAAATTTTCTTTCTCAAAAGAGTGGGTGAATATTGGAACAACTGCCTGGGGTGGAGTCTGCATCCTTGGAAGAGACAAATCCCAGGCAGACGTGGTTGTTGATGTTGTGCATGATACATTCAGTGAGCACAGGGTTATTGATCCAAGGCTGGATTTGATGCTCTCAGAGATCTTTTCCAACCCTGCTGCCTGGTGATGCTGTGAGGAGGATTTGCCAAGCAGAGCTCTCTGATACCTGCATCACCCTGCTCAGCCTCCTGCAGAGTTGGTGCTGCACAAATCCATCCTGCACAAATCCATCCTGCACAGCTCCCTTGGTTCCAGACCTGCCCAGGATGCCTGGAGAGGCTCCTGGAGCAGAGGCTGGGCAGTGCCCCAGGAATCAAGCAGGGATTTATCCCAAGGCTCCAAAGGATTCACCTTGGGCAGTGCCAGAGCCCGGCCGTGGCTCCACCCAAGATGGAGCCAAGATGGATCCGAGTCACCAGTTCTCACACTTGCATCACTTTGGCTCCATTTCCATCTTGGCTTCACTGTCCAATCCCAGCTCCAGCTCCTGCACTCCCATCCTCCCACATTCTCTCCTCCATTGCTGCTGCTTGCACTTTTTGGGGCTGAAGCTGCAGCTTCAGGTGTCCTTGGTTGTGGGGCTGGAAAAGGATTGTTTTGTGTGCCTGAGCTGGGAGGAGAACTTGTGACACTTTGTGTGGAGTTCAGAGTCACACACCAGTGCAGTGCACAATCTGGAAAACATGAAAGCTGAAAGTTAAGGCATCACCCAGGAGCCTGCAGTTATTGACCCCCCAGCCGTGCTAGAATGGCACAAATATTGACAGGCACCGAGGTAAACACGCAGCTTTATTGAGCAGTGAGCCAGGTTTACAGGAGCAGAAGGAATAGCAAATCATGTTTCATGAGCTGGGCTGTCAATACAGCCTGTTATCACTTCCTGCTGGAAATGCCAGCGCTGCACAGAGCCAGAGCCTGTTCCCACTCCGGGACCCACACTCCCAGGTGGAGCTGTGCTGGCCCCATCTGAGCCTGTTCTCCCTCACTGACTCATCACAGCGCTCACAGATGGTGCATTTTTATCAGCAGACACAAGAGAAAAGCTTCAGGAAATGATTCTATGAACAATTCCCATGCAAAGCACCTCACGTGAGGCAACAGGAGCAGAAAGGCTCAGGACTGAGAAAGGAAACACCATTCACCTCCCAGCTCCTGCCAGTGCCCACTGGGACCAAACTGGCAATTAGGGGAGCCCCAGAGACTGCCCAGCAGTTCCCATTCCATGGGATACCTGTGCTTCCCAAGCTCTTTGTGTGCCCATCATTTATTTCTTTAATTTATAAACTACCTTGGGGAGCTTATGTAAGCTCCACCTGACACACATGGGAGGCGTTTCTGGGTCATGCTCTGTTATCTCTCAGAGCTCAAGCCAGCTCCCAATAACTGATGCAGCTCCAAGAGAACATTTTCCTGCGGCACTTTATTTGATAATTATCCACCACAGGGTTCCTCAGCTGCTCCTGGCCCTGCTTTGGACAGGAAGCCAAGCTGGAGGGAGTCCTGTTGGAATCAGGTCCTGTGATTTCAGATAATGGAGGTCCTACATGATTACCTCTGCTGAAGAAAAACATGTTCCTGTTTGCCATCATGACCCTTTTCAGGCAGTCCTGACTCAGATTTTTTCTCCTCTCAGAGGGGGCCTTGGCTTAGATCCTGTCCCAACACCTCATCCCTCATTTCCTGCACACCAAATTCCTGAGAGGTTCTTGTTTTACTGGGGTTCTGTCCTTTCTGAGGAGGTGGAAGTGAACTCAAGGGTGAGGATCTTTGGTTTTGCACATCAGTTTCCTCCCTGTCACCCAACACTGGAGCTACCTGACCATGAAAAACCCCAGGAGATCCACAGTGGTGGGAACTCAGGGATTCACTTCCACCATGGCTCTGATGATGGACTGGCCACTATGTAAACCCTTCCAGCTCCTTCCTTCACCTTCTGGCAGGGTTGTCACAATCTGTGGCTGTGGGAGAGAGATTCAGGAGGGTCTAAGAACTCAAAGAAAATAAAGGACACTCAAATTCCTGTGACAGCTCCACTCACTGCCACTCCCAGCCTCATTTCATGAGGAAAACTTCTCCTGGATTCATGCAAATTCAGGAGGGGCAGGGAATATTCAAAAAGGAAAGAGGGAAGCACAATGAAATTTCAGGCTGAATATTAAGCAACAATTCCTATTAATTAAAATAGACTTCAAGAATTGAAGAATTGAAGTCAGGAGTGGGAGATGGAGCTGAATGAATATTCAGCACCTCTTTTTCCTGGGATTCTAATCTCACTGAGCTGTGCAATATTCTGGCTCTCTGCTGGCCAAGGTGGTGTGAATTGGAAATATATTAGGAGTTTCATAGAATGTCATTATTGCTAAAACATATCCTGCCCCATAAAGTGCTTTGTTGCAGCAAAACAGGCTCCAGAATCACTTGACTATTGCTTTCCAGAATGTTCTGCATTTTGTTTAGTTCGTTGCCCACATTCTTATTTTTCTATTGAGGTGTCTTAGCCACTGATTCTGGAAATGAGTGTACATTTCACCAAATTCATGATCTAGGCAGGTGTCTGGCAAAATAAAGGCTCTCTATTAATGCTAGGATTTACTCAAGAACACACTGGATTGTGTTGAAGCATCTGCTTCAGTGCCAGGCTGCAAAAGGAACCCAGAACAGCAGAAATCATCAAATCTTCACGACTGTGAAGTCAAAGGGGTTTGAGCCCAGGGTTTGAAGCCACCATGAGCACACCTGAGACTCACAGGTGCCCTCAGCTTGTACATTGGCATTGCTAGTGCCATTAACATGGATATTTTATTTATTTTTTTACATTTTTGCACCTTCCCCACAAGAACTGTGATTATTATGGAATCCAGTTACACAATGTCTGGGACAGGTCCTGTGGGGAGGACAGGTTCACACCTCTTCTGTCCCAATTTCTCCTTCAGCCCACATTAATAAATGTTTAGGAGCTGGGAATTCTGTGTCACAGCATGCTGTGCCTTCCCTAACTACACTGGTGTGTAGGTGTGAGGTCCAGTTTGCCATTTTTCAGTTGCTCAGCTCTTAGAAAGCCATGAAATATTCAGAATTTCCTTGATGTTGCTGTAGTTTTCTTGGATGCCCACATTTGCCCTGCAGCTACCATGACCCACAGCTTTACATTCCCTGCAAGGACCCGACAGGAATGTCCTTGGACTGAGAGGATTTAAGCACAGCTCTTTCAGATGGTTCAAAGGGTACCTGTGTCATAAATCTGGGAGGGTGAAACACTGACCAGAGCACTCCCAGTGCCCTGGGCTGTGTCAAGCAGCACAGCTGAGACTCAGGCTGAGCACTGAGCTGCTCTTGAGCTGGACACTCCTTGAAGAAGGAGATGTGAGGTCTCAGACTCCTCCCTGCACCACCTTAGCCTTGGCCTGTTGGTCTGTGGTCCCTGTGCTGCCTGACCCCACTGGACAGGTGACAGTGGACGTGACTCAGGATAAAAGAATTAAATGCTCATATTTGCATCTTTTCCTTCCACACCACCAGACCAGCAAGGCCCTGGTGCTGAATTCCCATCCCCATCCATCTGGACAGTCAGAGTTAATTCCAGTGCAGCCACAGGGCACCTGAGGCACCATCAGCACAGGGACAATCCCAATTTCTCTGTAACCTGTGTGCAAACACACTCCTTGAACTGCATTCAGAGATCTGTATTTTCTCTATAACTTCTGGGCACAGAACCTGGCTTGAGATGTTTGACCTTGGCCAACTCTTGGCTTTGAAAATCTGTCTACCCCCAGTGTTTTGACAAGTTAGCTGTACCAGTATAATTAGCATTCCAGGGGTGATGCAGGGTCCCTCTCTTGCTGTGAAAGGTTTCTGACTTCCTCCTCGGTGAATTAATCCTTTTATTCCCAGGTTTGAACTTGCTCATTCTGTGGAATGACCCCAAATCTCTTCAGGGGTTTTCATTAAACACACACGGCTCCTCCTTGAAAAAACTGCTCTTCTGGTGGTGAGCAGTCCTCAGGCAGTGCAGCTTTGTGTGAGCAGGGCCCCAGGGAGCAGAGTGCAGTGACAGGGATCTCCATCAGAGGAGCAGAGTGCCCTGCAGGGCTGCAGGAGGAGATGCTCGTCCATCCCAAACTCCTCTGACTCCCACTCAACAGCTCCAAAGGCAAAGACATCCTAAAAGCTTTTGTTAAGATCAAAGAAATCTGGTTGCATAAATCTGGAATACTAAACTGGAATACTAAACTGGAAGGGAAGCTGAGGATGGATGGAAATGTAAATTCACAATTTCCCCCCCGGACCCCATTTTGGGGTCACTGACCTCTGAACGAGCTGGCAAGGGCTGTTCTCTTTGGACAGGAGAGGGGCTGAGGCTGGGCTGGGTTCCTGGTTTCCTTGGAATTCCCTTGGGATGCAGCTCCCGTTTCCAGTGGGAACCTTTATCCCACCCAGTGTGGCACAGCAGGGAGAGGGCTCTCAGCGCTGGGCTGACTGGCCCTTGGCACCCAGAAAAGATGTTTTTTCATTTTTCTTGCAACATTTCAAGGGATGGCTCGTGTGTTCCTCCTCCTAAACCCACACAGGCAGCACCATTGGCAGCTTCTGCTCAAGAAATTGGTTTTGATCGACATTGATCCAAACTTTGACAGGATTGCCACCCACAGTGCTGTCCATCAAGTTATTTTCTCCAGATATTAATGATAGACTTGATCTTATATCTCTCATCAATTAGCAATCCCCAAAGTTAAATGCAGTGGTCTGTTATTTCCCAAAGTTTTGTCTTTCTCTTTCCTAGTTGGTTTTCTTCTGAGCTGATGCCAGGGAACCCAGGATTCAGCTTTTCCATTTTAGGGAGTAATTTCCATGTTTAGGAGGTCATTTCACCCTTCTCATCAGCAATAGCTTCCCCCTTCCTTAAGTCCAGGCTGTTTAAGGTGGATTTTTGACCTGCCCAAAGGCTCTTTTTCCTTTTCCCACAAATGTGATACACCAAAATCATCCCTTTAATACACATTAGGAATACATAGCCTTAATACATTTTTTCATCTTTTTTTTTTTATTTATTTATTTTTTATTTTTAATTTTTTTTTAATGAAAATTTCAATGAAAACAATTTTTTGCAGTGGAAAACAGCACATACTAAAATGTTCAACCAGTTCAGGTTGGACAAGGCTTGGAGCATCCTGGGACAGTGGGAGGTGTCCCTGCCCATGGCAGGGGTGGCACTGGAGGGGCTTTGAGGTCCCTCCCAACCCAAACCTTGTGTGATTCTCCAGGTCTGTGATTTAGGGATACAAAGGATTATGAGAGATGGAGAGTGGAAAGATTTATCAAGAGGGGATAAAATGGAGGGTGACATTATTGGGACTGCAAAGCAACACCAAAGACATGAAAATAATTCAGAGATTCTCTATTTCCCTGCCTAGTTTAATACAGAGCTGCATTTTTGCTCTCTCATCTTCCCTCCTCTCACCCAGAGAACAAGCCAGGACCTGTCATTTCCCAGAGACTGGCAGGTCCTTTATCTCCCATGATATTTTCCATCAGCCAGGCTGCAGAACCTCGGGAATCTCGGGTCAGGATTAGCCCTGCTCCCAGGAATTCAGAGAGATTTTCTGGCTGTAACTCAGGCATTTGAAGGGACAGAGGTGTGGCAGGGCAGGAGAGCTGCCCTGTCCTTTGGGGGATGTCACCCTCAGCCTGCAGGTGACATCACAGGGAGGGACAGCAGATGTTCCTGGCAGGGGCAGGGGACACGGAGCCCTCAGGGCTGTGATGAGGAATTTGCAGACATGAGTCACTGTGCTGCAGCCACAGCCACCTTCAGGAGGGGAAAATCCTGCCTGTGGTCTCACAGTCTTGGTGATGTGATGGGGATGCCACAGAGATCAGTGCCAGCTCAGCTCTGGGGACATTCCTCAAACGTGAGCCAGATGTTCAGCAACATCAGCAGCTGCTTGCTTCAACCTTTCAAGGTCCAGCCCTCACCTGAATGCAGATTAAATTGAAGACGTGGCCCAGAATGGCTCAAGGGTCTGTGCTATGAATGTGGCTGGGGCCAGTTTTGTCTGAGGACAAAGAGAGCTTGAGTAAGTGAAATGTTTGAGTTCACTTACTTAGATATTGAATATAACAAGAAAGTTATGATGCTCAGGATTAAAAAAAAAAAAAAAAAAAAAAAAAAAAAAAAAAAAAAAAAAAGCATTTCCTGACTGTAATCCATCAATTTCTCAGTTCCAAGTGCCAGTATCAACTGGAATAGAGTGAAGAAACAAGGCAATTTTGTCAGGAGTGATCCCACATTTATAAGCACCTTAAAACCTCAACCTCCTTCCCACCAAGTGTTTTAAGAACCTCTGGAGTTTTCTCCACTGGAGCTTCAGGCCAAGTATGAGAATTAAGGAAGATTTTAGCTGAACCTGCTGAGATTGACATTCACTTTGTGCTTTCCTTGCTGGGGTTTTTTTGGCATGGCAGAAAATGACCCAGGAGCAGCTACAATGAGAGCTGAAATTGGGGAACTCGGCACTGACCCCAGGAGGAGGGGGTGAGGAGATCCCTCCAGGTTATCTCAAGGCAGGGTTACCTTGTGACACTTATCTTATGGTATCTTATATCTTATCTTATCTTATCTTATCTTATCTTATCTTATCTTATCTTATCTTATCTTATGGTACCTGTCCACTGGAAAAAGCCCTCTGGCACATGAACATCCCCTTTCATGTCTCTTGTAATAAATTCCTGTGATTATCCCCCCACCTGCTGCAGCCTCACTGTGTCCCTGTGGTCACTGAGGGGACTCACAGTGACTTTGTTGTGCTCCCATAAAAAACCAGGACACGCTGCAATGCCCAGTGCTCATTTCTGTGAGAATCCTGTAGCAGAAAGGTTTGGGGATTATCTGAAGGGTTTGAGATTTCTTTCCAAAATAGTGCTTTATCCTGCCAACAAGACAATGGCATGGATGCTGCTAAAATCCTGTTGTTGACATGATTTATGTCCTGCAGGAGCTAAAAGCAAGAAAAAGACACCAAAGTTTTTCCCTTACATAAGCTTTAAAAGTTGTCCAAGCTAAGTTTAACTTCGTGGAAAAGTTTGCACGTTTGGAAAGTGTGACCACACCTCCCAGGAGAAAAATCCAGTCCTTTTCAGAGCAGGAGGATGAAAGGCAGGCTGGCACTGAGCTCAGGGAGCAATGACAGACAACAGCAAAGTGCCTGCAGGTATTTGTTTGAACTGTTGGATTAAAATTCTTTGGCTGTACTCATGACAACACTTCTCCTTCGTTTTCCAGGTGTTCTTGTCACCTGCCTTTTATCAGCTGAAGTTACAGGAAAGTAGTTTTAAGAATTTGTTTTTGAGTATTGGACAGGAAACTAAACAAGGAGGAGTGTTTGAACAGACATCAAAATTCATTGCTGAGCTTGAGGTACCCCAATGCTGACAAAAACTTGTTTCATTTGCAGTTTTGAAGTGGTGCATCAGGAGATATGTGCAAACAACCCCAGTGAGATAGCACAGCTCTGCTCTGAATGTAAACCAACCAGCCATGAAGGAAGAGAAAATTCTGAATATAAGAGTTGCATAATTTCTTGATTTGAGAAAATTTGCTTTTATTCCACAAAGAAATCAGGGATTCAGACAGCACAGGATATACTGAATATAAAAAGAGCACACACATATCAGGTGAGCTGAGATGAGGTGACAGATCTAATAAAGAGTTTCTTTAATAGCTGAGCCCAGACAGATAGAGAAAAATCAGTTCAACTCAGGAAAGCAACACAGAATGCCAGATTGGGAAGGGTCTTAAAGTTCATCCTTGCACCTTGCCATGGCAGGGACACCTCCCACTGTCCCCAGTGTCCAGCCTGGCCTTGGGCACTGCCAGGGATCCAGGGGCAGCCACAGCTGTGCCAGGGCCTGCCCACCCTCCCAGGGAACAATTCCTGCCCAATGTCCCATCCAGCCCTGCTCTCCTCCAGGTTAAGGCAATTCCCCCTTGCCTTGTCTCTCCAGGCCCTTGTGAAAAACTCCCTCCAGCCCCTTTAGGTACTGGAATGGTCACTATATAAAAAACAAACACACACACACATAAATAAGTACATGAATAAATACAGTAAATAAATACAATAAACCTAACATGACCAATAAGTTCCTCCATCCCTGGAGGCTTTCAAAACAAGGCCAGAACTAAGACAAAACTCAGCTGTTGTAGCCAGAGCTGTGCAGGAATCAGAGATCAGGACCTGGCTGATCACTGAACTTTGGGAATCTTCCCAGTGTGCCCAAGTCCCAGCCTAGCCTGAATCAGGAGCCAAGGTGCCTCCTTCAGTGAGGAGATAAAAATGGGACACTTGTCTCATCAGAACTAGCAGTTGGAGGAGGCTGTAAGGAGAATATCAGCTCCTGGTTTTAGACAGCAAATATTTGGTGATGTGCTTCCCTTTGGAGACTCGTCCCAGCTGTGCAGTAGTTATTGATGGAATGGGCTGAGAGCAGAATTTTGTCCAGGTTTTCCTCTACCTCCTCATAGTGGGAGCTCAGCACATTCCTCTGCAATGTCCCAGCTGCTGGTGATAGCAGCCTAATCTTTTAATGAGATTTTTGAAGAATTTATTGCTACGCCTATGTAAGGAGTCCAGAATCCCAGTGTCAGGAGCTTAATAAATAAGGTTGGTTGGTCTGGGGAATTCCACAGATCTGGAGCAAAAATTACAAAAGAATTTACTCATCCACTAGGCTGTCTAATAGTCAGGAGCTTATTCTTCTGCACAGAAGAGAAAGGAGCTCCTCTCTTCAGCAATTCAGGTCTGAAATGGAGCCTCATTTCTGTGGCATCAGCACTTCCTGGGGTGTGTTCAACCTTCAGTTCCAACTTTAGCACAGAGGCACTGGGAGCAAAACCAATACACCCATTTCTCCATTATCTCGTGGAACTAATGAGTTCCATGCAACAATAAAAGTCATGCTTATTAAATGTTATCAACCAGCTGTAGTAACTTTTGGAATGAAGTTCTAGGTTTGGATGGATGATTACCTGGCAGTATTCATTATCTGCTCACTCAAACTCCTCAGGGGTAACTTGGGAAGGTCTCCAGAATGCAAATTCTTCATGAAGCAGCCTCAGTTTTCTCTGCCTGTTTTACATCAAGCCTTACATTTGTCAGGTGAAATGGGAACTGCATGAAAAGCAGCTCCAGAGATTCAGGAGTTACTGGCACAATCTGTCTATTCACAGAAGAGATCACTTGGGTTTGTTGGGAGGCCATTTCCACAGCAGCAATTGAAAGGAAGCTCATGTGAGAGGGACTGCAAGGAAAAACTGAAGGTTCATTTCCATTTTTCCCAATAAATTATGCATGAAAAGAGGGAATTGTGTTCTTACTCCTGGCTCTGTGCTGTCAGGTGGAGCTGAGCACGCTCAGGGATGCTTTGAGCAGAAGACAGGGCTAAAAGGCAGCAGGTCCTCTCGAGGATCTCAGCAGCAGCTGCTGGGCTGTTTGCTCAAACTGCAGCTTGGAGCTCTGCTCCTGCCCTTGCTGTGCTTTCCAGGAACTGCAGCTTGGGAGAGGGAACCTCCTCGGCTCAGAGCCCTGCCGTGGGCACCTGCACATGGGGAGCTGCTGCTGCTGAGCTCTGTGAGATGCCAGAGGTGCCAGGCAGTGATCCCACCTCTCTCCATGCTGCACTGTCCCCACCCTTCTGTCCTGCCCTGATTTTACAGCAGTCTTTAATTCTGGCCTGAATCAGAATAGGTGTGTACTGTTTGATAGCAAAACTAGTGAAAGACTCCAAGTCAGAAATACAATTTAATATGAAAAAGAAAAAAATAAATACATGCAATAGTACAAAAGAAAACCACTGACAGTCAGAATACAACCTGACCCCCTGCTAGTCAGGGTGGTGGTAGCAGTCCAGATGAAGTGCTCTTGTGAAGCAGTGATCTTGTAGAAAGGTCTGGTAGCTGTTGTCCTCTGGAATCCAGGGAGTAAGGGCAGCCTTGGTGTCCAAAATCTCAGTTTTTATCTGGGTAGGAAAGGCTTGGCTCCTCCCCTGGCTGGAGCTTCTCCCAGTGGGATGATGGAATTTTATCAGTCATGCCCTGGGACTCATTGGCCATTAACAGGAGATATCTCCTGGAGGGAGGATGGGCTGTGGGAAGATAAAGAACATTGCACTACCTGGTTTAACAGCTGGTCCATTAGCAGAGGATATCTCCCACAGAGATAAGAACCACTGACCCCCCTGGTTTCAGCAGATGGTGATGGAATACAGACTTTTAGGTATATCTTTACCTTGTAACCTAGGACAAGGTGATTATTCCTGATGATTATTCCTGCTCATTCAGTATTATTTCTCCCTCTTCCTCACGTTGGGGTTGCCTCTCTGTGCAGCTCCTGTGTGAATCTAACCACAGGGTGGCTGCAGTGGGGAGGGGAGCAGCAGCTGGATGTGACCCCACAGGTTCTGTCCCTCACAGAGTTTGGTGCTTTCCTGCCCCTCCCTGTCCTTCCCTTGATCCATTTCTCACAGCTTGCACACTGCTGGAGGGTTTCTCTTGCGATGCTGAGATTTCACCTGGAATTCCATTCCTGTGCTCCAGGAAGAGATCTCCAGGCTCCCATCCAGGACTGGCCACCCTGGGCTCACTTTGGCATTTAGGTCCTAAATCTCCTTCCAAAACAAGGAACTCTGCTGCTTCACTGCTAAACTGGGAGGTTTCTCCTCCAAATATAAATCTCCAGTTTAAATATTGGAGATTAGATATTAGATATTAGATATTGGAGATTAGATATTAGATATTAGATTGGGGGTTTCTCCTCCAACTATAAACTTCCAATTTAAATATTGGAGATGACATATTAGATATTAGATCGGGGGTTTCTTCTCCAACCATAAACTTCAATTTAAATATTGGAGATGAGATATTAGGTATTAGATATTAGATTGGGGGTTTCTCCTCCAATAGAAATATTTCAACAGTTGAGTGAGGCATCTCCAGGACTTCTGGGCACCAAGGGGAGCAGGCCAGAGTCACCTTTGAAATATTCTTTTTAAGAAGCAAGTGAACATCCCCAACAAATCCCCAGTTCCAGGCTTCCCTGTGACTTCTCTCCTTTTTTACCCTCCCTCTCACCTTCTTACCCTTCTCTTTTTTGCTTTCCAGGAGATTATCCCAGAGGTTGACAAAGTGCTAATCTTGCTGAGGATTATGCACGAGGAATCTCTATTGATTTCCTTTTTTTTCTTTTACAGAAATAATAAAAGGCTGCATTGCAGGGGTTTGGGGATGAGAGCGCACTTTTTGCTCACATTAAGGGTTTTCCTTGCATAAAACATTGATTTATTAGAGAACCTACAAATAATATACTTCATAGAGAACATGCTGCATTTATACAAGTGGAAGTCCTCATTAGTGTATATAATAGCTGAGAAAGAATAATGCAGGCAGAGGATATTGGTATTATTTTTATTATTATTTTTATGTAGCTGTGGGTTTATGACACCTAGTCAGTCAGACACTGTGCACTGGCTCTGTCCTCTTGGGCAAGGACTTGATTCCTAGAAATTGGATGTCATTCTATGGTAACTTAATTGTTTTTCCATGGAATTTTCGTGACACTTGGACTAGTTTGAAAGGAAAATCTATCCTGGATGGGAGAGGTCATGTTGGGAAGAAAAGAGATTCTCCCACAAGCATTAGGTTCACACTGAATCGGTGAGAGTTGTGAGCTCCTGATCCACAAAATCAGGAAACAGCCCTTGGAAGGCCCTGGCTCCTGGAAATTTATTTATCCTGCAGCTCCCTGCAGCTGGAGAATCTGGGCAGGCCCCTCTGAGTGTGCTCAAACCCTGCAGCCTTTGTTCCCAATTGGCACTGGGGACAGCTCCTGGGAAAGATGGGTGTGTTTGGAGCTGGGCTGGAGCTGCTGTTGTTCCCCAGGAGCTGCCCCAGGCTGGGTTTGAGCAGTGCTGGTCACTGCAGGGGTCAGTCCCTGCTGGGCAGGGTGGACATGGCCAAGGAGCAGGCAGGGGGACAAGGAGCTGTCCCAGGGATGTCCCAGCTGACCCCCACTGACCCCATGGAATCATACAAATGTTGAGGGTGGGAAAGACCTTCAGGGTCATCAGGTCCAACCCAGCCCCATCTCCCTGTTCACCACTGAACCGTGTCCCCAGGGGCCACATCCACACGTTTTTGGAACACTCCCTGGGACTGGGGCTCCACCACTGCCCTGGCAGCCCCTTCCAATGCTTGGCAGCATGAGGTCATGTTCAGGAATAAAACCAAGGAGGAGTGGGAGGGGAGGCTCTGCCCAAGCCTGGCTGGGCATCTGTTGGTTGGTGATGAGCAACTGTTTTCATTTGGGTTTTATTTTCCTCTCTTCATTATTTCCCTTTTCATTACAATTTCTTATCTTATTTCTGTTATTGACTGTCTCTATCCACAAGTAGTTTTCACTTTTACCCTTCCAATTCTCTCCTGCATCCTGTTGGCTGTGTGGAGCTGAGTTTCAAGCTGGGAAAAGAGACAGTAGGGAAAGGGAAAAGAGGGATTTGTCACCCAGAACAGCTTGGCTGGGCAGGATGGGAGGGTCTCCTGGCAGTGGTGTCCAGTGGAACCAAAACTGCGCTCAGGAGAAGGGAAAGGGAAGCCCTGCAGTGACAGGAGCTGTGGTGGCAGTGTCACACAGGCTGTCCCCAGGCTCCTGGGGAGCACAGCAGGCTGCAGTCTCGAGAGGAGCCCAAACCCCCCTGAGCTTGGCTCTTTCAAAGTTCAGGGGAAGTGGAGGGAAGGTTGGCCCTGTCAGTGGGTGGGTACAGCTAATAAAGCCCAGCAGTGGCAGTGAGGCCTGGGAGCCATCTCATGGGGATGCCCACAAGCAAAACAAATGTTCAGCTCCCAGACAGGGGCATGGCTGAGGAAAATGAGCTGATCCTTCCTTTCACTGCCTCGGCAGAAGGTTTAGCAACAGGCAGATCCTCCTCTCAGTCCCCTCCCCTCAGGCACAGGCAGGACCTGGTGCCTGCTGCCAGAGATTTGTCAAGAGTAAAGAGCAAAGATGAGACTGTTCCCACTGACTCCTGCTAATCCTCCTCCTGACACAGCCTGGGGTCATCGTGTGCTGCTTGCTATTGATTTATTTAGATTTATCCAGAATAATCAGGAGTGCTCCTTTGTGCACTCAAGGACGTGTGAAGGTCTCCAAAGCCAGGCAGATCACCAGCCCTCTGCTCCCTCTGTGCCATGGAGCTTCTCCCAGCAGAACTTGGACAAGAAACACTGAAATGGGTTTAAATTTCTCCCTCCTGCCCTTCCTTCCCAGACTGAGCACAGGCACTGGGCTCTCAGAAAGGAGTGAGTGTGTCACATCCCGAGGTGTCTCCCTAGACCTGAGATCACCTCTGGAGGACATGCAGGTGGTCTGGAACCCAGCTCTTTCCAATGCCCGCCGATGAGAGACTGCAGGAGGCTGTTCTTAGAGGTTTTCATGGTTGTTTATTGTTGCTTATCTCAGGAATGCTTTGTCCATGAACAGCAGTCTGCTCGCCAGATGTCCAGGGCAGAATCTGCCTGGCAGAGGCAGGACTGATCTTTTATAGTCTAAACTACGTACTAGGTATTTACAAATGGCCCCCAATACAATACAATCTTGTTACATGGTGCAGCTCTGTTCTCATCCAATCTAAAAGTGCCAGCGTGTCACCCAGCATGGATGACACGGAGAAGAAGGAGGAAGAGGTATCCACACCCCCAATTCTCCATGTTGGCCACGTGTCCCTTATCACAAACATTCTAGAAATCTGCTAATTCTACATTCTAACAGTCTAATTTACACTCTATTTATTTTTGCAGCTTGCATTTCTTCTCTCAATGTGGGTAAATTGTTCCAAGGAGCTAAATCCAGCCCCTGAGACACCTGGGTCTCATTCGAGGGTCTTTGGGGACCCTGCCAGGGGGGTCTTAAACCTTCCAGGGAAGCCAGAGGAATACTCTGGACTCCCACATGAGTGCAGCACTTTAGGGTCATTTCCCTGCTGTGACCTCATGGTCCAGCAAGGGCTTCTTCTGGGCAGTGCCCACTGCAGGACATTGGTTTGGGAGGGTTGATGGGTTTATAAAATCCTTCTGTAAAGCTGCACAGTGAAATCAGTCCTGGAATTCTCCACTCTGGAGCCCAGTGTGTCCATTGGGGTGTGAGAGGAGTTGAAATGAGCTCTGCAGGTCCTTCAAGGGCTGTAGCTGCAGGGCTGGTGCCTCACGTCCCAGCTCGGTTCTGGGCACTCAGGACACTGGGGTGTCAAGCTGTGCTGGTGTCCCTGTCCCTGCTGTGCCAGCTGCTCCATCTGTAGCTGCAAGCTTTACGAATCCATAACATTTTTATTCCCCCTCATTGCAATTAAAAGGTTCCCAGCCACCTCTCTGGGAGAAAACATCTTTGTCATTTGGAAGCTGAGAACGTCCTGGGTACTTCAGGCTCCCGGGATGCTCAGTATTGTTGGACTTTTGTTTTCCCAGGGGTTTTGGCAGTTTTCCTTCAGATATTTCTTTATGGCAGACTCCAAACTGTATCATTCCAATGAAATGCAATGCCTGCATCTGTCTTTTGCTCCAACCATGGATTATTTCTCTGGGATGACCACAAAGAGCTAAGGGTGAAAGCCCACACCACTAATCCCACTTCAGCTGTTATCACCCTCTTTAACTCCCCATTAATTAGGTTTCCTTCCCATCAGCAGCTCCAGAGCTTGAGTCCAACCAGCTGAAAGTCACATTTGCCTCAGTGAATGGAGTGGCTTTGAAATTCAGCTTTAGGCTCCTCAGCCAGGGGTAACAGTCAGCAGATTACTGGGAGAGATTTGCTGTTTACTGCTGGAATTGCTCACCACTTTTAGGACTAATCAGTAATTGTGATAGCTATCAACACAGTTTTGAGGCTGTCACAACCTTAACTCCAGGAGAAATTTGCCATCCAAAGAGCTTCTGAAGCAGTTAACTTGGAGTTTGGGGAATATAGAAGAAAATTGTTGCTATTGGGGCATTATTAGAAGTACTTACCACTAGACTAAATTTAGATACCTCTTTAAACTGAGCTCATTCCCCAAAATTTATGAGTTACTTAAAAAAACAGATCCCATTTACCTGAAACTCTGGAAATGAAACAAAATCAAGGTGCAATCAGTACACAAATCCTGTTTGTCATGGAGATGCAGCAGAGATATAATTTGTCTCCTAATTTCCACACAGAGGTTTGTGCTGAGCCCCAGAAATGCAGCAATCAAACACATTTAGCTCCTCAGACAGTCACTACTCCTTGTGGCCTCTGCACTGCATGGAATCAAAGTCTGTGCTGACTTCATGTCACCTGCCCAGGGTCACAGATTTCACTAAGAAATGAGAAAAATGAATATTTCCCCTCATATGTGAAGAAATGCTGGCTTAATTCTAGGTTTAGGCTGTCATTGCAATGGCAGGATCCAAGATTTCAGCCAGCTGAGCTGTGACCAGGAGCTGGATCCCTCCAGGAGCTGAAGCACCACATCCCAAAGTTCCCGTGCTGTACTCTGGAGATGTCTCTGCTTCTCCTGGTATGGTGGGAGGAACCCAAACACCACCTTGGGACACCTCACAGAAGGCAGGGATGAAGCCCAGGTTGTCCTGACAGAGGCTGGGTCTGGGAGGACCCAAGGACAGGAGCAGAGCATGGCAGGGCAGTTTCTGGAGAGGAGGATTGTGCCTCACCTTGGCTCAGCTCAAAGCCACAGTGATATTCCATGATTTCTCAAACACAAGGACATGGAAGCACACCTCAGGGTGAAATTTGCTTACTAAGGAAGGAGGTGAAATAAATTCTATTCTGAGATTATCAGAGTCCCAGAGTGGGTCAGGCTGGAAGGGACCTCAGTGGGTCCCATCTGGTGCCACCTCCCTGCTCCAGCAGGGCCCCCCCAGAGCACAGGGCACAGGAACAGCCCCAGGGAGGACACTCCACCCTGCTGGAATTGCTGGGCTCTGTCCCTGCTGCTCCTCTGGTGCCACTGCTGGGCCCTGGGGCAGAGCCTGGGCCCTGCTTTGCCCCTCCCTAAACACAGGGACAGACAGGGACAGACAGGAACACTCAGGGACACCCAGGGACACCCAGGGACTGACAGGGCTGAGGCCCTTCTCAGCCAGGGCTCCTGTCCAGGGTAAGCAGCTCCTTTCTCTCAGCCTTTCTGGGACACTGAGATGCTCCAGCCCTTGCTCAGCTCCAGGAACTCCTGCCTGCTGTGCTGAGAATCCAGAGCTGGACACAGCACCCCAGATGTGTCCCCAGGGCTGGGCACAGGGACAGGGTCACCCCAAATGTGTCCCCAGGGCTGGGCAGAGGGGCAGGATCACCCCAGACGTGCCCCAGGGCTGGCAGATGTGCAGGATCACTCCAGATGTGTCCCCAGGGCTGGGCACAGGGACAGGGTCACCCCAAATGTGTCCCCAGGGCTGGGCACAGGGACAGGGTCACCCCAGAGGTGCCTCACAGCCCACCTGAGGAAAGGTGTTTTTTGGAGCAGACGATTTCCCCTTCCTGCCCTTCCTGCCACAAGCCCCAGGGGCAGCACACACTCCTGCAGAGCACACACAGCCCCTGCTCCCCACACGGGGATGAGAGCTGGCACTGCACAGCTCACTCTGAGATTGCCTGAGTGCCAGTGGAGCTGCCCCTCTCAGACCTGCCAGCAGCAGCACAGACCTTGCACAGACCAGCCAGCACTGAGTCCTGGCTGCTTTTGTTCACCTGGGCTCTGACACTGCTCTGCATTTCTGGGACACCTGGAAGATAAAAGCAGTCCGAGGACAAACCTAAAAAAACCTGGCAGGAAGGGGAGGAAGAAACACCTTATCAACCTTTTTGGGTCCTGTTTTGTCAGTCTTAGCATAGATAAATCAAAAAGTGAAGCCAGATGTCAGCACGTCTCTTGGTTGTATTATCTTAGGATGGATTTTTATCAGATACACAAATAAATCCAGTTTTAAGTCAATTCCTAAGATGATTGCATAATGTTATTGACATTTAAAGACTTTTCTATTCATTTAAAGTATGAGGGAAACCATTCTCCCATTTAACATCCCTTTAACAGACTGATTTACTCATTGAATGTGTTCTATTAACAAACACCAGTACATCAGCATTTGTCCTCCCAGTCAAAGTTTGGAAGGGTTGGATTTTCCAGATAATTGATGGCACATTTAAAAGCTGGTATGAAACAGAGGACAAAGTGGAGTCAGGCTGGAACAGAGCAAGGCTAAGGGTGCTCTGGGCCCTTTCTGGTGATGCAGCCAGAGACACCAGAGGAATTGACCCTGGGTGACGTTTCCTTCCCAAACCCTTGTCTCCTGTCACTTGTAATGTCCTCTGAAGACAAATCCCATCCTTCCCTGGCTGCACAGGGCACCCATGTCCCCTCTCTGATGTCATAATCACAGAATTCCTGTTTGGGTTGGAAGGGACCTGAAACTCATCCAGTGCCACCCCTGCCATGGCAGGGACACCTCCCACTGTCCCAGCTGCTCCAGCCCCAGTGTCCAGCCTGGCCTTGGGCACTGCCAGGGATCCAGGGGCAGCCTCAGGGCTGTGCCCATTCCCTGGGGAGCCTGGGCAGTGCCAGCACCCTCTGGGGGAAGAACTTTTCCCTGAGATCCATCCCAGCCCCCTGGCCCAGCTCCAGCCATTCCCTGGGTCCTGTCCCCATCACAGGGAGATGTTTCAAGCATGTTCCAGGTCTGTGCTGTGAGAAGGAGGGATTATTCTTGTGTGTTCCTTACCTGAACACATCATGGCAGCCACCAGCTAGCTATCAAAAAAAAAAAAACAGGAAAAGATGGGCAGATTCTTGGAATCAGCAGAAAAATGGAAAAAGCAGAGGAAAATGGCAAAGTCCTTGGATTGCACTGAAAACAGCATGGAGATGACATGCAGTGTGATCTGTCACAAACTCACCAGACCCAGTGGCAGCATCATCCAAAGAAAGAAGCAGTTCTGATGGATCTAATCTCTTTTCAAGGTATTTAATTGTGTCCTAGCAAAGAGACAATCACTGCCAGATTGTTTCTCCAGAGTGTAGGAGGTGGGAGCTGTGTCTCCCACGGCAGTTGCAGTGAATGTTGGATGGTTCAGTGAAAGGGAGAAGTGATGCCTTAAGTTTGAGCTTTTGTGTTTCCCAGACTCTGCAGTGCATTGGTGTGTGACTCTGAACTCCACACAAAGTGTCACAAGTTCTCCTCCCAGCTCAGGCACACAAAACAATCCTTTTCCAGCCCCACAACCAAGGACACCTGAAGCTGCAGCTTCAGCCCCAAAAAGTGCAAGCAGCAGCAATGGAGGAGAGAATGTGGGAGGATGGGAGTGCAGGAGCTGGAGCTGGGATTGGACAGTGAAGCCAAGATGGAAATGGAGCCAAAGTGATGCAAGTGTGAGAACTGGTGACTCGGATCCATCTTGGCTCCATCTTGGGTGGAGCCACGGCCGGGCTCTGGCACTGCCCAAGGTGAATCCTTTGGAGCCTTGGGATAAATCCCTGCTTGATTCCTGGGGCACTGCCCAGCCTCTGCTCCAGGAGCCTCTCCAGGCAGCACCTGGAGCTTGGATGTGGCCCTGAGCAGCCTCATGGCAGGGAGTGGACGAGCTTTTGAACCATTCCATGGTTCTGTGTGTGGGGTGCAATGTGCTCCTTGCAGCAGGAATTTTATGGGCTGGAGGAGGGTGGAGACCCAGCCAGGGCAGCCCCCCATGATCCAGAGCTCTGTGGTCCCTGCAGCTTTCCTGCCTCCCTGGCTGAGCTGGAATGTTTAATCTGAGCCAATGAGATCTTCAGAGAGGGCCTGAAGGGGACATGTCCTTTGGGAAGCCACTCCATTTATCGTTTCACGTCTCTTTTACTTAATATCTTGTGACTAATTTCATCACCTGCCTGAAGAATATTCTCACAAATATTGATTTTCCATGAACCCCACATGGATTTAGACCAGCAGGGTGATGCATATGGTAACTCAGATTTATTCCCAGGGAAGGTTGGGAATTATTGATGTCGTTAGACAGGAATAAAAACTTTATTTTCCCAACCCAGGCTGCAGTTTCTCCCATGGCTGGGTTGTGGGATTTGGACTGCTGATCCAGGTTTGTTCAGGGTGAGGAACAAAGGAGAAAGGAAGCTCAACCCTTTCTGTATTCCTTTGGTTAGACTTCTTCTGAATGGGAAAACTGAAAAACGAGGAAACTTATTATGGGATTGATTGGAAAAACTGGATGGTGGCTGCTGAAATCTGAGCTAGGCTTGGCAAGGCAGTGGGGAACCTCAGGGTTTGTTCCTTCATTTTAGGCCCTAAAGAATCTCTTCTCTGTTGATGGAAATGATGACTAATTACCCTGCAAGACAAGAAATATTTTGTGCCATCAAGAAATCCCTCCTGCTTGAGAGTATTGACTTGATTCCTCCAGTGAAAATTGCCTGTATGAGAGTTCCTCCCAGAAGTGACCAGGGGATAAATGATGTGTGTTCATCATCCCTAAATCAAAGCATGTGCTGTGACTCACCCCTGGCCAGCTCTGTCGTTGTTCTTATTATAGGATCTCCTACAAAGGTCACATTTAACTACTAAAAATAAACCCTCAGCCCAAAAAACCTTCATTCCTCAGCAAACAGAGCAAATGTAGGCTACTCTTGTATTAAAAGTATAGATCCAGGTCACCCAGCTGACCTACTTAGGGGATATTTTAGGGCTTCCCAAAAGATTTCATGTCCTCCAAATGTCAATCTTATTTCAGCTCCACACATCAGCATAAGTCTTCTTCCTTCAGAGGGGACTCTTATTTAGATGTAGATTTTATCAAAGTTAAACCAGCTTAACATTTCTTACATGGAGCTCGGAGAAAGTTGAGGTGAACTTGACTCCTGTGGTCGGCAGCAGGAGGACGATGTGAGTAAAACCTTTCTTTGGTCCCAAATGGTACAATTCCTTCTCACCTTGGTGCCTTTGCCAGCGATGTGTAATCCCTCCAGGAGCAGAGACCTTTGTTTAAAAGCTGATGTTCGGGGAGCAGTGTCTGCACTCAGACAGGGATTGAACACCACCAGTGACCTCATTTCCCACCTCATTTTCAGCTCACACAGCGCTGTGTCCTCGGCCCAAGGAGAAGGATGTTTAAGGCACCTGTGCAGCATTTCCCCCGGGAGGGCTCTGCCCTGCGCGGGTCCTCGCTCTGCCTCTGTCCAAGGTTCTGAACGTTCTGTCCCTGGTGCGGGAGTCCGGCCCTGCCCCTGTGGGAGCCTGGTCTGCCAGCCAAGGAACCTGACGGCACCGAGCTGTCTGAAATAGCTCAGACAACTCTGAGATACCCCAGGGGGCTTTTAAAGACCCATCAAACCTACATTTAGTAGGTACATTTAGTAGGTACATTTAGTAGGTACATTTAGATCCTACCAAATCCTGATCTTGTCACCCCCTTGCCAGAATTCCCCATTTTACAGCAGGAAGGGCAGGACAGGGTTATTCCTCTGCCCAGGAGGGATGTGAGGAACCATCAGGGCGTTTGAGCTCAGCCTCTCGGGGCACAGGTACACTCGGACAGAGCATGGAACCCACGGCATCCTTCCAGGAGAACAGAAATCCTGGGCAGGGAGCTGGGGGCTCTGCCTGGCCCTTCTCACCTGAGGGATGGAGCTGCTCAGGCTCTGCCTTCTGACCACACCGGGGTCCCATCCTGCCTCCTGTTTGCCTCACAAACAGCTCAGGGTTTCCAGAGTTCATTTTCCCCATTGACAACATTGTCCCAGTGTTCTGTGCTCCATGAGGAACAAGGAGCATCACCCTGAAAACTCAGATTTCAGTGGCAGCTGTCACTCTGTTAAGCCTGAAATGCATCTTTTGAAAGAAATCAATATTTTGGGGACAACATCCACGAAGGAGTCAGGTGGCAGTTTGAGGGGTGAGACACTGGGAGGTGTTTCCTGGTGGGAGTGAAGGACAGCACAGCCATGATCCCACGGGATTCCAATCAACCACTGATGTTATGAGAGCAAGACCATTAAACCCAGCCTTGTGCATTTCATTCTAATTACATCTGCAGATAGAATAATACTTTAATAAGCCTTAAGCTGGAATTGATTTTTTTTTCATACACCAGGAATAGAAATCAAGGCAAAAATGGTTGGAAATTATTTAGCAGTTATTAAGAATTAAGGAAAAACCCTTTATTGTTAATCAAAGTGGATTAATTTCTTTTTATTATTTATTATTATTATTGAGGAGCTAAAATGCCTTTTCCTCAGTTTGTGAGCTGAGGTGAGGGGAGGCATGGCTGGGATTGGAGGTGGGTGCTGTAGGACTGTCCCTGATGGACAGGTGGCCTTCCAGTGGTCCCAGTGTGTGACACCCCGGTGCAGGAGATGCCATCAGCACTGGGCAGAGGAAATCTGTCAATAGTCAGGTCTGGATGGTCCAAACCTGCACACCTGTGTGCACAGGAGCACTGCAATGCCCGTTATCCATGACTGCTGTGCTTTGGGACAGTGGAAGTCTCTGTACATCCCAGGGCTGTGTGTGCCTGGCACAGCAGCAGGAGCTGCCTGGGGCCACCCCCAGGACCAGCTCAGCAGCTCAGTGTTTATCCAGCCTGGGGAATAGAAGACTCTGGAGAGACCTCACAGCACCTTCCCCTGCCTGAAGGGGCTCCAAGAGAGCTGGAGAGGGACTTTTCCAAAGGACATGGACAAGGGGAATGGCTTTGAGCTGAAGGACAGCAGATTTAGATCAAATATTGGGAAGAAATTCCTCTCTGGGAGGGTGGGCAGGCCCTGGCACAGGGTGCCCAGAGCAGCTGTGGCTGCCCCTGGATCCCTGGCAGTGCCCAAGGCCAGGCTGGACACTGGGGCTGGAGCAGCTGGGACAGTGGGAGGTGTCCCTGCCGTGGCAGGGGTGGGATGGGATGAGCTTTAGGTCCCTCCCATCCCACAGCATTCCATGATTCTCTGACAAGCACCTGCAGCCCCCTCTCCCCTGTGCAGTAGGCTCAGGAATCTCAGTCTGGAGAATCCATCTCAGAACCCCCCAGGTGACACCCAGTGCAGGCAATGCTGTGCCCACCATCCATGCAAATTCCTGGCTTCTCTTCAATTCCAGCTGAGCACTTGTCCTGAGGCACTTTGTGCTCTCCCATTTCTCTGCAATTGGCTTGAGCTCTTGGACCACCCTCACAGACAAATCCTCCTGGACCCCCTCAGCCCTGAGCTTCTTCTTCCCTCTGCTTTCCTGTGGGAGTCCAGAGTATTCCTCTGGCTTCCCTGGAAGGTTTAAGACCCCCCCTGGCGGGGTCCCCAAAGACCCTCGAATGAGACCCAGGTGTCTCAGGGGCTGGATTTAGCTCCTTGGAACAATTTATCAACATTGAGAGAAGAAATGCAAGCCGCAAAAATAAATAGAGTGTAAATTAGACTGTTAGAATGTAGATAAATAGACTTTTGGGAATGTTTGTGACAAGGGACAGGTGGCCAAGATGGAGAATTGGGGGTGTGGATACCTCTTCCTCCTTCTTCTCTGTGTCATCCATGCTGGGTGACACACTGGCACTTTTAGATTGGATGAGAACAGAGCTGGACCATGTATTGTATTGGGGGTCATTTGTAAATACCTAGTAGGTAATTTAGACTATAAAAGATCAGTCCTGCCTCTGCCAGGCAGATTCTGCCCTGGACGTCTGGCGAGCAGAGCACTGTTCGCTGGACAAAGCATTCCTGAGATAAGCAACAATAAACAACCATGAAAACCTCTAAGAACAGCTCCTGCAGTCTCTCATTGATGGGCATTGGAAAGAGCTGGGTTCCAAACCACCTGCATGTCCTCCAGAGGTGATCTCAGCTCTAAGGAGACACCTCGGGATGTGACACTTTCCCATCAGTGTTGATCTTGACATGGAGACTGCAGTGTGTAAGGAAGACAAAGCCTTTTTTAGCCACACTGTCCAGCTCCACAAGGAGAGTTTGGAGCTGTTTCACTGCAGTTTTGGTGTAAATCCAGCTTACTCCAGATGCTTTCCCCATAAGGGCCCCCACAGCCCCTGGACACGTGCAGCAGCTCAGGACAGATCTGCACGAGGCTGGTTTGCCTCAGCCATTCTCACGGTCTTTCTGAGTCTCCCCATTCCAGACCATTTGGCCTGCCTGGAATCCCACGAGTGCAGCACATCCCTCTGTTGGAATTGTCCATCCCTATCTCCTCCCTCCACAGTGTAATAGGAAATTTGATTGAGATAGGGATAAAAAACACAAAACTGTGTTTTTAACTCAGGGACACCCAGGCTGAGATCTCCCACCCTGGGATTTCCTGCATGACTCCTGGCAAAACAGTTCCTGCTGCTGAGACTGGAATTACAGCCACTCTGACTGGATAACTCCACACCTGCTATCACACTGTTCTGATAATTAATCTCTATTAGTAATTAGTGTTGGAGGAATCGCAGAGCTGTGAAATCAGCTTTGGGAGGTTTTCTGGGTGGCCCAAAAGTCTGAGTCAGGTCTGGGAATGGAGAGCTGTCCTGCCAGGACCAGACCTCAGCCTGAAGCCAGGTCCTCCCACAGCAGCCATGGGCAGGGATTTTCTTCTCCTTTCCCTCTGCAAGGAGCTGTGAGGCTCTTCCCAGCTGCACTCCTTGTTAAATGGGGACTCCTTGGGAGGTTCTGGATGTTGGCTTTGCTGGTGAAGAAAGAAAACAGGAGGGGTGAAAATGGAAATTCCCAAGGTGGGTTTTCTGTTTTACACAGCAGCTGCAGCAGGAGGGCTGGGGGCTGCACCTGCCCTGTGTTACCTGAGGGGTTTGGCTGCCCCAGAGCACCAAGAGGGAAGAGTGGGAAGGAATTGTTTGCTCTGAAATTCCTGCTGCAGGGAGCTGCTCACAGGGCTCAGGTTCAGTCCAGCTCTCATTCAGTGCAATTCTGGGCACAAAGCTGAGGCTTCTCTGGGGCACAGAGGAGGGGACAGCTCTGCAGAGAGCCTGGAAACCACAAACTCTGAGCTGTGGGGTCATGAGAGTTATGGGGGATCTGCAATGGGGACTTCCAGCAGGGCAAATTCCAGCAGAGACCTGTTGTTCTACCTCCAGTGCCTAAATCTTTGTAAAATCAGGATTTTGGGGAGCTGGACAGAGCAGTGTGCAGCTTTTGGAGCAGCATGTGCACTGCCACACCAGGCACTAATTCACTGCTGTGTTTACACAAATCTAGATGCATCCAGATTTAAGCCTAACTATTCATGCTGTTTTCTAATTTTCTTAATTTGGATATTTTTATATCAACTTACCATGAGCAAAGGTGACCTTTGTGTCAGCCACTTGCCCCTTTGCTGAAGGGCTGATGAAACCCTCTGCAGGCTGATTTGGGGTGTGGGGCTGCTTCTCATCAGACCCTCCAGCTCCCATCACCAAGCCTATCAAATTTATTCTTGTTTCATTTACTCTTTCTACTGTAAGCTCATGTCAAAATAAATGCAATATTTTGGTGGCTTCTCTTGAGAAACACAGCCCTGTGAAGAGCACCAATAACAGCTGAGGGCTCTGCATGTGCTGCTGAAAATTATATTGGCCTCTTTGGATTCTCTTTCACAGTCCAAACTTTATTGCAAACTTAATCAGATGTTTAGAAAAACACTAACACAGTGTAAATAGAGATTGACAGAAAACTATCTTGGAATAAATAGAACTGCTGGAAAATATACAGAATTTTAGACTGGGGAGAATGATAATGTCACAAGGAGGCAATTTCACCAAAAAGGCTGCCATGAAGGAATAAATAGATGTGTGATTATTTGTGTGGACTGGGAGAAACACTGGAAATTGGGTGCAAAAATATGGCAATGTGTAAGGCAAATTGGGATGGCTCAAGTGGAGCAGAATCAAACTTCAGAAGTGGCTGCTGCCTTTCCCATTTCCTGTGGGAAGCATCCTGGAAATGCAGGGAATGTTCCTAAAAGCTGTCAGTGTTCCTGGTGCTGCCTGTGCCACCCAGCCCTGCTGCTCCCTCAGTGGTCACACCCTCAGAACAGCCACAAGTCCCCAGAACCCCACAGGTGCTGTGGGGAGAGCAACTGTGCAGACCTTGCATGAAAACAGATCCTCCTGAGATCCATCAACCTGTAGAATGATTGGATTAATTAATATCCAGCACTAATTAGAATCCTGCCATCAGTTCTCTGGGTAGCCCCAGTAGTGGAAATACCTGGCCCAGGTGCTGGGTGAGGTGTCAGGTCCCTCCCTACTCCTGCTTTTGGGGACAATTTTGGGCACAAAACCAGGATCAATGATATTGATTGTCCCAGCATGTCCCCTCTCTCTCCTTCACCTGCTTTATCACACAGAAATTGTGGTGCCACATGTGACATGTCCTGACAGCAGCCAGGATGAAGGATATTAGAGAGGAGTCAGCACTGAGCATTAATTAACAGCCAAGTTCTCAACTGCAATCAGGGGGCTGCCCCAGACAACACCTCCCTTCAGCCACCCTGTGAATAAAGGTTAGCAGACAGCCTGACAGCAGAAAAAACTATTTCTGAACAATTTCTGTATGATTTCTAGCATTTCTGGAGAGGAAATAAAGCTCAGGAGGGCTGGTTATTCCCTTCAGTTACAGCCAGCAGCTTCCAATCACTGAGGGAAAGAGAAACAAAAGTGAGAAGGGGAGGAGCATCACCTGCTGCTGGAGGTGTTGGGGGCTCTTCATGTAAAATCTGCCTAAAATCTGTCCCCTGGTGCCCTGCCCACCCCTCTGACCTCACCTGCCTGGGGAACATCTCTGGTGTGGCTGGAGGGGTTTAGTTCTGCCCAGGGTTTGATCTCACACAATTCTGAAATCACAGAACCACCGAGGTTGGAAAACCCTCCCAGGTTATTGAGTGAGGACCAGGCAGGGTCCTCATGCAGGGGAGGGGCTGCAGAACCTGCCCCATGGCTCTGTGTGCCTGAGGGGCTCCTGCTCCCCAGGAACCAGCCCTGAATGCCCAGTTATCCCTCAGGAGGGGATCCTCTGGGGCTGGGGTGGATTTTGCAGTCAGTGGCTCAGGGCTGTGCCACCTTGGGGCTCTCTGGACCATCCTCTGCTATTTTCTGGGAAATTCTCGATTTCCCAGGCACAGGTGAGATCCCTCTCTGCCTGTCCTTGTCAGACCTGGCCAACACATTCCTGTTCTTCTGTAGAAGGAGCCATTCTTGCAGATCAGTGCAAAGAAGGATTTTAAAGAAAACGAGAAAATATCCATAAACCTGTGGGAAAGTGAGAGCCTGGAGGCTCAGCTCCAGAGCCACCAGTGTGAGCTGCAGCTGTACCAGATGTTGAGTGTCATTATCAGACTAGGAATGGAGAATACAGCAACACACACACACATGACTTCTTCTGAGGCAGAAAGAAGCAGCAGTTTATTGAGAGGCCACTGCACTTATATAGGATAGATGTGTTTTACAGAATAGAAAAGGCTCTTGGTCCAAGAAGGCAACACCTCTCTGAAATCATGCTTTGTGCAAAACATCCCATAGCACACACACTGCTCTGTGATCAACACCAGGTGTTAGTCTGTGCTATTCATTCTTCCTTCTCTTGTTTGCCTCTGAGAAAGTCTCCAGCCTGGGAAAGATCTGAGCTGGAGCTGAGAAAGCCAACAGCCTGGGAAAAATCTGAGCTGGAATTTTCCCTGAGCCTTCAGCAGTGTCCACAGTTAAGGACAATGGGAAGTAACAGATTCCCACTGGAGCACTGCATTATACAGAATTCTTTGGGCTTAAGAGCTGGACCTGATGATCTTGGGTGTATTTCCTTGTTTCTGTGACTCTCTGTTAGAGAGACACACTCCTTTTATGAAGTGAAAAAAGGCTTTGGGTTTATTCACACATCTCTTTATACAGAGTTTTATAAAAATCTTGTGTTTCTCTTTAACTGGTCAGTAACAAGTCGTTATCCTGTAATGATTGGTTGGTTCACTAGAGGTGTGTACCTCCAGGCAAGAGTTTGTTTTCAGATATTGTTTGCATTCTTTTCGATGGTTTGGAATCGTTTACACAGGTGGAAAGCAGTTGTCTCAGAATTCCTTCTCAGGGAAACAAGCTGTTTTTCACTGTTACAGGATTCTGTTCTCAGACAGGACTGGCAGATTTTTCATGGATTAAATCAGAATTTAGTTTGTGAGGCTTCTATGGGCTTGCTGTTTAGCTACTGTATTTTCTGACCTTAATGATTCTGTGATTGATGATTCCCCCTGACCAGAAGTCAGAAGATTTTAACTGGGGTGGGTTGAGCTGGGTCTAACCCCTCCCATTTGGTGACAGAGTCAGCAGAGCTCACAGAGAGGGAGCAAGGGGAGCACTGGGGACAGATGTGACTGCAGGAATAGCAGAATATTGGTGAGCTTGTGGTGCTTACTCTGATCTCCACTCTCAAGCATAAAAAAGTGAAATAAAAAGGTAATGATAGCAACTGCTCCTATGAGTCATCAAAGGATTTCAGGGAACACACGGAGCAGCCAGAGAGCTCATTTGAATTGGAACTGGGCATCTCAGTCCCTGTTGTAAATGTCCCAGGAAAATAAAGCCTTGCAGAAGAAATCAGATAATTAACTGATCCCCCAGCATTTCATCCGACACTTTGGAGCAGAACAAGCTTTGGCAGGAACCCAGTGGCTCCAGGAACCCTGACTGCCCAGCACAGGGAGATCTGCAACTCCTGGGCTTCAGAGAAAAAGGAAGGGAGGATTTTCTGGCAAGAACTGACAATCTTTCTCCTCTCAGCAGCCACCCCAGATGCTCAGAGTCTAGGGGGACCCAGTGCTGGGAGGTTTTATTTATTCCAGGGAATGTGTGTCCCAAGCCCCACAGCAGTGACTCCCCCAGCCCTGCATTTCCAGTCCCTGTTCCAGGATCAATCAGCTACACAGGGGCTCAGTGCTGTGCCTGGGTTTCCCTGGAGATGCTGAGCAGGGACTCCAAGGGGCAATTCCACCAAACAGTGAATCCCACCTGCCCTGCCCAAGCTTTTGTGGTCACCTCAGCACAGCATCTGCACAGCAGGGCCACATCCTGTGAAACATCTCCAGAGGAAAGGGGCTCCAAAGGAATCCTGGCTCAGCACTGCCCACCTGAGCAATCCCCAAATTCGGGCTCTGTGTCCTCAGGGGGATTTAGAGAGAACACAGCCCCTGTGCTTCCCCCTCTGTGCTTCCCACTGCAGCCATGGGACAGCCGAGCATCCAGGAGCCCTGAGTGACACTGAGAGTCCCTTCAGCATCCAGGGTGTCCCTCCAGCACTCAGGGTGTCCCTCCAGCACTCAGGGTGTTCCTCCAGCACTCAGGGTGTCCCTTCAGCCTCCAGAATGTCCCTTCAGCACTCAGGGCGTCCCTCCACTACTCAGGGTGTCCCTTCAGCACCCAGAATGTCCTGAGTGACACTGAGAGTCCCTTCAGCATCCAGGATGTCCCTGCAGCACTCAGGATGTCCCTCAGCACTCACGGTGTTTCTCCAGCACCCAGGGTGTCCCTTCAGCACTCAGAGTGTCCCTTCAGCACTCAGAGTGTCCCTCAGCACTCAGAATGTCCCTCCAGCACTGGGATTGTCCCCTCTGCTTGCCAGCAGACGCCTCCCAGAAGCCACCCTGCAACCTGCAGCTGCTGATAAGCAGCCTGCCAGATGTTCCCTGCAGCTTGGCACAGAACATGTCCCCATCCTGAGATTTCCCAATTCATCCTGGAGCCCAGCAGCCCAGGAATTCACCTGTACAGGGGGGTTAATTGCTTTCAGGCAAACATCATCCCTGCAGCTGTACTTGCTCAAAATAGCAAGTGGAATCTTGCAGTTTATCTGAGTTACAAGGAAGATTCGGATCCTGGTTACAAAATTGGGAGTACAGTTGTAAAAGAGGAAAGTAATAAGAAAAAAATGCAATCTTCGAGCCCCCCCCAGCACTCAGAGCTGCTGTCTCTGGGGCTGCAGGAGGCAAGGCCAGCTCCAAAGCTGAGCTCTGCCCTGCCCAGATGTATTCATGGGGTTCTCGCTGCTGACAAATGCAAATGAAGTTTCAAGAGGATGGGAAGAGCTGCCTCTCCCCTCCCTGGCTCTCTCTCCTCGAGGGAATCTGGCCAGGCTACTGCAGTTGTGAATCCTCTGTCTCAGGCTGTGGGTGAAGCATCCTCGGGATGAGTGTCCTTTGATGTTTAAAAGGTTTCCAGCAGTGTTGACTCTACTTTTCCATTCACCTTTTTATCCTCAGGAAGAAAATTGGCTTGCAGCCACATCTGCTTACCTGGTGAAATCCTCTGGATTCAGAGCCCTGTGCCAGGTCCAAATCACAAATATCATAAATATCCCAAAGGGGGTTTTGTTTTTCCCTGAGGTGGCACAGGGAACATTCCCCAGAGCTTTAGTTGAGGGTTTGGAGCGTGTCCAGGGAAGGGAACAGAGCTGGGAAGGGTCTGGAGCAGCTGAGGGAGCTGGAAAGGGGCTCAGCCTGGAGAAAAGGAGGCTCAGGGGAACTTGTGGCTCTGCACAACTCCCTGCCAGGAGGGGACAGCCGGGGGGGTCGGGCTGTGGGAACAGGAACAGGGACAGGAGGAGAGGGAACGGCCTCAGGCTGGGCAGGGCAGGCTCAGGGTGGATCAGCAGCAGGAATTTCCCCATGGAAAGGGAGGTCAGGAATTGGAAATGCCCAGGGAGGGTTGGAGTGCCCATCCCTGGAGGTGTCCCAGGAATTCCTGGATTGGCACTCAGGGCTCTGGGCTGGGGACAAGGTGGGGATCGGGCACAGCCTGGATAACCCTGCAGAGCTTTTCCAGCCTCAGGGATTTTGGGATTCAGTTCTGCTCCTGCCCTGTCCCTGTGCTGTGCCAGCAGAGCCTTTGGCTGTAGGAGCTGAGCTTGCTGAGGTGCTCTGTGACACTGCAGGTGTCTCTCAGTTTCCTCAGCACAATTATTTCATTGATTAATTGGGGAATCAGTTGCTGAGGTTCATTCTGCAGGACTCTGAGTGTGCCTGCACTCCACAGGGTCTGGGATTGTGCCTGGATTCCCAGAGCATTGGGAGCAGGACCTGTGTGAGTGCCTGCACCTTCTTGGCATCCCCAGAGACCTTCATACATGACACAGGATCCCAAAGTTACTCTAAACCTAGAGGATTTCCCAAACCCTGCAGAACAACTGCATAATGATGAAAGAGCTTATAAACTCCTCAAAGTTTTCTTTTTTTCCTTGTTCTGGGCCCATAAAATGAAATGTTTTATTCACATCCATACTCCCGCGGGTTCAGTTTCTCTAATAAGAGATGCCACAAATGAAACTCTTACACCAGCACTGGATTAGAGTATTTTGTCATTAAACTGCTTAGAATTGTTTCTAGGCTTTTGCTTCAGCTTGGATAAATTGGTTCATCATTAGTTTTCATAGTGAAATTTCCATTTCCCTTCATCTGTGTTTGGTCCCAAGGTGCCTCAAAGCAGCTTTCCTGGTGAGAGACAGTACCAGGGAGGGGGTGCTGGCCCCAAACTCGCTGCCTTTCTGATCTTAAGCAAACAAAATCACCAGGATACTTCCAGAGAAAAACACTGTTGTATTCATTATGGAGCACATGTTTATCATTTAACAGCAATGCCAGCAAGTATTAACACCAGAGATGTGTTTTATTCCAACAGGGGTTACAAATTTGGTGTGTGCTCTGTGAATCAGGAGAATTCTGAGCTCTCCCTGGCACGTTTGTTTTGCTCAGCAGCAGGGTGGTGACAACCTGGGCATCCCCCCATGTCCCACCTGTGTCTGCAGCCCCTGGGCAAGCAGGAGGGAGCCCTGGCACTGCTGGGTGACCTTTCCATGAGCCTGTGCTGCAGGCTTGTTGCATATAAATAAATACATATTTTACAAAAGAAGAGCCTTATAAAATCAGAACTCGAGCCTACTACTTCAGTTAAGTACAGTTAACAGCTAGCCTAATAATTTCCTATAAGAAAAAATTAAAATAATTAAAATCAGTTTGAACAACAATCTACTTCAATAAGAAAACTGTTCAGACCTATAAAAACAAGAAATCTATCTCATAAAAATCTGTAAAAAATATATAAACATATCTAAAAAGTTTAATAGATACAATAGCCCTTACCATCCAATAAACTAAATTCCTAACTAAATTGCTAACTAAATAACTAAAAAACTAAATTTAGCACAGTGCCTTCTATTTCCTATAAACTAGATAAATAAAAAAACTAACTTTTCTACATAAAAAAACCCTAGAGTTCCATCTAATTATATTACAACAGAGGCTCTAGGTCAAACCCTGCTGTGGCTGGGTGTTCTGCAGAGCTGGTGCTCAGCCCTGCTCCTTCCCTGCCCCTGGAATGGCTCTCCCTGTTCCACCTCCTGGTCTGGGTTGGGCACAGAGGGGCACCAAGGGCTCTCCAAGCTTTTCCAGCTTTTGTTTGAAGTGTCTCACTGTGTGTGTGAGGTGCACTCTTCAGTCAGGGAACAGCAATTGGCACAGCCAGGAGAGCAAGGGAATCCTTCTGCAAACAGCCACGGAACCAGGAGTGCTGAGGGCTCAGGGTTTCCTCTCAGGTCATTCATCACTGCTGGACTGTTGTTGGATGCTGCTGGGAACCAGGGAAGAAGCAGCCTTGAAGCCTTGGGTTTCTCAGGCTGCACAAGGACAAGGAATCACAACAATGATTAAACACCTGCAGGATGTGTGAGAGCTGTGTGAGTGTCTGGTGATGTTTTGCAGAAAGCATGTTTTCAAAGAGGTGTTGCCTTCTTGGACCAGTGAGTGTTTCCTATTCTGTTTTCTATGAACTACCCTATATATGTGTAGTGTTTCTTTAAATAAAGCTCTCTCTTTTTTGCTTCTCCATTACACGAAGAACTCTGTTGCATTATCCTTTTCACCACTGTCCTACAGCCAAAATGCAACACTGGACAACCCCATCAAAAATGGCTTTTCACACAGTCAGAGAAAAACCCACTGTGCAGAGATCCAGTGCCTTTCCTGGCATGGGAATCAGCTTGGATTTAGTGTCTCACTGGTGCAATTTCCTTCTCCCCATTTGTGCCTTGCCTTTTTCCATCATTGCCTTCTGTGCAGTGTTGGTGAAGGACAGCCCTGGCAAGGAGCAGCCCCATCCCTGCTGTGGGAGGTCTGAGGGATCCCAGTTTGGGTCTGGCTGGTCTGGCAGCACCCACAGCCCAGGACAGGGGTCGGGCTGACACAGCAGACCCTCACAGGCTGGTGGGGCAGAGGGGAAGGGCTGTGAGGGTCCCACCACGGTTACCTGTATCTGCTGGGAAAGGAGCCCAGCCCAGGCTTGGAGCTGTACTGGAGCCTGGAGAACTTGTCCTGAGGGAGGTGCTGAGTGTCCCACAGGTTTGGTGGCTCTGGCACGAGGAATTCTGTGTCCTGTGGCACAGGAGAGCAGAGACAGGAACCAGGGAACAGCCAAGGTCAGCAGAGTGCGGGCAGGGGCCACAGCTGTGACCACCAGTGAGGAAGGGACACCAAACATCCCGGTGAATTTAGGGCTTTGTGGCCCTCAGAAAAGCAGCCTGGGGGTGTGGTGGGTGTGAACACACTCCTGGGGATGCACCAGCGGGGTGGGGGACACAACTCAGGCAGAACCCAAAGGTTTTGTTGATTGCAGCACAATCAATAGAAGTCCCTTGGAGATTGATAATGAATGTGAGCAGAAAATACAAGCTGGTGGTACAATTTTCAATCAGCAGCCAAAGTTGTGTGTGCCTGGCTCCCAGTCATGCTTTTAGCAGATATTTATTAATGGTAATTAGCACAAGTTGTTCAAATGAGTCTGCTAGAAGGCAACATCAGCATATCTCACCCTGCTGCCTTTCCCAGGGAGGGCTCAGTGCAGTACCTGGGAACAGTCCTGCTGCTTCTGTAATGAGATCTTTATTATTCTAATAATCATCATGGATGGCAATAATATTTTACACTTACAAAGAAAGCTTATTCTGAAAGGATCCCCACAGGCCTTCCAATCCTCTTCACATCCTGCAAAGGCCAATGACTCTGCCCACAGATCCCAGGCTGAAAACCCAGGGTGTAAATTAGCAAGTCTGTATTCCATGGATTCAAGCAAAAAAGGAAGGCAGCAGTGATGGATTAAAGCCAAATTAGAGGCCAGAAGAATTGCAGCCTCAGAAAGGAGACACTGGACACATCTTGCTCTCCAGGGACATCTCTCCAAGGTCAAACACACACTGAGCTGGTGAAAGACAAGGGATGAAAAAAAAAACAGACAGGGAAATTAAAAATTAATTCATTTTAAATGGAAATGACAGGTTAGAAATGGCTGTCCAAGAAAGCCCACACTTGCAGAAATGAGGTGATCAGGAGAATTTGGAGGCCACATAGAAGAGGAAGAGGCCAGATGCTGGTAAAGAGATCTAAGGAACTGAATTGCTGCAGCAATAAATATGCAAAAGAAATCAGCACAGATGGAGATGAGGTGGAGCAGGGAGGGGAACTTCATCCTTCAAAATAAAGGGGGACAGTAAAAGAGGAGTTGGTGTCTGAGCAAAACAGGGCAGAGTATAAGGAAAATGAAACAGGGGAGAAGAGAGGAGATTGTTCTCAGGCAGGATACAAAGGGAACAAGCTGGAAAAAAGAACAGCAGCAAGGTCCCTGTGGTCAGAGAGCCTTGGTTCAGAATTTCCTGTCAGGGAAAGGAGGTGCAGTGAAGAAAGGAAAGGACAAAAGCCAGCAGGAGTGTGAAGAGGAATAAAAACACATCAGAGCACCTAAATGGGTCAGTGTGGAAGGGTTGGAGCATCAGTGTCTGAACAGGAGCAAGAAAAAAAAATAGTGGAGATGTGAAGGAGCTGAGAGAGTTAAAGGACAGGGAGTGGTTGAGGCTGGTCCAGGGTGTGCAGCCTTAGGGGGCTGTACAGGTGAGGTGAGAACGTGATGGAAAGAGGAGAAAACCAAGGAAATCATGGCAATGAAAGTG
Source organism: Oenanthe melanoleuca (assembly GCF_029582105.1). NCBI lineage: Eukaryota > Metazoa > Chordata > Aves > Passeriformes > Muscicapidae > Oenanthe > Oenanthe melanoleuca. Next base: position 10,325,662 of record NC_079351.1, on the reverse strand, counting down.
TGTCATGGCTGTTCCCAGTCTGGGACAGAGAGGTAAAAGATATTCTGCTGGAGGAATGTTTACAATGAGCTGAAGATTTGCAGGGTTGGAGCTGGAAATGGGTAAACACCCCAAAATCAGGGATTTTGTCATCAGAATGATTTTGATACCCTAGAAAACAGCAGTTTACAGAACAACTGCCAGCTCCCTCTGGTGCCTTGGACATCTCCTGAGTTTCTTTCCCCAGCAGCCACTCGATAAACAAAAGGCACCACTTACACTGAGGAGCTGTGAGGCTTCACAAAACGCTCCTGGGACACGATGACCTTGGGTGGGACCAGCACAGAAAGGTTCAGGTGAAAGGAAATACCAAGAGAAAGGATGGATCTGGGTAAACCACTGCAGCTCCCAAAGGAAAGCTCTTACAAACTCAGGGAAGTGTTTAACAAAGCATGACAAGCTCAAGGACTTTGGCTCAGCAGCAGCATCTCAGATTCCAGGTGTAAAACTATTTGGTTCTGGATTTTCAGGATTTTCAGGGGAGGGTGCACCACAATTGACTGAATTTAGAAAAAGCCTCTTAGGAATAAGCAGAACCTGGAAGGAAAGAAAGCAACTTATTCCTTAGGCTGTGCAACCAGGAAAGTGGGGCTGCTTAGGGACAGGTTGTGTTTCCTGCACTCCACTGACCCCCAACCCCCCCCAAAACAGTGACAGAGACCCCAGCCTCAAACCCTGAGGTCTCACCCAGCATTTCCCTGATCCCAGGGGAGCTGGGGGAGCCTGAGGCACTTGCAGCTCCTGCAGGCAGAGCTGGCTGCAGGCTGGTGCTGACTGACAAGGAGGCAGCTGCCAAGAGGAATCTATAATGGTTTAGAGATGCTTCCTTTTCCCTCAGTGCAGCCACTAATTTGAATCTCTCTCATCTACTCAGCTACCAATTTTTGAAAAAAAAATCATTACAGAATCTTAATTATCACAGGTGCTTCTGTCATTCTTTCAGGTGGGTTTGGAATTGGCCACTGGGTTTTAAAGTTATTGCAGGAGAAGAATGGAAGGAATGAAAAAGTGCTTGGTGGTTTGTTTCTTTTTTTCTTTTTCCCTTGGGAAACCAAGCTGAAGGAGATTGATCAGCAAAGGAGTACAACTTAGAGGTCAAGAAGTGCAGTGATGAAGGGAGAACTGTCAAGTGTCACAGTGAGTTACATGTTAAAGCAAAGAGAAAAAGCTCTTTGGTTATGTAAATGAAATGAGGAGGAGAAAGAGCAAGTGAGAGTACTGCAGAATGAGGGGGATGTGAAATTACAGCCATCCTTAGCAGGACTCCAAAATAAAAGCAGGAGTTGTCTCCCATTTTAATGATGTGGATGATGACCAGGCCATGAAGGACAGAGGCAGAGCAATGCCCAGGAATACTCCAGGAGCTGATGACAGCCCCACAGGTCTGGGACCAGCAGCACTTCAGGCTCCAGGAGTTCTGAGTGTCCCCTGGAGCTGCAGCCAGGATCCATCTGCAGGACCCAGTGCTGAAATGATCCCAGGTCAGACTGAAAATCCTAAACCTGCCCCATGTGAGGAAAAATGGAATTTCCACCACATGCAGAATTCCAGATAATAACTTTTTTTTTTTGTTTGGTTTTGGATAAAGCCTGTATGAGAAAGGGAGATTCAGGAGATTCAATCATACAGATTTCAAGAGATACTTAAGATTAAATACTTTAAACACGTCTGTGTTTGTTTCCATGTGAACAACAGGAAGGAGGGAGGGAGGGAGGAGGAAAACAAGCTGTTGCTGCACAGAGCAATCCCACTTTTGTATTCCCAGGGAAAAGAAACGTCTCAGGTCATTCCTGTAGTGGCTGCCTCCCCAAATCCAGCATTCCCATGCACCAGGGCAAAAGTAGAGTCTGGCACAAAACCTGGCAGTTTGGTAAATGAAAAATCTGATTGTTCTGATCATCTTCAGCAGTTTTTCCGTCCTGAAAATCTGTCCCTGGAATTGAGAGGCAGAAATGGGGAGGGCAGACTGAACAAACTCCAAGTGGTTTGGTTTTACCCATCCCCAGAATTGCAGGAGTTTAAACCAACATAAAGAATTTTTTCTACAGAACATAAGAAAAGTGAATAAAGTGCTTCTGACACTCTTGATCATGCAGTTGATATTCCTGAGGTTTGTGCAGCTCCATGAAACTTCCTCCTTCCAAAAGCTGATGGTGCTTCAGGCAAAGGTTGTGTCAGAGGCACCCAAACCCAGGGGCCATGGCCAAACACAGCCACAAAATCCCCCCTGCACACTTTGGGTCTGAAGCTCTTTGTGCTAAATTGGAGTCAGTGCTCTGCTGCTTGTCAATCCTCAATAAAAGTCCAGGAGTGTTAAGGTGTTTGCTGCACGGAGATGAAAACTGTAGGGTATCCTGATTTACAAAACTCATTAACTTGCTGATAAATTTGAAAGTATCTACAGGGAGCTCATTAAGGGGAAGAAAAAAAATCTCATGAATTGTGGAGTTCACAAAGCTTAACCTCGAGGTGAGAAACAATGAGCCAAATTAAATATCACTCAGGAAAACTCCAAAGCAGCCACAAGTAGTTACAGCCAAGGAAGGAGCTGGACACTGAGAGACTCCTGGATCACCAGGACACCTCTGCAACCAGGTTCTGCTCTGGTTGCTTTGGAAGAATGTTTCTTGCAGATCAAATTTCTCTAGTCCTCAAGGTTGTCTGTTATTTGCCCCAGGAGCCAGGCTTGGGCTGTATTTCCTTGAATATGATTTCCATGAACAGTGGAAATCAGTTTCACGTATTTCCATGAACAGTGCTCCCCAGACATGAGTTACTGTGTACTTTTATTAAGATTTTCCATAGAAATATTGAACAATATTTGCCTTAGGGGTAGCCCTTTAGGAGCTCTGGCAACTCCTCCTAGCTCTGCTCTTCCCTTCACCACAAGATCTTTTCTGTCTTGTCTGTATTCAGTTCCTCCCTCCCCTTTTAATTGTCCTGTACTCCTCGTTTTCCTCGGCAGCGCTAATGAGCTCCTGATGTGGCACCGTATCGAATGCTCTCTCCCAGCCCCCAGAGATGGTATCGAGCATGTTCCCTTTGTCTAAAAACTCCATTACCTTATCAGAGAGAGATATCAGACCAGCCTGCCACAATCTCCCTTGGATGAAGCCTTGCTTCATCCCAGCCTATTTCCCACTTAGAGCCACGGCTTTAATTACTTCTGCCTTCCAAACCTATTTCAAAGCTTGCATCCAGCTGAGCTCTTATTTCAGGCTCCAAACCCCACTGCTTGCCCTTCCACAGCAGCCCCTTGGACCGGGGCAGAGCTGGGTCCCAGCAAGGGAAGGGCACAGTGGGGTGTGCTCCCTTCTGGGCTATGGGGCTTGGAGCCAGGAGGGGAGATCCAGCCTCCTGGAGGGTAAAAACTCCTCCCAGAGGGATTTTCTGGGCAGCTCTAACTGCTGGAAACAGGCTCAGTCACCTCAGCTGGGGCACCACAACTCGAGTTTTAGGATCCCTTAAGGGTCTCTGAAACTGCGGCTTCTCTCAGGCATCTGGGCTGAGCAGGTCTGGCTGAGTGACCTCCCTGTCCCTGTTCCTGCCCAAAGGAAACCCAGTGTATTGCTTGGAAAGCTGTTTGTCTGAGGAGATCCACCCCAGAGCTGGCATGTGTAGGGAAGCCAACAATAAATGGCCATTCCCCAAGGCTGGGGCTGCTCCTGCATCTCTGAGCTCAGGAGCCTCCAAGAGCAGAGATGAGGACAGTGAGCACGGGGCCACATGCAGATATCTCCATCCAGGACAGCCCCTGAGGCTCTCAGTGCCACCAGAATGAAACAGGCATTTTCAAGGTTCAGTTCAGCACTGCCAGAAAACTTCCCTGCCTGCAAAGGGACTGTGAGCAGCCCAGCCTGAGGGACATGTCTGCATCAGAGGTGTCACAAAGCACAGCCTGGGGAGTCAGGGCTCGTTTCACCCAAATTCCAAGTGCCATGATGCTGAAAGAGCCTCTTGTTGGAAAAAGGTCAGCTCCTTTATTCCTCATTATTCATTATCTTTTCATATCCCTCTACCATCAGCTGTTTGAAAAGCTATTATTGCAGCACGTTCAGTGGTGAAATGGATGAAGTTCTCTTCTCCCCCCATGCTGTGACCTCTGTGACAGCTGAGAATAAAACTAATGACAATAAATTATAGAGGTGTTGCTGGATATTGCCAGAGGAGTGATAAAATGTGATGGCAGTTAATAGAGCATGTTTAAAAGACACAAGGCAACTGTTGTGTACCAGGAGACACCCAAATGCACTCGGAAAGGGAGAGGAGTTGTTGCAATAGTAAGCAGACAGGACTCAGTTTCTTCCTGCAGAAAAAGCCAGTTCTTTATTCACATAGTTCATATTTATAGGAAATATTAGAAGGCACCATGTTAAACCTAATTGGTTAACAATACACTGCAATTCAGTTTATTGGTTGGTAAATGCCCTTTGTGCCTGCCCATCAAACCCCTCTATTTCTGCACAGTTTACATATTTTGTTCACTAATTTCCATGTGACTGATTTCTTGTTTATTATAGATGTAAACAGTTCTCTTACCAGAATGGTTTGTTGTGCTAACTCCTTTATGTTCTTCTGATTCTTTCTTATGTGAACTTACAGGCTTAGTTGGAGATTCAGCAGATCAAGGCCTGATTTTACAAGGCCCTTCTTTTAAAGGATATTACCTATGTGCAACAAGCAGAGGCACCCTGGTGCTCAGGGCCAGGGCTGGTTTCCAGCTGTACCCTGTGTGGTGCTTTGCCTCCTCCTGCACAGCCTGTGCTGCTCCCCAGCCTGCAGCCACCAAACCACACCTGCTGCACAGCCGTGCCCTGGAACTGGGCTTACTCAGAAACAGAAAAATTACAAAAATACAAGCAGGTCTATTTAATGAAGGAACTTCAGGTACATTTAGGGCAGACGAAATCTCCCCAAGGGGTGTCTTGTTTGAAGGACAGTTATCTGCTAAGGAATGGAGAGTGTAAACCCCCTCCCTCTGGATTATTATTTAATTATTTAATATTATACTAATTTTGAAATGAAGGGGCTCTCAGGCAAAGATATGGGAATTAGGAATAACAGTTCTTTACTAGGAAAATTAAAATAGCAATGCAGTGTTACACAGAACAATCCCAACCCTGCCAGAGTCAGAATCCAAGCTGACACCCGTCAGTCAGTCAGGGTGTTGGCACAGTCCCATTCAATGGTGGCTGCATCCTCCTGCAGGGGCAGATGTGGCTCAGCTGCAGCAGTGCTCCTGGAGAAGGTGCAGTTTCCTCTGAAGCTCCAGGGATGATGTGGAAAGGTCTGGCTTTCCTCTGGAATCCAGTGGAAAGAAGGTGCCTTGGTGTCCCAAATCTCAGTTTTTATCTGGGTAGGAAAGGCTTGGCTCCTGCCCTGGCTGGAGCATCTCCCAGTGGGATGATGGAATTTTATCAGTCATGCCCTGGGACTCAGTGGCCATTAACAGGAGATATCTCCTGGAGGGAGGATGGGCTGTGGGAAGATAAAGATGATTGCCCAGCTGGTTTAAAGATGGCCCATGAGCAGATAATGTGTGCCAGGAGATCAGGGGCACTGCCCCACCCGGCTGCAGCAGATGGGACAGAATTCACATTGCTGGGCACAGACTGGATTGCAGCCCAAGACAAGGGGCTACACCCAAGATGGACAGTGGTCACGAGATTTTCAGACAGATATAACTGTGGTCTATTTGCAATCAGGAGTTAATTGTCCAATTACAGCTTCAGGTAATGAAGTAATATTCTCCCAATTTTCTCCCCCCAATTTACTTTGTTTATAGTTTTTGGGGCCTGAGGCAGAGGGTGGCCTTGGATCTCAGGCTTAGAAGGATTGTTTTGTCTGACCAAAATGTGAAGACAAGTTAACTAACACTCTATCTGGAGATCAGAAGTTGTGCACTAATGCAGTGCAGGATCTGAAAAACAGAAAATCTCAAGGCATCCCTCTCACCTTGCCAACCTCTGTGCCAGCAGCAGGTCCTTGTGGCCCCTCTGCAACCCAGCCCAGAGCAGCAGGGATGGTGTCCCCAGTGCCCAGCTCAGGTCACTCCTGTCCTGGTGCCCAACAGAGTGCCAGGAGCCTCCATCAGTCACTGTCCCACCCTGGGGCCTTTCAGGGCTGGAGATGCTGCCCCAGTGACAAGGATGCTGTGAGGACACGTCTGGCTTGGCAGGAGCAGCGTGGGAACCGTGGGTTTGGCTGCTCCAGATGAGCAGAGGGGTTTAGCAGCTCCTGGATGTCCCTGTGCTTTTGTACAGCACATGCCAGCAGTACCTACAGAGCCCTGCACGGTGCAGGCAGAGTGAAGCAGACTGCTCCTGACAGATTGCTGCTCCCGTGTTTGCTTTGTCAGAGCATGTACAAACTCCCTGTCTGCAGAGATGAGATAATCACAGGCTGCTGGGGGATTGGAGTAGCTCTGAGTATGTTCAACAAACATCAAGGACAGCAAATCTGGGATGCTGGAGAAAAGGCTCATCAGCATATCCTGTTCACTGCTGATCCCACTCAGGGGTGGAGGGCAAAGGACAGGCCCTGCCTGACCCCTCATCAAACTGAGATTGCCCTGAGATTTCAGTGATCCTTCACCCTGCTCTTGTAGGCCCTGTCACACTCTGGGTGTGTGAGGAGCTCAGGTGATTTTTGTCTCTGGTTTAAAGCCAGGCTCCCTCAGTCCCTTTAATCCCTCCACTGGCTGCCCTGGATTGCAGAGCACAGCTCATGGCTGGTTTCCTGTGAGCAGGGCTTGCTCCAGCTCTTTCTCCTCTGTGTCTGCTCTAACCACTAATCTCAGATGTCTTAGGCTGGACTTTCTTAAGGAACGACCTCCCTTGAAGTCTAACCACAGATTGGGAAGATTGAGACATTTCTATCAGAATGAACCTACTGTTCTTTTCATCTCCTCCACCCTCTTGCCTGCCTGTGGAAGGACAACATTGTGGGAGTGTTGTGGCTGAGCAGCTCGAGGGTTTCAGCACAGGGCTCATGAGATGCAGCAAAAATCACAGCAGAGAGGGAGGGATGGCTGTGGCTGCCCTGTGAGAGACATCCAGGGGCAGGGCAGCCCAGAGCAGCACCCTGCAGGTAAAACCCAGCTCCTCAGCAAGATCCCACCCCTGCACAGCAGCAGGGAAGGCAGAGGGAAGGGTAAATAAAGCACAGCAGAACTCATCTCCCATTCCAAAGAGCAGCAGCCCAGAGGCTGCGATCTCTAATTAAACAGTATCTCCCATGAAGGCAGCAATGAGGGTGACATTTACCTCTTGCAGGCTATAAATACCCAGCCACAAGCAAACATTTCTAATCAGTGATTAGGGGTGAGGTTATTTCCCTGACGTTATAAGTGATTGTTTGTTTATGCAGAGTTAATGGGCAAGATCATGCTGGAGGTGCTGGCCGAGGGTTTGGAGCTGGTGCCTGCACAGAGCTTTGGCACACACTGGACTGGGCACCAGGCTTGGGACAGCCTCCAGCCGAGCCCTGCAGGGCTTTCCCAGGGTCACTGAGGCACAGAGCAGAGGGGATGGTCCAGCCCTGCATGGCCTCTCCTGTGCTGAGCCCGACACGGGGCTCTGTGCTCTGGGGTGGGCATGGGCACTCCTGCCCACCTGGCTGGGGCATCCCACCCCTCAGCTGGGGTGAGGGCTGGGGGGATTGAGTTTGAGATAGGTGCTGACAGAATGGAGGGAGGAGAGCTTTGCCTGAACTCCTTCCAGCCCCACCAGAGGCAGACACCATGCCCAGGTGCCAGAGCCCTCTTTGTGGCAAAGCCCACTTTTCCTGCAGCCTTCTGTGTAGAGATGAGAGCAAAACCAGAGGGGAATGAGCGTTGGGACAGGATCTGGGGAGGCAGAGGTGTTCCCCACAGCTGCAGCAAACACCCCCAGCCCACGCAGAGCACGGGCAGGGAATCCCAAGGGGAGGGGCAGGGTCCTGCCTGGTGAGCAGCAGAGCCCAGAGCCCTGCCAGGGCTGGGGCAGCTCTGCAGAAGCAGCTGCTGTGATGGTTTGTGACAGTTCCTGTCTGTCCCCGGGCAGTGACACGCTCCAGTGTGGCAGCAAATCCAGAGATGGGGCTGGGAGAGCCGGGAGCCAGCAGAGCTCAGGGAACTCCTGTGCCCACAGCACCTCTGCTGATGTGTCTGCATTTTATTCAATCTGTTTTTTGCTCCTGCAAGGAGGAAGCTGGAGGGACTGAGGCAATGCCCTTTTCAGGGACGTGGCAGTGAAATGTCTGGGCTCATCCCCCTGGCAGGGCAGGGCTGCACGGTGCCCCAGCACAGCAGCAGCTGGGCTCAGCACCCCAGAGCGTTTCTGGCCTGCTCACCTGCTCATTGCTCAGCTCCCCATCCTCTGCCACACCAGGCCAGGATGGAGTGTGGTGCTGCACAGCTCTGGCAGTGGCTGGTGGCTGTTTGGGCTCAGGTTGTGACTAATCCCTGTTCCCTGCACGTCCCACACAGCTCCACTCTCCTGGACACGGCTCTTCTCAGTGCAGTGGTGCTGATGGATGGTGCTGTTGGCAAAAAGGCCCAGCTCTGGTATCCTGTGCCATGGGTGACCACTGAGTAGGGTCAGAGACCAACCCACAGCTGCTCTGGGCTGTGGGGACCTGGCAGGGCCTGTTCCCAGCCTTCCTCCCTGGCTGCATTCCCTTTTGCCTGCCCTCTGACCAGGAGCTGACAACTCAGGATCACATCAGCAGGTCTGACTTCCTGACAAATCCTCCAGGACAATCACCACAGAATGTGGAGACCTTGAATTTCACCCTTAAATATCCTAAATAAAGCAATGGTGACTGAGCTGGAAACACATAAATAGGATGTAGGCTTGGTTTTTGTTGTCTACCAGCAGCTGGGTTTAGCTGTGCTGAGAGAGGTTGTGTCCTTGGAGGGAGATCAGCAGCTCCAAGAGCTGCTGGCCTGCTCCCCACACCTGGAAACAGGTGTCTCTTTCCAGTCCCTGTGCCTTGGGTGAGCACTGAGCTGGTACAGGTACTCTGAGCACTGTTTTTGTTGGAAGCTGAATTCCCAGCGAAAGGAAATTCACCATGAAAAGCGTCTGACGCTGCCCAGGGAAGTGCTGAGGCTCCTGCTGGAAACAGAGTGCCTGTGGAATGAGGAGCTGCTGGTGCCTTGCCAAGCACAGGACTCCTGTGACAGGCACTGCTGCTCGGGGAGAGGGGAAAATCCTCACCCAGCCCGGAGCTGAGGGGGCTCCAGCCCTGGCAGAGCTGAGCTGTGCACCACAGTGCCAGGGCAGCTGGGGCTCCATGCAGGCAAGAAACTGAGAGGCTGGGGAAGGGCTCTGAGAGAGCAAAAATCACCTGAGAGAGCAGCACAGGGAGCTCTGCCCATCCCTGCAGGCTTGCAGGTGAGTTCCATGGCTCCAGGTGGATGTGCCAAGTCACCCGTATCCAGTGTTCTTCCTTGGGGTCATTTCTTCTCACTTCTTCCTTGGACACCACAGTGGGGCCTCCAGCTCCACTTAGAGGGCAGCAGGGCACATAGGGAGCACCCAAAGGACAAGAATCCCCTAAAAATTATCTGCTATAACACATCAGTCTGAAATATGTGAGGGCTGAGTGATTTCAGATGAGTCCTCTCCTCTCCTCTCCTCCAGTTTTTACTCCCATGACAACCCCACCTCCCTAAGGTGACTTTATCCAAGCCAGATAGAAACACCTTTGGATTCCATCAGCCCAGGTATTCTCCACCTTCCCAAACTCTTCTGGGCCCTGGCTGCAGAACTTAGCATTTATATTGCTGCATAATAATATCACTGCTTTAAATCCAAAGCCAATGTCTCCATCACAAGAGTTATTTCCCTCGCTCAGCCAGTGAATAGCAGTGCTGTTAAAGAGGTAATGAGAAGATAAATTGTGCAGGGCAGCTGACAGCAGGAGCATGAAATGATGTCTCTGAGGCTTGTTGTCCTCAGGGAGGGAGGTCTGGCTGGCTGGTGCTGCTTGCAGCCTGGCTGGGCTGGGGGCAGTGCTGGGATGGAGCTCCTGGATCATCCCTGCACTGCTCAGTGCAGCAGCCACTGCTGGGTCTGCTCCTGGCAGGGAAACAGGGAAAACAGAGCTCTGCAGGAAAACAGGGAGCAGAGAGCCCTGCAGGGCCACAGCAGGGAGGGTGTGTTAGGGAACAGCACAGGTGAGGGTGTGTCAGAGAACAGCACAGGTGAGGGTGTGTTAGGGATCAGCACAGGTGAGGGTGTGTCAGAGAACAGCACAGGGAGGGTGTGTCAGAGAACAGCACAGGTGAGGGTGTGTCAGGGAACAGCACAGGGAGGGTGTGTTAGGGAACAGCACAGGGAGGGTGTGTTAGGGATCAGCACAGGTGAGGGTGTGTTAGGGATCAGCACAGGTGAGGGACAGGCAGAGGCAGGAAAAGCTGTGGCTGGCAGATGGGAATTGCCATGAGACCCAGAAATGCAGAGATCATCAAGGATCTGCTTCTGAGAGGGGGAACAGAGAGCCCCCAGCCCAGGGGCACTGCTGGGTCCTGGCAGCAAGAGCCCCTTCAGCCACAGCCCCAGGGGCAGTGCCCCCCTGGTCAGCCTCAAGAGCCTGGTGGGCATTGCCCACCCCTGGGATGGGGGAACAGCTCCCTGGAATGTGCTGGGCAGGGCTCTGGGGTGCTCCTGGGAATCACTGAGGTGCTCCTGGGAAGTACTGGGAAGCTCTGGGAAGCAATGTGGTATTTGTGGAAAGCAGTGTGGAGCTCTGGGAAGCAGTGTGGTGCTTCTGGGATTCACTGTGGGGTTGCTGGGATTCACTGTGGGGTTGCTGGGAATCACTGTGGTGTTTCTGGGAGGCAGTGGGGTGTTCCTGGGAATCACTGAGGTGCTCCTGGGAAGTACTGGGAAGCTCTGGGAAGCAATGTGGTATTTCTGGAAAGCAGTGAGAAGCTCTGGGAAGCACTGAGAAGCTTTGGAAAGCAGTGGGGTGTTCCTGGGAATCACTGTGGTGCTCCTGGGAAGCAGTGTGGGATTTCTGGGAAGTACTGGGAAGCTCTGAGTAGCATGGGGAGCTCCTGAGAAGCAGTGGTGTTCCTGGGAAGTACTGGGAAGGTCTGGGAAGCTCTGAAAGGCACTGGGATGTTCCTGGGATTCACTGTGGCGTTCCTGGGATTCCCTGTGGTGTCCCTGGGAAGCAGTGGGGTATTTCTGAGAAGTGGCAGGAAGATCTGGGACCCATGGGTTGCACAGGAGCTGCTCTCAGCTGAAACCTGCCCCAAATCTGAGCACAGGAAAGCTGAGCAGATGGGGAGCAGCTCTTAGAGCCAGATCCTCTCCCTGCCACAGCTGTTGGCTCAGATCTGGGGCAGCCCCTTCCCTCCAAGGATGCTGATTTTACACTTCTCCCCACGTGTTTATTGCTGTGGGATCTTTGGAAGGGTTTTTCTGTCGATGCCACCTCTGGCACTGAGGAGCCTGGCAGGGACAGTGCTTTGCTCTGCACATGCAGCTGGGTTGGGATGGTTTTGCACCACAAACCAACCACCTGCTGTGTGGAGAGCCCAGGAGCCACCAAACACGCTCACAGCTGAAATATGGTTTTTCTGACAGCAAATGACACCAGGTGTATGTGCTGAGCTCTTGGTGAGCTGATTTCAGCTCCCAGCCATCTGTGCAGCCTCATTTTTCTAAGCCTGGGGGCTTTCAGTGCTTGAGCAGCACGTGCAGGCTCAGCACTGCCTTCCACCCCCTTGGCACCAGCTGCAGCAGTGCTGTGGCTGCCAAAATGTGGGAAGGACCAGCTGTGGGAAAAGCTTTGGCTGGTCAGTGCCCCAGTTTAGTTCAGTTCCCCACAGCCTGGCCCAGGATGGAGGAGCAGGAGAGGGGTCTGGAGAGAGAAGAGGAGCCAGCAGTGCCTCCCAACATCCAGTCCAGTCCCTGCCAGGGAGAATCCACACTGCCCCAGCACCCATTCACACATAAATGGCACACAGCATTTGTCACAGCATTTACCACATTTACACCATAAATGGCAGACACAACTTACCACCAGTACCAGCTCTTCATTTATTTTGTTTCTCCAAGAAGCTGCATTTCTCCAGAGGAATTTTCTTTCTTACATTTAAAGCTTCCTCTGGACGTGATCTGGGTAAAGAAACCAGAACAAATGCATAATATGGTGCTAAACAGAAGTATTGTCCAAGGGAGGGGAGCCTGGGTATGGAGTTGGGGAATGGCCACGTGAAAGGAGACCTCACATTTGGTAGTTTCCCCAGCCTGACTTTGGAGAACCTTCTTCAGGGGACAGGCTTTGCATCTGGACTGAGGGTATTGCAGCGTGTCAGCATCCCCATGTTCATCCCACCCCATTATCCCATTATCCCATCCCATCATCCCATCCCATCCCATCCCATCCCATCCCATTATCCCATCCCATCATCCCACCCCATTATCCCATCCCATTATCCCATCCCATCCCCTGCACTCCTGTGCTCTGTACAAGCTGGTGTTTCAGTTGCAGTTTATTGTAAGATGTGGGTGTACAGAGTTCCACTAAGGGCTGCCAGGTGCAGCCCAGAGTAGGACAAAGAGAGAATGGGGAAGAGAAAGAGAGCAGGAGGGAGAGGGGTAAGAGAGAGAGTAAGAGCAAGAGGGGTAAGAAAGAGTAAAAGCAAGAGAGCGATTTCCCGTTTACAATCCAATAAATCTTCTTCATGATGAATATTCTAATTTCCACTAACCAATCTAACACAAGATACAAATTCTATAGCATTTACATACAGCCTATAAGAATCTTTACATTACCATAGTGTGTTATACTTTAAACTTCTAAAAACTACTCTTTGGACCCTAGTAAGTCTTTTTTGACCTTTGGAGCTGCTCTCCAGCAGAAGACATTGTTCTATCAGGAGGGGATTACTTTCAGCTGGCCATTCTATTGTCTTTAATTTATTCAGTAACTGAGGTTTGGTATCTCAAAAGTGGCTTTCATTTCAATCTCACTCATGGTTTTCATATTTTCAGAATCTAAACATTCACATTTGTAAGGTTTTCCTGGTTCATCCTTTCCAACACCCATCCCCTGCCTCCCACCTTTGTACAAAAGTGAGAGCAGGGACCTGATCTGGCTAAAACTCGATGACAAAAGCAGACAAATGAAAAAGCAGAGAGAATTACCTGCAAGATCCTATAAAAGCAGGCACAAGGGAGGGATGAGAATCATTTCCCTGAGGTGAGGAGGGAGCAGGACCCTCTCCCCCAGTGCCATCACCCCTGGCACCCAGTTAATCCAACCACAGAACTGCTTTGCTTGGCCTTGGTGAGTTTGGTGCAGAAATAAAATGAAATAAACCCCGATAAAACCCAATAAAAGCTGTGTTCCAGCAAGCAGAGCTGAGGATCAAATCTGCCAACATAACTATTCCCGTGGAAGGCAGGGAGTGAGTAAATAAATGGGAATTGCTTTGCCTACAGGAGAGAGCTCACTGCTGTAAATCCTCTGCCAGGTCCCCTTTTCCATACAGGAAAGCAATAAATATTCCAGGAGTTATCAGGGGGGTTTCAACCACACGTGGTAAAGAAACCACAACTGAGATCAGGGAAAAAAAAACATAAATCTGAGGTTGAACCCAAAGCTACAGGTTCAAAATAAACAAATGTTGGTGTCTTTTGTTTGCTTTTTGCCTTGAGGGCCTGGGAGCTGCCAAGAGCTGTGTCTGTACAGAAGAGAGGCAGTGATCTCCCTTAATTAAAGATCAATGAGATTCCCACCTAATCAAAGGATTTGAGAAGCTGGGGCTTGAAAGATTTATGAGGAACTGCTTCACCTCCAAAACTGGGACAAGTGGACATCCAGGGGATGCTCATTTTCCTTGGAAAGGGATCTCAGGGTCCCACAACCACTACTGCTGTTTTTAAAGGTGTTTCTTCAGTAGTTTTTACAGAATTTTCCCAAATAAGACCTGTTTGAGCAGACCTAAATAATGATAAAACTGCAACTTCTTGTGACTAGAGACAGACTCACTATTCAGAGATGTTGACTGTGCCAAGCAATTTGGGACCCTGGAATTGAGGCAGCTTTCCTGGAATACCTGGACTTTAAACTGCATTTTTCCCTTTAGCAGTAATCCAGCATTTCCAATATCTAAGTTGCTCTGAGGCTTACAAACATAAAAGAATTAAAATTATTTTTTAAAAAGAGTTGTTTATGATTTCAGCTGGTTTTGAGTTGGCCAAACAGAAAATTTCAACAAAATTCAAAATATAGAAAATTCAACATATAGAAAAGGGTTTTTTGAAATTAAATATTTATAAAAATAGCATGAATGCATAAAATCTCCAAGAATCTGGCAGGGGTGGCACTGGGTGGGCTTTGAGTCCCTCCCAACCCAAACCATTCCAGGATTCCCTGATTTGTCCTCAGCCCCTTCAGAGAGTCTGTGCCACCTTCTCCCTTTGCTGGAATTGAGGCACTGCCAGAACAGAGCAGGGAATTCTCAGTAAAAAGCAGGATTTTGACGCTGTCACACCCAAATCTTTCTACAGAATCGCTGTTTTGAAGGCCACACTTTACCATGACTTCAGTTAGACTTAAGCAGATGCTGAAAGTTAACCATCTGCTTAATTGCTGATAGGATTAGGATTTAAATAGAGCTCTCCGTTCCTCCCTAACACGGAGCCACTTTCTTTGTGCCTCAATAAAGCACTTTTGGCCGTGGTCCATTTTAAGGGCTTGATTAGTGCTGGTGACTTCTTTATCTGCTCAAAGATAAGACTCTGATCAGTGTTAGATTGCATCTGGATCTTAATTGTCCTGAGAGCACTGGCCCAAAGACACGTTTAGCAGTTGACAGGCGTGCAAACGAGCCTCCACCCAGGGAAAACAAAGCGCCAGGAATCAGCAGAAGAGCGGAATTAATTCCAAACCATCCCATCCTCGTTCCTGGCCCCTCACAGGCGCTCCTTGCTGTGTGACACCTCCAGGCTGGCCATGCCTTGGTGACAGATGAGGAGCAAGTGCATTTTTACGGCTTTGGAGTGATGTAAAGCCAGTTAAGGACCTCAGTTTATTTATCTGTTCCCAGCCCAGGGCTGGGCCAGCCCTGCTGGGCTCTGGGCAAGCTGGAGCCCCCTCCCCTCCAGCCCCTGCATCCCCCGGGGGCTCTGGGGACAGGACGGGGACTGAGCCACAGCCTTCGGAAAACACATCAGATTGTTTTGCCTGTGATGTGCGGGGCAGCAGGCAGGGCTCGGCTCTCTGCTGGCTCCTGTCCTCAGTCCCAGTGGGATGGGACAGCCTGAGGGAAAGCAGTGCCCAGGGCTGGATTTCTGCTCCCCCGGACTCACCCAGAGCCATTCTCGCAGGGATTTCACCCCCAGCTTTTTCCCTTTATACTTTGTGGAAGAGGGCGAAACCAGAGCAGGACTTTGTGTTGTCCCCTTGTCCTTCCTGCCACCACCCCGGGGCTCAAAGGGACCGTGTGGCGCTTCCAGAGGTGTTTGCAGAATTATCTCAGCGCTCAGAACGTGCCAGAGCTGGCTGTGTTCCACCAAAGATTGCATTTAACTAATCCTGCTTTAGACACCCAGACTATTTATACCCCCCGAACCGGCTCCATCCCCAGCAGTGCCCTTTAAAGGACACATTTGCTTCTCCCCTGACCGTGTGTTTTCCCGTGAGTGGCACATTCTGGACGAGTTTCCAAAGGCTGCTCCCCCAGCTGCTGCTGTGCACTGCTGCTGATGTTAGTCATGCAGCCTGCTCAGCTGCTGGATTTTTGAGGAAACCAGGCCATATTTATCCAATTTGTGTTTCCAAGGCAGTGTGGAGCTCTCAGGCACAGAGGGGATCCCAGGCACTCCTTGTCAGCACCAGCCAGCTTTGTGCCCTGGGCTCTGCAGAACTTTCTCTCCCAGACACAAACTTCTTGCTCTTTCTCTTCATCTGGATTTTTTCTAGTCCTTTCCCCACTTTTTTTTCCTCCTGATTTATTCTGGAACACGTGAGAAAGGGCAGCAAGGGGTTATGTGAGCACAATGAAAATCAGAGCAGATAAAGCAGAAATGCTGTGGAGGGATGCTGAACCCCAGCTCCAGGTGAGTTCAGAATTCCCACCTGGCTGAGGCACCCTGGCTGCTGCTCCTGGAGCTCAGGCATCGCTGGGGGGGTCCCCAGGAAGGAAATGTCTCTTTTCCAGAGCCCCCTCTCTGCTGAGCCAGCCAGGCTCTGGGGAGAGCAGGAAAGCTGCCCTTTGGACAGACCTCACACTCACTGGCCAAGAGGAGCAAAAACCATTCCTTTTCCAAGCCAACAGCCCATCCAAAGATGCTCCAGAAGGCATCAGGTGCCTTAGAGAGAGATTTGCAGCTCTCTGTGACCTTTACTTTCACCATGGTGCTCCTGTTATTTTTTTTAAAAAATCACTTTAAAGCTAAGATCAGGAAACATTTGTCTCATGGCTTTATTTTTCTGCAAATGCCCTTTTTAGCTGGAGCTGCCTGAAAACAGAAGTTGCATTTTCCTCGTGCCAGGCTCTCCCCTGCAGTTTGCTTTGGCAGTTTGGCACTTGGGAGGAGCTGCAGGGATGTGCTGGGAGGGAGGCATGTGCTGGTGTGTAGGGAGCTCTCAGTGGGCCTGGTTTCCATGCTCCAGCGTGGATACCAGGCTGTGTGGGAGGGGGAGAATCCACTGTGAATGGATTTGTGATTTGTGCAGCCTTTCAGCACAGGAGACAGATTTTTGTGAGTGAACCCCGAGCCCTGTTGTAGAGAACATCCTCCTCACACTCCTGATTTTACTCAGATATATTCCACCTCGAAGCTCAGTGGGCCTTGCTGATTTTTTAATTTTGTTCTTTGTTTTTCTCACCCACAACCTCCAGAACTTCAGTGCCCGTTGCAGCCAAGTGTTTTCCACCTGCAGCTGCACACTGTGGGGCTGTGCCAGGGGAGTTTTGGGTTGGATTTTAGGGAAAGGTTGTTCCCCTGCCCTGGTTCTTCTGCCCAGGCTCCCCAGGGAATGGGCACAGCCCTGAGGCTGCCAGAGCTCCAGGAGAGCTGGGACAGCGCTGCCAGGGATGCTCAGGGTGGGATTTGGGGGTGTCTGTGCAGGGACAGGGGCTGGATTGATGATCCTGGTGGGTCCCCTCCAGCTCAGATCATTCTGTGATTCTATGATTCACCTCCTACTCGATTTCTTAAATTTCATTTAAACCTTCATCTCACATGACATGAGATAATAAGATAACATTCCTTAAAATAAGGGATAAACACAACAAGGGGAAACAAGGGGGCACCAAGCAGCAGACGACTGAGCTGAGGTCTCCAGTGCCATGTCACCCACACAGCCTTAGCTGGATATTCTGCAATAAAATCCCTGCCTTGAGCACTGCTGGGACAGACAGGGGAGGCTCAGGGGTGTGAGGAGTGGCAGGGGAGCACTGCTGGTGTGCCTGGTGGTGACCCTGATGTCTCTCTTGGCACTGCCAGGGAGTTCCTGCAGCAAAGCCAGAGTGCAAATCCTGCTGAGCAGCCTGCAGCAGCTCCAGCTGTGAGAGACTGACCTGCCTGACCCTGCTGAGCCAGCACTGGGAGCTGCTGGGCACCCCAGCAGGCTCTGCTGATGGGGCTGGAGCAGCAGGGTCTGCCCAGGGACAGGCCTGGGGGAGATGAGTTGGTCAGAGCCTTTCAAAATTCCTTTTGGTTTCTTGCTCCCCAAAGTTTCCAGCGTGGCTTTCCAAAGTGTTGAGCTCCAGTGGGAGCCACAGCCACAGAAGCATGGAGTCATTCTGGTTGGAAAGGACCTTTGAGATCCCCAAGTCCAACCACCACTAAACCTCATCCTCATGTGCCACATCCACACGTTTTTTGAACCCTTCCAGGGATGGTGATCTACCTTCTCCCTGGGCAGCCCATTCCAATGCTTGGCCACCCTTTTTGTGAAAGAATATTTCCAAATATCCAGTCTAAGCCTCCCCTCCTGTCAGGGAGTTGTGCAGAGCCACAAGTTCTCCCTGAGACTCCTTTTCTCCAGGCTGAGCCCCTTCAGGTGTCCCTCACCAGGAGGTTGTGCCCTCACTGCCTTGGCTGGGATGGAGAGTGACAGACCTGGGCTTGAACTGGGCTGGGGGAGCATTTCCAGCCTCCTCCTCCTCCTGTTGTGTGGCCAGGTTCCACCTGCCTTCATTATCCTCCCCCCAGGTAAACCAGGAGCTGTTCCAGCTGCCTTTCCTCCCCCACCAAAGGGGCATGATTAATTAGCTGATTTGTGCTTGCAAAATCCTATTAAAAATCCCCTGTGTGACACAAAAAATCTGCCCTGTGTTTTCGAGGGCTGCTCCTCAAAAGGAATAAAGCCTGGCAGGTGTGAGCACACCTGTTCTGGGCTCAGGTACAACCTGGGCTGGCAGCACCCCCCACCTGCCAGGAGCTGTTTGTGAGGCTTGGGTGGGTGGAGAGGAAAAGCCGACATGGAAAATAACAGTTCCATAATCAGTGCAGGATTTGGATAGCGTGGGATACTAAAGAACAGGGCCATTCACCGCTTAATGAGGATTAAAATAACTCCTGAATAGCTGCCTTATTCCCTGAGCATCCTGTTCAATGAATGAGTCACAGGATTACTGTTGAAAAATAGGTTGGAGTGGTAGAACGAAAACCTGACATAATGAATATCAAACGGAAGGTTTGGGGACAGCCTTTCATTTGGCATTTCCAGCCCCTCTAAGGACTGGCACACTCTGCCCAGCTGGACTCTGGGTTTGCCTCCTTTGCCCCTCGTTTGTCCACTTCAGGGGTCAGCCAGGCAGGTGCAGAAACCCTCTGCAGGCAGGAAATCCACAGCACAGGAGTCTGGAGGGATCAGCTATTGGCTATTGTACACAAAAGGCAGCTGGGGTTTAGCCATCTGTGAGTGTAAATATTCCTGTGCTCATCACCTCTGAGCCCTGCCTGGCACACCTGGCTCAGGAGGGGCTTTGGGCTTTCACTTTGCCACTGTTCCTGCCCAAAATCCCTGGAAAAGGGTCGGTGCCTGCTCCCCTTCCCAGCTCTGCTTGACCACCGAGCTGCTGAAGGATGTTTGCTCAAGGTTCCTTCCCCCTCTGGAATACAAATTCTACAAAAGCAGAAGATGCTGGAGGGGGCTGGTGGGTGATGAACGAGGAGCTTTGTGCTGGGAGTGTTTCCATCCTCCTCAGCAGCTTTTGGGCTGCTTTCCTCCCTGCCTTCCTCTGCAGCCCCTCAGGCCCTCACCCTGGAAAGGGATTTTCTCTTCATTAGTGAGGATATCAAGGAGGTTTCTTGTCATCACAACAACAAATGCTGGTTCCATCCTGCTCTGGAAATCTCAGCAGTTTTGGTGACAAGACTGGAGGGGCAGAAGGCAAAGAATTGGTTTCCACAGAATCATTTCAGTTGGAAAAGGTTTCTAAGTGTCACTAACTCATGGCCCCAAATGCCACATCCACCCATCTTTTAAAGCCCTTCAGGAACGAGGATTCCACCCCTGCCCTGGTTTCCTCCAAAGGCTGATGGTTCCTCCTTAGGTCATTTCTTTTGTCCTGTTAACTACAGGTTTCAGAGCAGCTCCTAGTACTTTAATAAATTCTCTAAAACGAATGCAAAGTATAGCATGTCTGTCAGAGTGATCATATATCTGTACTACACTCACAGATATATCTGTAATACAGTTGGCATATATTAAAAATATCCTTGCTTTGCAGTTTTCATAAGGAATTTTATTAGGAAAGACAGGCTGGAAAATACAGCATTTTCTTTTCATATTCTGACACTTGATTTTTTTTTTTTTTTTTTCCATTATAGAACACAATAAATCAAGTTTTTATTAGTAATATTCCCATATGAAATCCCTGAGACTGGAAAAAAAAAAATAGGTTCTGGAGAAGACTAAAACCAAGAACCAAGGGAAGGTTAAAACTGTGGGAAATGAGGATTTTCTGGGTAAGAAGTGCAGTAGGAACTCTTTGGGGGCTATTTAGAATGTTCTTTAACAGTTACCCAGAGTTTGCACCTTCGTGCTGATAATTCAGGTGATTATTGTGGTTTAACCCCAGCTGGGAACAGCCCCACGAAGCCAACAGGATGCAGGAGAGAATTGGAAGGCTGAAAGTGAGAATATTTGTGGATAGAGGCAGTTTAATAAAATAAATAAAATAACCAGTTGTAAATGAAAATGAACGTGACTTCTCTGCACGTGTCTTTCCCTGTTTGCAAAGGAATGGGAGCACTGGTTTCCTTTTTTTCAGTGAAACATCTCACTCTTTCTGCTGGTTATTTTATCTGATCGCTCCTCCAGCTGCGCTCAGAAATTTCCTTTTGTGGCCTGGCAATTCAGAGCCCTGTGGCTCCTTTCTTCCCCTAATAGAGTTTGCTGGTAAATAGCTTTGAACTCAGATCCTTGTCTCAACAATAGATAAGCTTCTGCCTAACTGGCTCTTCACAATTAACAGCATTATCTTGTTAAACCTGAAGAGGTGTGGGAAGGCTCAGCCATCATTTTAAAGTATTTTATTGCTTAGAAAGTGTTTACAAAGGGCTACAGGAGTGGTAAATGAAGCCCAGTGCTGCATTCAGATGCTTGATTAGCTCAGCCACATCAAAATGCCAATAATTCACGTTCTGACAGGGCTGGATGATATTGCTGAAGCAGCAGCCTCAAAACACCTGAGGAGGAGAGGAAAGGAAAGGAAAGGAAAGGAAAGGAAAGGAAAGGAAAGGAAAGGAAAGGAAAGGAAAGGAAAGGAAAGGAAAGGAAAGGAAAGGAAAGGAAAGGAAAGGAAAGGAAAGGAAAGGAAAGGAAAGGAAAGGAAAGGAAAGGAAAGGAAAGGAAAGGAAAGGAGAAAGGGAAAGGAATTTGAGGTGAAATGAAAAGTTGCTCATAATCAGGAGATGATGTTCCTGCTCAGGGGCAGCTTCCCTCAGGAATGAGGTTGTGGGAATAAGTGACCTGTGAGAGGAGAGCAAAACCTCTGCTGGTTCCCTTCTGGAACAATTGGTGTGTTTGGGTTGTGTCTGCTCTGTTCTAAAAACCAGCATTTCACACCTCGAGCGTCCCCATGTCCGTGTCCCCTCTCACCCTGCAGGGAGCAGCAGGGCACAGGACACTCAGAATTGGGGTTCAGGTGTCTGCTGCTGCTGCTTGATCTGTGAATGAGCTTGGCTGGAGCCCAAGGGACGGGCACAGGAGCCACCAGCTCCCCTGAAAGCTTCTGGAAGGATGAAGAAATTCATCTGGGGAAATTCATCCTCCCAAGGCTCGCAGGACAGAAGTGTCTGCAGCCATCCAGTCATGCTCGATGAACTTATCAGCTGTAAATGTCAGGGAGAGTCATCGAGAAATACACCGGGCTCGTTCCTCCTCCCTGCTTTGCAACCTCAACAACAGATGGAGTAACACATAAACAAGGCAATAACTGGGGGAATCACCGCTGGGATTGGCGCTGGGCCAGGAGGAAGATGAGGGAGCGATGTGCCCTTGTGGCAGAGGAGGCAGCAGCATCCCGGGGTGCAGGCGGGGAACGGGGTCCTGGGGAGGAACAGGGCAGTGCTGGGACTGTGCTGGGACCAGTGACAGCTCCCAGTACAGCAGGGCACGGCTGAACTGGGCCAGTCCTGGTTTGAAGGACAGGTGTCTGCCAATAAAGGCAGGAGCTTCTCTTTGAAATGGAGAATGTAAACCCTTCCCTCCAAATTATTATAATTTTGAAATGAAGGGGCTCTCAGGCAAAGATATGGGAATTAGGAATAACAGTTCTTTACTAGGAAAATTAAAATAGAAATACAGTATTACACAGAACAATCCCAAACCCTGCCAGAGTCAGAATCCAAGCTGACACCCGTCAGTCAGTCAGGGTGTTGGCACAGTCCCATTCAATGGTGGCTGCATCCTCCTGCAGGGGCAGATGTGGTTCAGCTGGAGCAGTGCTCCTGGAGAAGGTGCAGTTTCCTCTGAAGCTCCAGGGATGATGAGGAAAGGTCTGGCTTTCCTCTGGAATCCAGTGGAAAGAAGGTCCCTTGGTGTCCAAATCTCAGTTTTTATCTGGGTAGGAAAGGCTTGGCTCCTGCCCTGGCTGGAGCATCTCCCAGTGGGATGATGGAATTTTATCAGTCATGCCCTGGGACTCAGTGGCCATGAACAGGAGATATCTCCTGGAGGGAGGATGGGCTGTGGGAAGATAAAGATGATTGCCCAGCTGGTTTAAAGATGGCCCATGAGCAGATAATGTGTGCCAGGAGATCAGGGGCACTGCCCCACCCGGCTGCAGCAGATGGGACAGAATTCACATTGCTGGGCACATCAACCCAGCACAGCCGGGTCCAGCAAATAACCAAGGATGCTCAAGGGGCTGAGCTGGGGCTGGGATGGGAGAAGGCCCAGGGGGATCTGTCAGTGCCTGTGATGGACTGAGGGGTGAACAAAGAGTGGAGCTGGTCCCTTCCCAGTGGTGCCCAGAGCCAGGGCAAAGGGAACAAACCCCAACACACAAAATTCCACCCAAACATCAGAGAACCCTCTCTCACTGTGAGGGTGTGTGGGGACTGGAAAAGCGTTTGGAGAGGGGACACAGACTGTCCATCCTCAGAGTCCCCGGGGTCACAGTGGGGATTGTTCAGCTTGGAAAAGACCTTTAAGGTCTGGACACATCCAGTCCAGCCACCAACCCAGCAGCACCTCCATGGTCACTAAACCATGTCCCCAAGTGCCACATCTATGTGTTTTTCTCTAAAAATCCCTCCAGACAGTTACAGGGATTCCAGAAATATGCAGTTTCTTATTTGTCCCCCTTCCTCTGGTCCGGTTTTCACATTAAATTGAAATTTGACTGCATGGAGGAACAGAAACTGAAAGTCACAAAATGAGCTCCTGCAGGATTTTTCCTTGCTGAAAGCAATGAACAGTGGAGGATTCAAAGGAAAATTCAAACTAGGGAAACATGTAAGGCATTTATTTAAGGCCATTTGAGGTGTCCCTGTGGATCTGGGCTCCTCTCAAGATTTGCTCATCTGGTGCTGGCAGCCAGGCTAAAACCCTTCCATTTTTCCATCTGTCTGGGATATGAGTGCTTGGATTCTGGATGGAGCAGGAAGCAGGTGAAGATGCCCAGTCTGTTGTCACCTGAATAAATAAACTCTGATTTTAATCCTGGTTACACTGAGACACTCCCCATAGTGAGGGAGAGAGGCAAACAAGCAGCCAAAAAACAAAAAACTTAGAAACAAATAATGGCAACTTAACCTTATTTTTAGTATTTTTGCTGTGTTTTATGGCCAGGAGGAAATAATTCATATCAAAGATCATGACCTTAGCTAGGTTTCCAGCAGCTTCCAGATTAATTAGAGAAGCAGGTTGTTAATGAACCTGGCTGGGGTAGAGGGCATGAGGGCTGAGTGACCATGCAGGGACTGAACACCAGGGGAAAGATGGCCTGATGTGGTTCTGGATTTGGTTTCTTTGTTCCTGGTGGAGAAGGAATTTGCTTATTAAATTTGCAGGTGGCATGAAGCTTGGATGACCGTAAGTCTATTAGAGAACAGGATTAGAATTTAAAATGTTCTTGACAAATTGGATAAATAGCCTGAAAATAAATTGATTAAATGGAGAAAAATGAGATGCTTTGGGCTGAAGCAGGAATGCTAAAAAGCCTTTTCTGTGTTGGAGAACAATTGGAGAGTTCCTTGGAAAAGCAGTAAGGAGCCATAAAGGATCACAGACTTTAAATGAACCAGGAAAAGAAAAATATCAGTTTGTGTGAGCAAGAGAAGCTGACTGGGCACAATGCATCCACTCTGTCCTGGTTAGGGCTCCCTCAGAAACACATCCCAGACTTGAGGGATCAGAAGTGGGTCAGTGGGAGCACAGGGTGCTGGAATGACAGGGAGCCAAGGCAGAGCAGGTTTTACAGGGAAACAGGAAAGGAATGGTGTCAGCATGAAGGATAAAGGAGCACACACTTACTGTGGTCACAAAGAGCTGTGGCAGAAATAAGAGGGGTTCTCTCCATGTCTCTGGAAGACAGGAAAGAAGGAATTGGTCTGAAAAGCAGAAAGGAAGACTCAGTGACACAGATCTGGGAGAAAGTAAAATATCCATGACAGATTTGGGAAAAGCTGAGTAGCCACTGGGGTAACCCCCAGCACCAGCAGAGCAGGACATGAGGGATCCCTAAAGATCTCCTCTCATCCTGCACTGCCACAGCTCCATCCATGCTGCAAAGGTCTGGACAAGGAGCTCATTCCCTACTGCAAACTAAAGCTCATGGATTTATCAGGAGTCCCTTCTCTGCTGATTTCAGTGCAGTGAGAAGGAGACAGGGCTGTTTTCCACCCCGAGGGTCAGCTCCCAGCCCCAGTTCCAGCAGTGGCTCTGCCATGGGTTGTTTCCCCTGCACTGGCTGCCTCAGTCCCACAGGATTCCCGTTTCCTGGGGAGAGATCCAGAGCTCATGTGCAGCTGTTTTGATGCCTGGAGAGGCTCCTGGAGCAGAGGCTGGGCAGTGCCCCAGGAATCAAGCAGGGATTTATCCCAAGGCTCCAAAGGATTCACCTTGGGCAGTGCCAGAGCCCGGCCGTGGCTCCACCCAAGATGGAGCCAAGATGGATCTGAGTCACCAGTTCTCACACTTGCATCACTTTGGCTCCATTTCCATCTTGGCTTCACTGTCCAATCCCAGCTCCAGCTCCTGCACTCCCATCCTCCCACATTCTCTCCTCCATTGCTGCTGCTTGCACTTTTTGGGGCTGAAGCTGCAGCTTCAGGTGTCCTTGGTTGTGGGGCTGGAAAAGGATTGTTTTGTGTGCCTGAGCTGGGAGGAGAACTTGTGACACTTTGTGTGGAGTTCAGAGTCACACACCAATGCACTGCAGAGTCTGGGAATATGAAAGATAAAACTTAAGGCATCAGTTTAACTCCACGAGGCCACACCTTTAACTCTTTGTGGTTGTGCTCACAGTGGGACACTCTGGGTTTGGGTGTTTGGGGTTCACATCCTGAAAACCTCCAAAGCTCCAAAGGGCTGTGCTGGATGGAGCTGGAGCAGTGGAATGGGGGCCCAGGAACCTGTGGGTACAGCTGGGTGCTCTCCTGGCTGGATGTGTTTCTCACCTTTGCAGAGAACCTTCCTTTGCAGGCTCAGCAGAAGGGGAGCAGATTCCCATTATCGTGTTCTCCTTGAATCTGGAATTTTAAATGAACTGCATAACAGAATCTTCTGCTTTCTTAAGCATTTCCTTCTCCTTTCTTTAATCATGCTGAGATTTCCTGTGATACTGTGAGCTGTAATTATCATCTGCAGATCAGTGGCAATGCTAAGCTGGTTCTTAAAGGGACTTTTTTTTTTCTGTGAATTTCAGATGACCAAGAACAAAATTATAATCACCTGATACTAAACAGTGCCACCCAGACACCTACACATGGTAAGAGAAAGCAAAGAGCAAAATTACACACGTTGTAACTTTCCTCTGCCAGCCAGTAACATTTACTGGTACCAAAGTGTGTTTAATGTTAATGGAAATATTCCTCTGGCAGTGCTGCATGGCTGATGGTTCCCATTAACATTAAATACAGGACCATATTTTCAAGAGTGTGCACAGGGAAATATGGCCCAGTCTTTTCTAACTGTGCTGATCAGCCTGGTGTTTAATTCCAAGATACTCCTTTGTTTCCCACTTGGTTCCCTCCACCTTGTCCCAGTCTGGAGATGTTTCTTTGCATCCTCCATGTCCAGAACCTGCCTCTCTCTGCTCAGCCCTGTCCCCCAGCCCGTCTGTGCCCCCCTCTGGGTGTCTGAGCAGCAGTGGAGCCTGGGCTGTGTCCCCCTCCCTGGGAGCCACCACGGACCAGCCAAACCCTGGCAGCTCCCGGCTCCATCCATCCAACCCCAGGCCAGTCCTGCCCCCCAAATCCCTGCTCCCCAGTCTCTGTGCAATCAGATCCATTTCTGGTTGATCCCTCAGGTCCCCTCTGCTTTCTCCCCTCTTCTGCTGCTGCCTTGTCTTGGTCCTGTCCGTGTCCCTCCCTGCACCCTTTGGGATGTGATCCTTTCCTCTGCTGCAAGCACTCAGTAAATCTCACCTCAATCACCTCTGGCAGTGCTGAATCTCTGTATTTGTCACTCTTTTTGTCCTGGCGTTTGTTTTGAATTCTGAAATCTCGTCCTGACTATTCTGGAGCTGATTTATTGCAAGTTGTGTTCATGTATAGAAATCTCTCTGCTGCTGAGGAGGGTGGGAGAACAATTACCCTTGGAAAGATCACCTAAAAACCATGGGGGTTTCTTCTTGCCAGAGGAGGCAGGCATCTCCTCAGCCTGCAAATTGCTGCCATGGTAAGACTGTGGTATCAGGGCTTCATTTTCTGCCTTCCAAACACTCCAGGAGGAAGAGTGTCAGCTTTAAAGTCATCAGTGCCACAGCAGTATTTATTGAGCCTGAACTGACAGCCTCCAATGTTCTTGACTACTCGTCCTGTTTACTTTTCTACCTTCCTGAGGGAAAAAAAAAGAAAAAAAAAAAAAAGAAGAAAATGGAGAAATAGAGTTGAAACTGTGTTGTCTTCTCTTTGGTCTTGTTTTTAAAATCCAGCTCCTGCTGTATTCTGAGCTGCCCTTAACCTGCTGGGTTCTGTGTCTGTGCAGGAGCTTGAATGCAGCTCCAGCATCAGGGTCCCATTGCAGCCAAGAACTGCAGGGAATGTGCTAAAACAATTCAACTTCCCTCTGCTCCTAACAGATGCTTTGCTTTTTTATGTACTTAAGAGACAAAGAACCAAAGGCAGACACACTCATGGTCTTGGATTCCTTGTGCTTCCTGTGTCTTAATAACGTGGTTGTTCTGAGTGACTGGGATGAGCTGATACAAGTGTGTGATTCAGAGGTGCATCTTCCCTCTGAGCTTTCCAGATGGCCATGGGTGCTTCTGTTCCTTACACTCGTGCTGATGCTGGTGAGCCATTGCTTGGGGAGTCTGAAACTACCTTTGGACTTTTCAAGTAAGACATCAGAAGAGCTTGCAGGATTCAGAATCCGTGCTGAGGTTGTGAGCAAGGTTGAATTTAACGCCCTCCCTGGCACGGGGCACCTTTGCTGCGTGGCCATGCAGATGTGGACTGGGCAGGAGCTGTCCTGTGCTCAGCAGCTGGTGCCTGGCACCCTCGCAGGGAGCAGAGTGAGGGGTTTGCAGGTGGCCTGGAATCCTCCTTAGTGCAGCTGAATGTCCTCAGGGTGCCAGCCTGGGCTGGAGGTGACAAACAGCCAAAATCCCTGCTGTGCCTAGAGCAGCTCCCTAAGGCTGCACCCCTGGGTGTGCAGGGTGAGCTGAATCCTGAATTCCTGTCAGGATGGGAGCTCAGCTGCTCTGGGCTGCTCTCTTCACAGGTCTTTGCCTTCACCTGTAATTCCCTGAATCTCCAAACTCCCTCCATCCCGGGCCTGAGCAGCAGAGGATGCCCCCAGCCAGCTGTGCACACCCCGAGCCTGAGGCTCTGCAGGAGAGCTCCTGGTGGGGAAGGGAGGAAAGCCAAGGCCCCTCTCCCCTCTGGCTGGCACTGCAGAAAAGTGGAGCCAAATGCACCCAGACAGGTGTTCTCCCAAAGGTCTTGGGAATCACAGCAGGATCTTGGCATCCAGGAGAGATCCAGAGGGGCAGCGGGGCAGCTGCTCCCTGTTTTGGGAATCATAACAGGATCTCAGTGTGCAGGAGAGATCCAGATGTGCAGCAGGACAACCATTCCCTGTTTTGGGAATCATAACAGGATCTCAGTGTGCAGGAGAGACCCAGATGTGCAGCAGGACAACCATTTTCTGTTTTGGGAATCATAACAGGATCTCAGTGTGCAGGAGAGATCCAGATGTGCAGCAGGACAACCATTCCCTGTTTTGGGAATCATAACAGGATCTCAGTGTGCAGGAGAGACCCAGATGTGCAGTGGGGCTGCTGTCCCACCAGGCAGTGTTCTGGGAATGCCTCTGTCCATCCCTGACAGGGCCAATGTCCAGCTGGGGAAGGCAGAGCGTGGCCAACATCTGTTTCCACAGCAGATGCTCCCCAGCTCCTCATGTCCTGCTGCCTTCAGCTGCCACAAAGAAACAAATCCCAGGGGATGAAAGCAATCCATGCTCACAAGGAGTGAGGAGAACAAACTAAAAGCAGGTTTGAGGTCTTGGAGCTGTCCTGCTCCTGCTGCAGGTTCCCAGGGTTAAACCCCCGAGGGCTCTGGTTTAACCTGGCAGGGGAACCACTTTTGGGGAACAGCTTCTCGGTGTAACTGGGCTGCCCACCACGGAGCTGGGATTTCCCTGAGCTCCTCCCCTGCAAGAAGGAATAACCACTAATTAAAGGTGGGGTCCCAGTGACCTGTTCTGCCAGGCTGCTCTCACTTCGTTAGCACAGGGCTGAGAGGGAAATCTCCCCTCCCTCCCTCCTGGCTGGCACAGAGGCTGAAACGTGGGCTGGAAAACGGGATATCAGGGGAAGACAATTCCCAGCGGGATCAGAAGTGACCACAGGCAGGTGAGCCACAGAAGTGTCCAGGGCAGGTTGGGCTGGAGCCCCTGGAAGGTCCCTGCCCCTGGACCAGCTTTAAGGTCCAACCCAACCCATCCTGGCACTCTGCAGTTCCATGACTCTCCCAACCCGGGGGCTGCAACCCCAGGATTTCAATCCTGCTCTTGTTGAGGGTTCTGAATTCACAGTGAGCATCCCACATCTTCCAGAAATCCCTTGGGGTTTTTTCTGCTGCTGGGCTATTCCTGCCCCAAATTCCCTCCCAGGACACCAGAGGTACCTACAGCCCTTTAGAAACCTCAGCTGAAATTCTGCTTTCAGTGACAGATTTTAGACCCCAACTCCACCGAAATCTGAATTTCCATGTGGATTTCCTTAACTCTAGACTTTATTTCTACCTCAGCTGCAGATTTGAGCTGCAAATGAAGAACTCTACAGCAGTTTTAGGAAATGTAGTGATTTGTATGTAAAATGTGAGTGGGAGGGAGCAAGTATTAGGCTCTAAGCACAACCAAGTTTTACATATGAAATGCAGCTAAATCTTTTGATACATTAATTTATCTTGCTTAGATATTCAGCCTTCACATAAAATAAGCACATAAAATGATTTTCCCCATAAAAACATTAAAATATGAAGGAAAAACCCGAGCTGGGGGCACAAAAGAGAACTGAGCATCAGCTATAACAGAAATACACACTGACTGCCTGGGCTCACTTTCTGAACAGCTTATTGCTTTACTTTTTACTGCTACTGAAGTTTCATCTCATTATATTTAGTGCATATATAATTATCCTAACCTTAGGAGCACCTAATAAACATTTTTTTTTTTGCATCTTTATAAATACCAAGCGCATTTCCAAATAATATGGTTAGAAGGAAGTTCATATCACGACTTTTATGTCAGTTAATTGCATTTGACAATCATCTCAAAAAGTACTTGGTAAACCACCATGAGCAGCCAATTACTTCAAGGTTTTAATTTGGCCAAGTGTTTTTCCATGAATGATGCCTGGGATTGCTCTGATGGAGGCAAATTTTATTTTATAGCAGAAGTTGTGTGAGCTTTTATCAGTTTCCTCTCTATGTACTCACATATGAGTGTGGTCTTTTCTTCCTTCCTTCCTTCCTTCCTTCCTTCCTTCCTTCCTTCCTTCCTTCCTTCCTTCCTTCCTTCCTTCCTTCCTTCCTTCCTTCCTTCCTTCCTTCCTTCCTTCCTTCCTTCCTTCCTTCCTTCCTTCCCTTCTCTTTTTTTCCTCTTTTCTTTCTTTTCCTCCTTCTTTCTCTTTCCTTCATTTCAAAAATCCAGGGCATCTTCCTTCCCACACACTAATAGGGCTTTGGGGGATATATTGCTGAAAAAATCCTTGCATCAATTTTCTAACATCAGACCAGAAGCTTCAATTTGGGGCAATCCCAGAAGATATGAAAATGATTCCCTATTCTGTCACATCTCCTCCAGCAATTTGTTGAGAGTTTTGTGTCTATTGTGTTTAAGACACTGTTTACAAAATCATAACAATTAAGGACTGTTTAAATTAGCTTTATCCCCAGCAGAAATCTAGGGGGGGAGATGAGAAGCTAATCAGATGTGCAGCAATAACCACAGAACAGACAGACCCTGATGTCCTGACCCTGTGCAGGGCAGGAATGGCAGTGGGGGGGAGGATGCAGCTGGGACGGGGCTGGAGCACAGCCCCAGCTCCTGGGGCATCCAGGAGCTTTTGGGGTGGCAGGCACTGACCCCTGCTCTGCTCCCAGAACACCCAGACTCTGCCTTCAGCCTCAGTTCTGGAATGGGAGCTCATGCAGAGCCAGGGGTGCCCCTGCCTGCCTCAGTGCAGAGCCACCCCCGGGGCTGGGCTGGTTTCTGGGGTGTGCTGGGACTCAGGCTGGGCTCAGCCTGCTGAGCTGTGTGCTGCCCT
Source organism: Oenanthe melanoleuca (assembly GCF_029582105.1). NCBI lineage: Eukaryota > Metazoa > Chordata > Aves > Passeriformes > Muscicapidae > Oenanthe > Oenanthe melanoleuca. The sequence goes on along the minus strand of NC_079351.1, from coordinate 10,295,214 downwards.
TCCCTCAGCACAGCCACAGAAACCCCCATGGTGTGGGCTGCAAGGGACATTAAAGTCACCCAGTGCCAGGCACAGCACGGGGTGGGGCTGCCCCTGGATCCCTGGAATGTCCAGGGCCAGGCTGGACACTGGGGCTGGCAGCAGCCTGGGATGGTGGGAGGTGTCCCTGCCATGGCAGGGCTGGAATCCAGTGATCCAATCCAGTCCAAACCAATCCAAACCAAACCAAACCAAACCAATCCAAACCAAACCAAACCAAACCAAACCAAACCAAACCACACCAAACCAATCCAATCCAATCCAATCCAATCCAATCCAATCCAATCCAATCCAATCCAAACCAACACAACCAATCCGATCCAATCCAATCCAATCCAATCCAATCCAATCCAATCCAATCCAATCCAATCCAATCCCAACCAAACCAAACCAAACCAAACCAAACCAAACCAAACCAAACCAAACCAAACCAAACCAAACCAAACCAACCAAACCAAACCAAACCAATCCAATCCAATCCAATCCAATCCAATCTAATCCAATCCCAACCAAACCAAACCAATCCAATCCAATCCAAACCACACCAATCCAATCCAAACCAAACCAAACCAAACCAAACCAAACCAAACCAAACCAAACCAAACCAAACCAAACCAAACCAAACCAAACCAATCCAATCCAATCTAATCCAATCCAATCCAATCCAATCCAAATCAAACCATTCCATGTCTCTGTGGCTTTCCCTCCAGAACCAGCTCCCTCTGCCTGCCCTGGCAGTCTCTGGGCACGAGGCCCTGGCAGAGCTGGGGGCAGGTGCCCCTTTGCCCTGCTCTCAAGGGCAGCCCCAGCTCTGGTCCTGAGCCAGGTGTTTCGTTCTGACCCCTGCAAGGGCAGGAGCCTCCAGCATGAGCAGCTGCTCTCTCTGATTGCTCTGTGCAGTTTGAATTCCTGCAGCTCTCCCTTCCATCTGACTTGGCAGCGTTGCTGCTCTCAGTGCAGCTGTGGGTGCAGTACTCAGTGGAGCACTCTGTGTGCTCAGGGCCTCTCCTTGCTGATCCCCAGGGTGACAGCACCCAGGGGTGTCACTGTCCCACCCCAAGGCATCACCCTGCAGTGTGCTGCATCCCTTCCCTCTGCACCTGCCTGCTGCTCAGCTCCCAGCCAGGAGCCCTGCAGGACCCAGCCCCAGAGCCATCCTGACAGACTGGGGTTCTAACACTGGCTGAATTTCAAATCCTCCCTCTCCAGCTCATATAAATGAGGGCAGCTACTCACAGGAGAGCTCTGATTTACACCACAGAGGATCTGACCTGGAAATGCAGAAACTTCCTGGAGATTAGTCATGAGAAATGCAAAGCACTATTAATAACAGTGTTTGTGACACGAGCAAGCAGAAGTGTGAAAACACAAACACTGAAGATCCATGTTATAAATTTAATTTGAGCCTGTGAACATCAGTTTATCTGCCTGCTCTGACAGCGTGCCACTTCAGGATGGCCTGGGAGCTCTGAGCCGGGCACAGAAGGCTCCAGAACGTCATCAGTGCCAGCAGATTTTCCTCAGGAATGGGGCCCTTTGTGAGAACCTGCGTCAGAATCCGAGACTTTGCGTCTGAGCCTTCAAAGGGCTGAGCAGAAGGCAGAGCTGGGGGAGCAGGGGGAGCTCTGAGAGAGGGCTGGAGCTCTGCTGAGCTGAGGCTGAGCAGCAGAAGGCTGGCTTGTAGCAGCTTCTCCTAGGTGACATTGTTTGCTTTCTCTGGGTGAATGTTTTAAAAGGCATCTGTTGAAATGTCTTGCAGAATTCGCACAACATATGTGCAGACTCAAATGCAAATCTGCAGCACATCCCTTTTGCCACTTGAGCTTTGTTTAAAACTTTGCCATCAATTCACTTTTTTTTTTTTTTTTGTTTTGGGTATCATCTGCTCCCGTCCTTGAACATGAAAGGTTTTGTGCCTCGTGTAAACACACTTTGAAAGTGTCTTCCAACAAGATGGGCAGAGCAAGATGTGACAATAAGACTCCAGGTCCAATCTGCACAGCTCTGGAAATCCTGAAACTTCTCTGAGCCCTGAGTTTGCAAAGAGGCTGCAAAGCACTGGCAGAGAAATGAGGATCTGCCTAAATGAGGCTCTGCCCCAGCTCAGAGGGGCTTTGTTTCCCTCTCAGGTGCCACAGCAGCCGAGTGCATGAGTCCAGCAGAGCACTGGGTTTGTGTGGCCACCTTCAGTGCAGTCCCCAGGCACAGCAGGGCTGCAGGACCCACAGCAGCCCCAGCCCATTCTCCTGTTTGGGTCAGTGGTGCCTTGGAGTGCCCACCCAGAACAGGGGCTGGGCTGAGATAAAGTGGGGATTTATTAAAGGACTTCAGCAGATACACCTTGGGCAGTCAGAGCCTCTCTGAGGCTGCACCCAAGATGGACAATGGTCATGACTATTATAAATTTGGTCTATTTGCATATCAGAGGTTAATCCTCCAATTACAGCTTCAGGTAATTAAGTCATATTCCCCCAGTCTGCTGCCTCCCAATTCACTTTTGTTTGCACTTTTGGGGCCTGAGGCTGTGGGGTGTCCTTGGATCACAGGCCCAGAGGAATTGTCTGCCCAAAATGTGAAGACAGTTAGCTACACTTTATATGGAGTTCAGAGTTATGCACTAAAGCACTATGGGATTTGAAAAGTATAAAAGCTAAAATCCTAAGGCATCATCAGGATGTAGCAGGAGCATGAGCAGCCCCTCCAGGGCAGCCCCTTCCCCAGCCCTGTGAGCAGAGCAGGAGCTCCCACAGCCTGGCCCAGGGATGCTCTGGTTCCTATAAAAATACAGCAGGGCTTAGACTGGCCTGGCAATTCCAGCTTGTGAAGCAGAGGAAATGCCCCCAGCTTGCTTGGTAGGACTCCAGGAGGAGAAGTTAGAGCTCCACAGAGCTCCCTTCTCCCCTCCTGAGCTCCTTGTGCCAGCCTGGTGAGCTCTGGGCTGGGCTGTGCCGAGCACCAGGGCTGGAGCATCCCTGCTCAGGGCACTGTGCTGCCTGGAGGGTGAGGGAATGCTGCAGAGCTGAATTCCTGCTGAATTAATCAGAGACATCAGCAGAATTTTAAAGCCTTGCACTGACTGTACCAAGGTGGGGCTGTTCTGAGGCTGTAGCAAAGGGAGTTTAGAGCCCCAGGGAAACGGCTGGTGAGGCTCCTGTGGCTGCTGTGTGTCCTCTGTGCTGCTGAGTTCATCTCCTGCCTGCTCCTCTGCCAGTTCCTGTGCCAGGATGGATGGTGTGTCAGAAATGAGCACAAAATGGCACAGAGATGAAGGGTGGTGCTGAGGAAAATGGGGACTAAACCTGATTTTCATAGTTTGTCCCAGTAACATGGGACAGAGCTGGTTTTCCAGTGCCCAGAGTGTAGAGCTGGACTGGGATGAGTGGGAATGCTGGGGAACACAGTGTATAACCTCAGCTGCCTTGCAGGGAACTGGGAGACCTTTTTATTTGCATCCTGACTATTGATTATGACCTGCAGCTTCCATAGGAGCCCACAAACAAAGAGGAGAGAGACCAGAGACAAGCATGACTCAAATATATTGCAGAGTGAAAAACTGCTGAGAAACTTGTGCTGAACTGGCCTCAGAATATAAATTCCACGAGATATTTCTCCTTACTAGAGTGCCTCAGTTCTCTGATCTCCCTCTCAGACCACATTATGCAAAAGACATCTGAAATTAGCTGTGGTCATTTCAGTTTATCCCTTATTTTGCTGAGTGACGGGCAGTGGATTTCAAGGTGACTTCTCGTTTGCCAGAATCATTCCTGACTGCCTGGATGGGAAAAGCAGCAAGAAGATGAAGTGATGGTGCAGCAGCCCATCAGATGAACATGTGGCACTTGATTTCACACACCTCCTGCAAACAGTCAATTAATGCTCCTGCTCTATGGCTGGGCTCATTGCAGCATGTCCAAACCTCCATGGAAATGGAGATTAGCTACAGGTTCTGCCTGAGGAATTTGCAAAGAGATGTTACCCCAGGGTCCTTGCCACACAAGCACGAGGAGTGGGGACATGGTTTCAATGCTGATGCAGTCTCTGTTTACTGGGTAACATCGAATCAATTGTTTCCAGCCCCCTGATCTGCAGCCAGTCTGTTAGGCAGGGGTTGAAGCCATCAGCAGGGACATGATGCTCTCTGGGAGGTGACACTCCACACTTGGGGCTGTGCTCTTCCTGCCACACCAGAACCAGTTCCAGAAGAGCAGAGAGGAACAGAAGGAACGGGAGAGATTTATGAGCTGAGGTGGTTATGGCAGTGTTAGGAGGGGTTTTTCACCAGTGCTGAATTCTGCAGGAGTGTCAGGAATGCCTCAGCCTGTCTTTGGCACTGCAGTGCTGAGGGTGGGTGACAGGAGGTTTAAAAGATCCAGGGGAAGTCACAGTGGGAGAAGAGCTGTGGGAGCAGGTCTGGGTCCCTGTGCACAGACACCCAGAACTGCTGGGCTCATTTCCAGGCAGCAGGGGCACTGAGGACACCGTGAAATTAAAAATTCAGAGAGGAGGAAAACGTCCTGCTGTCCAACAAACAGGGCTCCCCACGGCAGAAAGGCAGCAGGGATGGCCTCACTCACTCAGATGTTTTTTGGAGAAAACAGATTCACTTATGACTCAGGTGTAGAAAAATGTCTGTGAAATGTCTGCACTCTACTTTGGTGGATTTTGTTTTTAATTTTTTTTTCTGGGAAATGGGAGAAATTAGCAAGTGTATGGACACTGAACAAAGCCAACAGTTTTCCAAGTGAAATTCCCTTGCTGCTCTGTTACTTTTGGGCAGAATCTGTGCAGAATCTCTTTTGGGCAGAATCTTTTATCTCAGCCAGGCCATGCTGAAGAGGAGGCAAGAGGGCTTGGGGCAGGTGAGTGCACACTGGTCATGCATTGCTCTTCATGGACAGGAATGTGTGAAGCCAAGGCTTGGACATTCTGCTGCTCTACCAGAGAATTTACCCATCTGATTTCATTTTCAAACCATCCCTGAAGTGGCCACCTCCTGGTCTTTTGCCTCAGCTACAGAACCCCATCCCTGCTGTGGGGTCTGACAGAGCCCACTGGGGTCTGTTCTGGCTTTGCTTCCAATAATTGAAGTTCCTGCTTTGTTAAATACTTTCATATCTGCTCATTTTAATATCTGACACCTGGGAATTATAACTGCAGTCCAACAGGTCCCTGTCCCTTGGCTGGGCTGATGAAAGATCATTTTCCAGCTTGCAGTGAAGGAACAAGGTTTCAAAACCCTGCAGTTCAGTTCCAGCATCTGGGCTCAGTGCAAATCTTTACTGACAGTGCCCTCAGCATTAGAATTGTGACAGAGGAGACCCTGCCTGGGGACCCCCTCAGTGACCAACAAAATGAACATCAGTAGAGAGGCATCCTCCATCCCTCAGGAACAGGGATTTCCTACCTCAGGAACCTCTCCAACACCTTGTCCTGCCCCCTGAATGTGCCCCAGATGTGCCCCCAGAGCCCCACCTCACACTCCTGAGTGCAGGGAGGTTTCCAGAGCCACAGCCCAGCACTGCCCTGGAGCCCCCAGGGCCATTCAGAGCATTAATGAGGAACCTGGCACATGGAGAGGCAAGCTGGGTCATCAGCCCCAGTTAAAAGAACCCCCCAGACTGGTTTGTGTCCCTGAGGGTGGGCAGAGCACAGTGTGGGGGTGAAGGTGAGTGATGCTGCCCGAGCACCTGGCACAGCCCCAGGGTGAGAGCCAGCACAGCCCATCCCATCAGACAGCTCCAGGGACTGGGCAGCACTGTGCTCTCAGGGAAACAGCACCACAGGATCCATTTCCCACGATCTGGACAAGCAAACAGCACCACAGGATCCATTTCCCACGATCTGGACAAGCAAACAGCACCACAGGATCCATTTCTCACGATCTGCTGGTGCCAGCTTGAGTCATGTCCAAGAGCCCATCACTGAGGCTGGCTGGGTCCAGCTCTGCTCCCTGCTGGAGCCTGTGGGGCTCCCTGCCTCTCCCATCTCCTCTAAACCTGCCTTTCTCTGCTGTTTTTTGCAGACAAGCCACGAATGAACAACATCCTCACGTCAGCCACCGAGCCCTACGACCTGTCCTTCTCCCGCTCCTTCCAGAACCTCTCCCACCTCCCGCCGTCCTACGAGTCTGCTGTCAAGACCAACCCCAGCAAATACTCATCTCTGAAGAGACTCAGTAGGTGTCAGCTCCTTTCCTTCCCCCTGTGTCTGGTTTGTTCTGGTTGCTCTGGGAATATCCCTTCACTGTGCTGGGGCACTGCCAGGGTGGCATCTCCAGTGCTGATCCCTTGGCTGTCACTTCCCATCGGGGTGGGTGTGGGGTCATTTCATTGCTGGGGCAGCACAGCACGTGTGGCTACTGCCTGCTGTGCTGCCTGCCACCCCCTGCCCCGATCTGCTCCTGACACAGTCACTGAGAATCCTTTTTTCTCTCTGCTGGGGCTGAGCCCAGCCCAGCTGGGTGCTCAGAGCTGCCCTTGGCATAGCCAGGCCAGGGATCTCAGCAGCCATGGGCAGCTGGGAATGCCAGCAGGAAGATGCTGAGGTGGTTGGGAACATCTCCAGGAGGAGCCCTGCCTGCCTTGGGCAGTGCTGCAACCCACCCAATGGTGTTAGAGCTGATCCTGACCCATTCCATACTCAGATCCACTCTCTGTTCCATGCTCTGTGTGTGTCCAGACCTGTTCCATGTTCCACAGTGTAGGTCAGAGCTGTTCCTGGTCTGTTCTGTGCTCAGATCCACTCTCTGTTCCATGCTCTGTGTGTGTGTTCAGAGCTGTTCTGTGCTCCATGGTGTCTGAGCTGATCCTGACCTGTTCCATGCTCAGATCCATTTTCTATTCCATGCTCTGTGTGTGTCAGAGCTGTTCCTGACCCATTCCATATTCAGATCCATTTTCTGTCCATGCTGTGTGTCCAGAGCTGTTCCATGCTCAGATCCATGCTCTGTTCCATGCTTTGTGTGTGTCCAGAGCTGTTCCCTGCTCAGACCCATTTTCTGTCCATGCTGTGTCTCAGAGCTGTTCCATGCTCAGATCCATGCTCTGTTCCATGCTGTGTGTCCAGAGCTGTTCCCTGCTCAGACCCATTTTCTGTCCATGCTGTGTCTCAGAGCTGTTCCATGCTCAGATCCATGCTCTGTTCCATGCTGTGTGTCCAGAGCTGTTCCCTGCTCAGACCCATTTTCTGTCCATGCTGTGTGTCCAGAGCTGTTCCATGCTCAGATCCATGCTCTTTTCCATGCTCTGTGTGTGTCAGAGCTGCTCCTCACCCCTTCCATGCTCAGACCCACAGGGTGTTTGGGTATTCCAGCAGCTTTGCCCTGCTCACTCTTGTTAGCATCTCTCCTTTCCTGCAGTTTTATGAATTGCATTGTTCTGCCAATGGTTCTGTAATGCTCCAGTTCATCCTCTTTGCTGATCTCAAACCCTTCAGCTCCAGTGGGATTCTGAAACAAGTGATTTTTGTGCAGGAAATGCTCTGTGCAGACTCACCCTGGGTCTGTAATTTCCATGAGTAGTTTCTGGATGCAGCCACAGAGTCACACTGCCTAATTTAGAGAAATTACTTAGAGAAAATATTTTCACCCACAATGGATCACTAAGGGCAGGGGAGTAAGAGAAGCAGATCTGAGTTAGTCTGTGGAAAATCTGCATTCCCAGTTTAGCCAGCTAAGAGGGGCACACCAAATTTAGTAACAGGAAAGCCCTTGGACTATCCACAAAGAATATCTGTGGAAGATTTTTTCACAAGAGACAATGAAATAAAAATGCAGCACAAAAAAACCCCAAAAAACACCCACAACAAAAATCACAGTCCACTCCTTGGCTCTTCAGTGTGGGACTTAGGTACCTGTTTAATATTAAGACAAATTCATTTGATGTGCTTAAAAGTAAGAATGTGCTGAACTGAGTTGGAGACCAGAGCTGAGGTATTTGGGGATTGGAGCCTGCCCTCCTCCCTGTGCCCTGTGCTCAGCTCTGCTTCTGCCATGAGCTTTTCTCCTGGGAACACTCAGATCTCCCATTCCCAACCAAAAGATCCCAGTGCTGAACAGTTCATGTTCATTATTAGCTTGGATGATAATGTCTGGTACTGGAAACCCCTTGAAATCAGGGCATTGTAGTATTTCTGCTTTAAATTGTCCCCATTTTGGGATGACCAAAATGCGAATTTCTCTGCACACAAAATGCACCCACTGGAGGCCCTGGGTGCCCACAGAAGCTGTGGCTGATCCCTGGAAGTTCCAAAGCCAGGGTGGAGCAGCCTGGGACAGTGGGAGGTGTCCCTGCCATGGTAGGGGTGGCACTGGATGGGCTTTAAGGTCCCTCCTAGTCCAAACCAGGCTGGGATTCTGCAGTGTGATCCCCTGATTTCCTAGATCTTTGTCCAAAATGACAAAAACAGGTTTGTGTTAGGGTGCCAAGGTTAAATGTTGTGAGTGCAGTCAGTGCTCCTGGAGCCTTCCCTGCCCCTCTGGGCAGTCCCTGTCCCTCTCAGGGCATCCCTGGCAGTGACCAAGGGCACTGAGCTTGTCTTTGGCCCTGTCCTGGTTTGAAGGACAGGTATCTGCCAATAAAGGCAGGAGCTTCTCTTTGAAATGGAGAATGTAAACCCCCTCCCTCCCAATTATTATAATTTTGAAATGAAGGGGCTCTCAGGCAAAGAGATGGGAATTAGGAATAACAGTTCTTTACTAGGAAAATTAAAATAGCAATGCAGTATTACACAGAACAATCCCAGCCCTGCCAGAGTCAGAATCCAAGCTGACACCCGTCAGTCAGTCAGGGTGTTGGCACAGTCCCATTCAATGGTGGCTGCATCCTCCTGCAGGGGCAGATGTGGTTCAGCTGCAGCAGTGCTCCTGGAGAAGGTGCAGTTTCCTCTGAAGCTCCAGGGATGATGTGGAAAGGTCTGGCTTTCCTCTGGAATCCAGTGGGAAGAAGGTTCCTTGGTGTCCAAAATGTCAGTTTTTATCTGGGTAGGAAAGGCTTGGCTCCTCCCCTGGCTGGAGCATCTCCCAGTGGGATGATGGAATTTTATCAGTCATGCCCTGGGACTCACTGGCCATTAACAGGAGATATCTCCTGGAGGGAGGATGGGCTGTGGGAAGATAAAGATGATTGCCCAGCTGGTTTAAAGATAGCCCATGAGCAGATAATGTGTGCCAGGAGATCAGGGTCACTGCCCCACCTGGCTTTAACAGATTATCAGGTGATAGAATTCACATTGCTGGGCACATCAACCCAAGACAGGCCCTTGGCTGGAGAGGGGGTCAGTCAAACCCTTAAATATCCATGCAGGGAATCCCTGCTCAGTGCAGGGCAAATCCCACCCAGGGACCCATCCAGGGCAGCTCTGACAGGCTCCAGTGCTCTCTGCAGGACACCAACCCAGCCTCTTGCACTGCACCTGGCAAATGCCAAACCAGCTCTGGATTTCTGAGCAGCCAAGGAGTTTCAGCCCTCCCTGCTCCCACTGGGGCTGAATACACCCAGCACCTCCAGAGTCACTGAATCACTTTCTTGCAGCTGCTCTACTCCAGAGCCAAAGGAAAAGAGACTCCCAGCTCCCAAACCTCCCCTTACAGAATGCCAGCAAGATAATTTTCTTATTCCTATGAAGGAGCTGAAGGCAACAACAAAAAAAGTGTGATATCTAAAAGCTGCAGTTCAAAAATTATTTATTGTGCCTTCATTTTTCTTATTTAAAAATAATTCTTTCCTGTCATGGTTAGAAAAAAATAAAATAAAAAAGTTATGAAGAGATAATTAACAAATACTTGTATTTGAGCAAGATAAGAAACATTAGGTATTTTTTTAAATCTATGTTTCAGGTGCTTGTCTAGGTTTCCTCAGGCTTGCCAGGCAGGGAAAAGTTACTTATTTTCCTCCAGTTAGCAGAGACAGATGATGAAAGACCAGGGCACAGACAACAGGAACCCATCTGGGCTGTTTTTTGGGTCTCTGAGGGGCTGAGCACCCCCTGTGCCCTGGCAGGGGGAAGAGCAGTGATGGCAGCAGTGAGAATGTGGCTGAGCAAGAGCAGCTGGATTAATTCCACCCTGCCTGGTGCTCCAGGGAATTGCTCTCCCAGCTAAGTGAGAAAGGTCAGTCAGGAAGGAAGCTCCTATTTTCAGGCAGATTAAACCACTTGGTGCTGGCTGGAGAATCATCACAAGTGACTGGGCAGCTTGGAAATGTTAAAGCCAATTAAAACAAGGAGAGACAAGCCCAGAGAGGAAACCTGCTGGAGCTGCAGAGGAAGAAAGCTGGGGAAAAATTACCTTTAGGAAAAGGAGAGGAATTCTTGTGATGGCCTCACATGCACACACACGTGCATCTGCTCCCACCATGGTAATGTGGAAGAACAGGAAGAAAAACTGTCCTTGGCTGTTCTGCTCCACATTCCCTTCCCAGAGCACACAAACCCCATTTTTTATGGAATTTCTGGAATTCCAGTGCCAGAGGAGCTCTGCTCTGCTTTTCTGCACTGGCATCTTAGGTTGAGGTGGAACGTGTAAGAGCATTTATTTGGGGATCTCCCTCCAAATGAGGGAAAAAATCAACAAAAAACACCAAAAAAGCTGAGGGCAGAACAGCTTAGCCTGAAGCCAAGGCAGTTGAAGGACTCAAACATTCCTGAAGTTTGGTGAGACCAGCCCTGACTGATGTTCTAGAAACTGCCAAAGGAGGGAAGAAAGGGCAGAAAAACCCCCAACCAAAATCAATGAAAAAAGCCCAGAAAGTGTGCAGAAAGCATAATTACCAGTAATTGCAGTTCCAAATGTTTAAAAGACACAAGGAAAGACCCAGAAGTATAGGATTGATTCAAAAATAGAAAAAATCCTGTCAAGCAATACACCAGTGATTCCTTTTTGTCTGCTCACAATTTCTGCATTTTTGGAATCCTCTTAGCACACTTTAAAAAAAAAATTAAAATTTATCTTAAATGGAAATTTTAAGTACTTAAATTTTTTAATTTTTAATTTTTTTTTTTTTTTTAATGTTTGATGGAGGAACATGCTGGATTGTAGTTTTATTTTGGTTACAATTATGAATGTCTGCTCTCACGTGAGCATCAGTGACAAGATCAGAGTTATCAGATCCCAGCTGTCCCAGGGTGGTGCTGCTGTGGTCAGGGTGACAGGAACCAGCCTGGAAGGTGTCCTTGCCCACAACAGGGGTTTGGAACTGGAGCATCTTTAAGATTCCTTCCAACCCAAACCATTTTGTGATGCCAAGATTAAAGAAACTTTGGTTTTGGCCAACTGTGCAACCAGAGCTCCTCATTTCCCTCCCCAGCTGGTGGGCAAAGCCCCTGGAGCTCCACTGCCCCCAGCCTGGAGCTGGGCTGTCTCTCTGCTGTCCCTGGTGCAGGAATTGGTGGTTCCAGCGCTGTGCTGAGCTCTCCTGGCACGGGGCACGAGTCTGAGGTGACCTTATTGCTCTCTACAACTTCCTGAAGGGAGATGTGGGCAGGTGGGGTCAGTCTCTTCCACCGGGCAGCAGCTGACAGAACCAGAGGACACAGTCTCAAGCCACGTCAGGGAAGGTATAGGTTGGATGGTAGGAAGAAATTTTTCACCAAAAGACTAATAAAGTACTGGAATGCTCTTCCCAGAGAGGTGGTGGAATCATCATCTCTGGAAGTGTTCAAGGAAAGGCTGGACATGGCACTTAGTGCCATGTTATAGTCTAGACTCTGAGTTGAGGTGTTGGGACATAGGTTGGACTCGATGATCTTGGAGGTCTCTTCCAACCTCAGTATTCTGTGATTCTGTGATTCTGTGATTCTGTGATTCTGTGATTCTGATGCAGCACATTCCTGTCAGGCTCTGCCCCCATCCCTGGCTCAGGCTGACGCCCCTCTCAGAGCCAGCACTGGGAAGTGTCTGGCTGCTCTGCCTCCAGCAGCTTCTTGGGTGTCACACATGGTGCTCTCACTCCTCTGAGCTGGAGATGAGAAGTTTCCCCACACCTGGAAATGTTCCTCCTCCTCAGCATCACGGCCTGAGTGAGCTTAGGAGCATCTTTGACATTAAATCAGCACCCTGAAATGTCAGCAAAAGGCTCCACAGACCTGTACCAGGGTCACGGGTGGGAGAGGGAAAGAAAAGATATTTTTTTATGCTGCTAATGGACAAAACATTTTAAAGTGTAGAGCATGCTGCATTTTTAATCTAAGGAACAGCTTCAAGCCACTTCCAATCAGCTGATTGTGTCACCTCTCCCACAGCCCAAAGCTGGAAACATCACATTAGCTGGTTTAGCTCCTGCTGGCAATTACCAGAGCCAGGTGTGAGCATCCAAGCACATCTCCATTTGGGATGTTCTGTGCTTTAATTACATCTATTTAGAGTCACATGGGCGAGCCGGGTGGAGCTGCTCTCATCCAGAGCAGAGGCCAAGTGCCAGGGTGCTAATTGCTCCATTCCCAGGCTGCAGCATCGCTGAGAGCTGTGCACACCAGCCTGGCATTTCCAACCGGGGCCAAAACACTCAGCAGAAATGCCTACACTTCCCGGGGCCATATGGAATCTCCCCGCCCTCAGCCTTCCTAGAAGGTGATTTTAAAGACAGAGAGCTGGAGGCCAGGAGAGCTGCTGCCTGACATTTGCAGCGAGACATCCTTCCAAGAAGTGTTGGGTGGCAAAAAATAGAGAGTCATTCCTGCAGTGTGTGCTCTGGAGAGCAAATCCCACGGGCAGGAAGCGGCACAGGGAGCTGTGGGTGACCTCATGCCAGGGTGGGCTGGAGGCACAGATGTTCTCAGCTCCTGCTTCTGATGTGAGACAGGAACAGCCCCCCCTCCCCAGGAGCTGGGCAGGGAAGGTGTGGGAGAGGGCATGAGGACAGGAGTGAGTGGCCCAGCACAGGTGGTGACAGCCCTGCAGTTTGGCTGAGCTGGTGCCTTGTGGGCAAAGCTCTGGGATGCTGTCAGCACCCACCACAGGAGCTCTGCCACAGGAGTCCCAGCCAGTGTGGTGCATAAAACCTGCAAAGTGATGGCTATGCCAGGAGAGTGAGGGAATTCCCACCATTATTTAACTACCAGGCCTGTTGAGGGCCCACAGGAAGAGGCAGCACCTCCCTCACCTGCCCCATGATCACCCCAACCACCCTGCAGCAGAGCTTTGCTCTCTTTGTCCCTCTAACATCCTCAGAATCTCCACATATGGAAAATTTTCCTCTTCTACCACCTCATCCATTCCTATCTTCCATCACCTGCCATGGTTTGAAATACTGGAGCTGAGAAAATAAACAAGGCTCCTCTTTATTATCACATATTTTCATCATATTTGTCAGAGAAGCAAATGACTTCCAGAGGAATTTTATGTCAGTCCCAGGAGCTGAGGATGGGTAGGACAGGATGTGTTTGCCCATCAGCACTTGGCTCAAGCCTGGTGGGGACAGTCCCTGCTGGCTCCTGGGTGTGCCCAGCTCTGGGGGCTCTGTGCAAAGCTCTTCCTGTGAGGTTACTTTGCAACAAGCCTCGTTTCTTCTGTAAGGTGGAGAAATTTCCTTTACCTTTGCATGAGGAATCCCCTTCCTGCATCCCACTGCTGGCTTCTGCAAGGAGAGGAGGGTCCTGCAGGTGTCTGGGGTGGCTCTGAGGTCACTGATGAGCCAGAAGGGGAGGGGGATGCTCCTCTCTCATCAGGAGAACCTCTCAGACAGAGAAGTGAGACAGAAGGCTCACAGGGGTGATCAGTGTGGAGCACTAAATGTGACTCCATCCCCTGGCCCATGGAGGCCACAGCTGTGCCCTCCCACTTGTGACAGTGGAATTTTGGGGAGGGATGGGCATTCTGGGTTTTGTGCCACAGGCACATCAGGGCACCTCAGGCTGCCCAAGGACTGCCAAGCCTCCTTCCAGGTGAGTGATCCCAGTACCTCAGCTCACAGCAGAAGAATGTCAGAGGGATTAACCAGAAAGTTTTTGTGTTTCTGTTGTTGCTTTAAAAAAAAAAAATCTGAAACAACTGTGAGGTTGCTTCTTTGAATTACCAGTTGGTTGAATCAGGCAGTTGCAGCTGCTGTAGGATTCCAGTGATCTATCACGATACAACTGCTGCAGCCAACATCCTGAGACTGCAGCGTTTCTCTCAAAGCCAAAAAAAGGAGGGTGAGTGTGTGGGGAGTGTGTGCTGCATTTCAGAGCAGCAGAGAGACCATTTCAGATGTAGGAGCAGCAAACTGAGCAAGAAATGTTCCGTGGGATAAATTCTATTACATCAGCCAAGGCTGATTATAAAAATGGGAAACGAAACCTTAGGCAGGTGATTCAGTGTCTCAGAGACTGAACCATGACCACCAAATTTGTTTTGTGATCACATAAGCAAATATTTAAATGTGGTAATTAAAATGTGATGAGGTCACTCGTGGGCTTCAGGGAATACCCAGGTCTCAGGCCAGAGGTGACATGGGGACCTCAAACGGGGACCTCACCTCTCGTGTCACCTGCCCTGTTCTTTCCCATGGGGGTGACATTTGGGAATTTCTCCAGAGCTCTCATGTAAATTGTGTGGTACTGCAGTCTGGCCTCCACAGCACGTGGAGGGCTGTGGGATGCCCTGCCCAGGGACTTGCACTGTCCCCATGCACTCCACGCTCCTCTCTGCCACAAGCCCTTGGTGACACCACCCACCGCTGTCCCTGCCTGCGGCAGACGGTCCCTCGGCTGTCACCAGGAGGCAGGTCTGCACCCCTGGGACAGCACTCTGACATTTCCAACCTCTCCCTTTCCCTCCCCACAGCTGACAAAGAGGCTGACGAGTACTACATGAGGAGGAGACACCTGCCCGACCTGGCAGCCCGGGGCACGCTGCCCATCAACGTCATCAAAATGTCTCAGCAGGGCAACCAGCGGGACCGGCCCCGCCGTCCCATCAGGGCCATGTCCCAGGACAGGGTGCTGTCCCCTGAGAGGATCATGCCCGAGGAGTTCAGCATGTCCTACGAGCGGATTCTCTCCGACGAGCAGCTGCTGTCGGCGGAGCGCCTGCACTCCCAGGACCCGCTGCTGTCCCCGGAGCGCTCGGGCTACCCCGAGCAGTCCATGTCCAGGGCATTGTCACACACGGATGTCTTTGTGTCAACACCCGTCTTGGATCGCTACAGGATGTCAAAAATGCACTCCCATCCCAGTGCCTCTAATAACTTGTACAATACCTTGAGTATGAACCCGACCTCGGCCAAGCGCCAAGCGTTCGCCTCGCGCCGGCACAACACGGTGGAACAGCTGCATTACATCCCCGGCCACCACCACCACTACCGCACCGCCAGCAAAACCGAGGTGACTGTTTGACACAACCCAGTGCATTGTAGATACTCCTTAAGGACTGGGGTGGCCACAGCACCCCGTTCTGCAGTGGCCTTATAGGCCAAGATAACCTCTACTAACTCAGTGTCTGCAAAGACTTCTCTGACAGTCCCGCCCACGTTGTTTTTAAAGCCACCCCTTCATCAGTGACACAGGAAGAACTGAAGCAGCAGTCAGACACTAGGGAGGGATAACAGAGGAAATTTCCTGGTGTGCATCAGTTTCTGTCAAAGAAAGCCATAGTAATCGATGGCTCCTTCCAAGGGCTCACCTGCATTATCCCATAGTTTCCATGAATTCAGGACTTTTCAGTTGCTCCAAGGAGAAGCAGCCTGAGACAGGGAGGAGGAAATGCAGCCACCCCATCCTGGCAGGAAGGGGCCTCGCTCTTGGTCCTCATGTTTGGCCTTTCTGTAGCAAGTAGGGAAGTTCTGGCTGCTGGGGCCACCCCCAGGCTGCTCGACACCCGTCAGCCCCCACACATCTGTTCTTTGTCACCCTTGGAGCAAATTCAAGGGCAGACTTTCCTATGGGACTGGCAGATCTAGGGACAAGAATAGTCTGGCTGAGAAATAAAGTTTTAGTTTATACTAAATATACTCATAAGATAAAAACATACTAGTGCCTACAAATCGCCTGCTCTCTCAGTGTAGGAAGTAGTGGGGTTGATGTGTTCAATAAGCACAAATATGCTGAAATGCTTGTTAGACCCTTTCCTCCACTCATTCTAGTATCTCGGTGTCTCCAACATGTAAATAGGAAGGAGGAAGAGGGTTTCTCTTCCTCCAGCTTCTTGCCACTGCTGACCCTAAAGCAGCAGAACCTGTTCAGCTTCTCACTGCTGGCCTGTGCTGGGGAGGTCCTGACCCACCGAGACCCCGCGAGGCAGGGCTGCCACGCCTGCCACCCAGCCTGGATTTCTCCCAGAAGTTTCTTTTCCTGATAGCATTTTCCATGGCCCAGTTCCCTTGTTTCTCCTCCATTCACAGCCTAGAGCTCCATATGTAGCAAATCTTTTTCTAGCCCTTAGCAGAGGCACAAAGCTGAGGGTGTCTGTTTACCGAAAAGCAGGTCGGTAAGTTTCCGCGGTTTTCTCTCCCTGCAATGGCCTCCCAAGAAAACCTTCCAAATTCCAATTCCACTGAGTCCCAATCCTAACCATGATGACAGTTACATTTCATGCATATAAATTATATATCCAGCATAATTATAATTAATGGGCATGTTGTATATCTGATATAACGCTAATTAGATACTGTATATTTGTAAAATCTTTAAAACATAGACTCGTGGGTCCAGAATTTGTGAGGGTTTTACCTTTGGCTTTCCAGACAGATTGTGCTTTGCTTTGGTTTTTTGTTAAGATTTGGGTTTGGGTTTTCTTTTCTTTTTTTTCCCCCTTTGATTTGTGCTCCTACCAAATTCTGTAGAATCTACTCCCACCAGAACACACTTCTGTGGCCAGGAAAGGGTCTCAGGGGGTTTGAAGGCCAGCCAGACCTGGTGCTGGAGCTGTGGGTGCTGGACACTGTCCCTGGAGTGCCCTCGGGGCCCCAGCACACACACACACACACACACACACACACACGGTGAGATGACGACTGACTTCAGGCTGTGAGCGCATCCCTGTGCGCTTCTCTTTGTGTCCCACCTTCCCACAGCGACTCTTTTCCTGCATGGCTCTTCATTAGGCTTCACTGAACTCTGCCCTGCTCCCTCCCCTCAGATACCTCCTGGCCTTAATGACACTCCCAGCCCGCTGTGTCGAGTCCTGTAGCAAACACTGATGGCAGGCGTGAGCTGAGTCTCCCGTGGAGGCTTTGGTGCAGGGCAGGCAGGAGGAGCACGTGTCCTTACCCCAGTGGGACTTGCAGCTGGGCTCAGTCGGTGTCCAGGTGGCCTTTCTCTTTCCCAGACTGTCCTGGAGCTGGTCCTGTCTCCAGAGCTCTGTGCTGCCCCATCTGATGGAGACTGTTGAGAAGGACTCCATCGGTCAGAGGTTACTGGGGCTTTGTTTGACGGAAACTGAGCTGGGAGGGAACAACAAATAACAGTCTCCAGGGTCAGATCCTGCAGCCTTGGGCAAAATCACTCTGGGCAACACCCAGAACTGTCTGTGGATCAGGGTGGCAGCTCATGGCACGGGAGGGATGAGGGAGAACAGGCTCACACCTCATCTCCTGCCCCCTCCCTGGATGGACACTACTCTCCCCTGACTACCTCCAAGCTCCTTGGCTCAGCCCCTGGATTTTCCTTCCCAGAAGACAATCCCTGTGAGAGCACTGCCCTTGCTGACCTTCCCACAGGCCAGAGTGTGGGACTGGTGTGAAGAGAAGAGAAGAGAAGCTCTGACGGCTGATGGGGAGGCAGCCCCTGCTGAGGTTCTGGGGCTCCTCCTGGCCCAAGCACAGCAGGGAAATTGAACACTGGGGGAGAGCAGAGCCCACTGCAGAGCCTCCAGGAGCTGTGGTGGCAGAGCTGGAGAAGAGGTGACAGTGGGAGGCCGTGGGTAGGTGAACACTCCTCTCTTTCCATGTCCATAGCTGTGTGTCTCAAGCTCTAGTCCTCATCTCAATGTTCCATTTGTGAGCTAAGAAGCTGCTGGACCATATGAAAATTTGGAAATTTGTGAGTAGCCCGTGCTGATGCTGAGCTGTGCCTGGGCCATTTGACCTCTGTGTCTTCTCCTGTTCTGGCTAACAAATATCACAGGCCCTCTGCTGACGTGTCCTACCTGGGCAAGAATCCTCCAGAGAAATCTTAGCCTCATTTCCTTGTCTTTTTTCCACCCACTCAACTGTTTCAAGCAGATGTGTCCCACAAGGAGCTTTTTTAGGCCAAATCTCTTCAGGGACTCTGCCACCACCACAGAAAACTTTCAGCAAATTTCCTTGGGAAGGAAGCGTGCCCTGGACACCACCTGGGCACCATGTGTTCCCACAGCTCGCCCTGTGTGCTGGAATGGCTTGGAGGGTGGGGCAGTGCCATTGCAGCACACACAGATGTCCTTAGGTCATTTTTTTCCCTTATTCCTTCTCATGAGAATTTGTCTTTGGAAGAACACTTGGTCTGGGCCGAGTGCCATGACCCCAGCCTGGTCCCCAGCACTTCAGCTCCCCATGGTCCTCATGTGATGATAATGGGAATTTCCAGCTCTGTGGAGGGATCAGACCATAACATGAGGTGCTCTGAGACCCTCTCACCACAGAAAATGTGGATCAGCAAAGTGTTTTTGTTAATCTTGTTTGTCATTGTCCCACCACATGGTGTGTGGTGTGCCCCGCTCCGGTGCCTGCCCAGCGCAGAGAGCCGGGCTGGGATTGCCCAGGTTCCCCCTGCTCTCCTCCTGGGCAGGGTCCAAGGGATGCTGTTCCCTGCACTGGGACCTTCCTGCTTCCCTCTCCTCATGTCTGAGTCAAAACAACATCCTGCACTCAGGAGAAAAGCGGGAAGCAGCCACATTCCTCTGTACAGTAAAATAGAACCTGCCTTGATTAATCTCATATACTCTGAAGAATTGATCTGTATTTCTCCACCCACAGTGGAGTGTCCAGTTCCCAGAGTGCATGTGCAGGGACTAGGGGAGGGGGATGCAGAAAAGTTTATATTATTTCCTACAAGCTGATAATTGTTTGCATTCCCTGAGCAGCAACACATCCTGGATGGCTGCACTGGGTTTTTTACAGTTCTCTGTGTATGTGTATATAGATACAAATATATATATGTACACATACATAGTGCAAAATGCAATCAACACGTTCTGACTGACCCTGTACCAACCTAAGCT
The DNA here is from genome assembly GCF_029582105.1 of Oenanthe melanoleuca. Classification (NCBI taxonomy): domain Eukaryota; kingdom Metazoa; phylum Chordata; class Aves; order Passeriformes; family Muscicapidae; genus Oenanthe; species Oenanthe melanoleuca. The sequence goes on along the minus strand of NC_079351.1, from coordinate 10,276,064 downwards.
TCCAAACTGTGTCGAATCATTCTTTGAAACGTGGAAAACTATTTTTAATGAATCACACACAGCACCACATGGAACAGGAACTTTGTCATAAAAAGCCTTCTAATGCCAGAGAATCGTGTTTTAAGAAAAAAAAAAAAAGAAATATTTTTCAATGTTTTAATGTTCCTTTTATAAATGATGATCTGTTATTGGGGATGGGGGTGGGTGGGAAGAGACACAGAGAGTTGTCCAGGAGTAAGCCCTCCTTCCCTGGCCTGGATTTAGTTTCTGTCTGCTGAGCCAGGCTGGCTGCAAAGCTGCTCCCAGGAACCTGAGCTTCCTGCATGCACATTTCTGTTCTAGCACAAGCATTCCCACCAGGAATCTGCAGGAGCTTGGCATCAGCTTTTTGCAAGAGATGTTTAGTTCCTGGTAGCTGGGAAGACATCCTCATCTTCTTCCACCACACAAAACTATTGCCATGAAACCAGGTAACTTTAATTGTGTTTGAAATATGTATTCTGTTTGGGATCCATTTGCCATCTTCAGCTCCTGCAGAAATAGCTTGCCTTAGTTTAGTTTCAGATTTAGTGCTTCATCTGGAAGGAGGGGCTCTGCTGAAATACCTTTAGCACGAGCAGATTTCGTGCTCAGGTGTATTTCAGCTGAGTGAAAGAAGGGAAATGTGTGAGGAAGGGGCTTAAATATTTTCCTAGAGAGTGTTGTTAGCAATAAGCCCGAGTTGGGGCTGTCCTTGGGGAACAGCCACTTCTGTGCTGTGTCCACAGGCAGCTGGGAGAAGGGACCATTCCCAGCTCTCTCAGTGGGGAGAGGTGCCCCCAACCCAAACCCCAGCTGGGAAAAGCCAACTGTGCTTCAGCCAAGGGCCAGGGCAGAGCTGGACAGGCTGTCCCAGTGTGTCAGTGTTGGTGAAAGAGATCTCTGCTCCAGCACCCCGGGTCTCCACCGTGGCCACACCATGCCAGGAGGTCTCTGTGCCAGGAGATCTCCCTCCATCCCAGGTCTCCATCCTGGGAGGTTCCTCTCCACCTCAGGTGGTCCCTTTCCATCCCAGAATGTCTCTCTCCATTCCCGGATGGCTCTCTGCATCCCGAGATCTCTCTCCACCCCAGGAGCTCTCTCTCCATCCCAGGAGCTCTCTCTCCACCCCAGGAGCTCTCTCCATCCCAGGAGCTCTCTCTCCATTCCAGGAGCTCTCTCTCCACCCCAGGAGCTCTCTCTCCATTCCAGGAGCTCTCTCTCCATTCCAGGAGCTCTCTCTCCACCCCAGGAGCTCTCTCTCCACCCCAGGAGCTCTCTCTCCATCCCGAGCTCTCTCTCCACCCCGGGATCTCTCTCCATCCCAGGAGCTCTCTCCACCCCAGGAGCTCTCTCTCCATCCCAGGAGCTCTCTCTCCATCCCGGGATCTCTCTCCATCCCAGGATCTCTCTCCACCCCAGGAGCTCTCTCTCCACCCCAGGAGCTCTCTCTCCATCCCGAGCTCTCTCTCCACCCCAGGAGCTCTCTCTCCACCCCAGGAGCTCTCTCTCCATCCCAGGAGCTCTCTCCACCCCAGGATGACTCTCTCCATTCCAGGAGCTCTCTCTCCATTCCAGGAGCTCTCTCTCTATCCCAGGAGCTCTCTCTCCATCCCAGGATATCTCTCTCCACCCCAGGAGCTCTCTCTCCACCCCAGGATCTCTCTCCATCCCAGGATCTCTCTCTCCATCCCAGGAGCTCTCTCTCCATCCCAGGATCTCTCTCTCCATCCCAGGATCTCTCTCTCCACCCCAGGAGCTCTCTCTCCATCCCAGGAGATCTCTCTCCATCCCGAGCTCTCTCTCCACCCCAGGATCTCTCTCCATTCCAGGAGCTCTCTCTCCACCCCAGGAGCTCTCTCTCCACCCCAGGAGCTCTCTCTCTATCCCAGGATGACTCTCTCCATTCCAGGAGCTCTCTCTCCACCCCAGGAGCTCTGTCTCCATCCCAGGAGCTCTCTCTCCACCCCAGGAGCTCTGTCTCCACCCCAGGAGCTCTGTCTCCACCCCAGGAGCTCTCTCTCCATTCCAGGAGCTCTCTCTCCATCCCAGGAGCTCTCTCCACCCCAGGATGACTCTCTCCATTCCAGGAGCTCTCTCTCCATTCCAGGAGCTCTCTCTCTATCCCAGGAGCTCTCTCTCCATCCCAGGAGCTCTCTCTCCACCCCAGGAGCTCTCTCTCCACCCCAGGATCTCTCTCCATCCCAGGATCTCTCTCTCCATCCCAGGAGCTCTCTCTCCATCCCAGGATCTCTCTCTCCATCCCAGGAGCTCTCTCTCCATCCCAGGAGCTCTCTCTCCATCCCAGGAGCTCTCTCTCCACCCCAGGATGACTCTCTCCACCCCGAGCTCTCTCTCCACCCCAGGAGCTCTCTCTCCACCCCAGGATCTCTCTCCATCCCAGGATCTCTCTCTCCATCCCAGGAGCTCTCTCTCCATCCCAGGAGCTCTCTCTCCACCCCAGGATGACTCTCTCCACCCCAGGAGCTCTCTCCATCCCAGGAGCTCTCTCTCCACCCCAGGAGCTCTCTCCACCCCAGGATCTCTCTCCATCCCACCCCACTTTCGGGAGGAGCTCTTCCCCTGCCTCTCTGCTCCACTGCCGCTCCCGCCTGCCTGCAAACCCCTGAGACAATTTTGTAGCAAGAGTTTCTTGGCTCTGAGAAAGACACTTCTTACTGTAATATTTTTAGTTTGGGGGACAATATTTCCTAAGAGGGGTTAAGTGGATATTTTTGTGCTTTAGCCCAGTTTATGGATTCCATGTTTATTATACAGTAGTACTGAAGAGGAAGTACATTTGTATCTGTAACTTTGCACAGACTCTTGGTTAACCATTAAACAAGCTTCAAGATGAGCAGTATTTGACTGTTTTTCTCTGTATTATTCTTGTTGTTATACTTACCTGTAAAAGCACATTCTGTATGTACTGTAAACAAAAATATTATCAGTTTAGTAAAATTTAGAGTCTTAAGGATTTTTCCACTTTTGTCAGTAACAACTATTTATGGATTAAAAAATAAAGGCAATTTCAACATATAAATTGTTTCTTTTTGATATCTGTTGGGGGGAAATAAAAGCCATTTTCTTGGCAGCCTTCCCAATCTTTGTAACCAGCGTTTGAAAGGTAGATATCTGTGATTCTGTGTGTAGTTAAATAGCATCTATTAAAATGAATGCTGCAAGGTCTGGAAGACTCATTATTTTTATGTATTTATTTACTGCATTTCATCATCTTGCCAGGAAAAAGCAGGGGGAGCAGAGAGACATTAGCATTTGCTGTAAAATTTTGTCTCACAAGCCTAGAAGATTTTATTTTAAAGTTGCCCTTCCTTAAGTTTGCCTCCATAATCCATGATATTGTCTCCATCTAGAAAGCTTTGGGTTGCAAAGTTGGAACTTGTGGAGTGTCCCACGGTGGTGAGGCTTCCACAGGGGCTTTGCTTTTGCCCTTGGCAGTGGAGCACAGACAGGATTTTCCCCATCCCCTTCCAGGATGTGAAAGTGCAAGGAGGTCAGGCTGGGTCTGACTGAGGGGTCAAACTGCATTTTCATTTCTGCCAGCTCTGAGCCTGGGCTTCCTTACCACTCTGGAAAACGTGGCAGGGATTCTTTCCTTGCCTTTTGTGAAGGAAATGTAAAATTTCATATTTCACATTGCTGGTGCTGCAGGGACCCTTCCCACTGTGCGGGGCAGAGGTTGTCACCTCTCCAGCACTCACTCCCCAAGCCCAAGCTCTGCTTTCAGTCTTTGTTCTGGCACCTTGGGATGCTTCAGCATGGAAAATAAAAAGGGTGCAGGGTGCCCTGATTGGGGCCTTTCACTGCCTGAGTGGAGCCAAGGAGAAAGGAGAAGAGAGAACATTTACAAGGGATGGAGGGACAGGACACAGGGATGGCTTCATACAGACAGAGCAGGTTTGGATTGGATATTAGAAATAAATTCCTGGCTGGGAGGGTGGGCAGGGCTGGCACAGGTGCCCAGAGCAGCTGTGGCTGCCCCTGGATCCCTGGCAGTGCCCAAGGCCAGGCTGGACACTGGGGCTGGAGCAGCTGGGGCAGTGGGGTGGCACTGGATGGGGTTTCATGTCTCCTCTAACCCAACCCAGTCTGTAATTCAATGATTCTATATCTTTACTTCTCAGCCTTGGTAGATCAAACTTTATTAGACCAAAGAAGTTTTGAGGAGCAGCACCCCACCATCATCTTCCAGGGTGGGTGCAGAGGGAACACAAGGCCCTTTTGTAGCCCTTGGGCCAAGCCTGGTCTCCTGTGTGACAGAGCTCAGTCAGTAAGGCACAATCAGCACTTCCTAAGGAGCACATGAACCAGCAGAGTTAATTAAAATGCATTTTTAAGGGAGAAGTTTCATTTTGCCTTTCGGTTCTACTCATAATGACCCAATTCTGTGTAGCACTAATAAGTGGGGATGGAGCAATGGGGAATTAGCTAATTTCTCCACTTCCCATAAAAGTTATTGAGGAGAACATCAGGATTTGTGGTGTTGAGAGCAAGTGGCGACAGAAATGAAACTGGGACTGATTCTCCGCTCAAAAGTCAGTAAATGCCACAGCTCCCAGCCCGTGCCCATCGATGTCAGACCCAGCTGCAGAGCTCAGTGCCTGCTGAGCAGCCTTCACTCCAGCCACCCTCACTGGTCACCTCCCCAGCTCCTCTGCTGCTGGCCCAAAGTGGCCCTGGTGGCCTGGGCAGCCTGGCCCCACCCCTGATGAGGGCAGGACGTCCCCAGTGTGACACTTTGGTGGCTGTCCCAGGACAGGAGGAGCCCCTGGCCAGCCCCAGGCAGCTCTGGGAGGGGCGCTGGGATCTCCCCAGGGCTGTGCTTCAGCTGAGGAGGTGTCTGGAGGAGCCAGAGGCTGCACTCGAGGATCTCCAAGGTCTTTTCCAGCCTGGTTCATTCTGGGATCCCTGCTGCTGGGGGAGATGCCACAGCCCCTCCCTGGGAATGGGGCACTGGCCAGGCAGGCTGAGCAGCTCCCTGTGACCCAGCAGGAACCTCCCCGGGGGCCCAGAGGCAGCAGAGAGCAGGACCTGGAAGGATGGGAACGATGGGATGGTGTGGAGTCACCTGAGGAGCAATAAAACTGGATTTTTGTCCATTTTCCTGGTGTCACCTGGTCACACCAGTGCTGGCACAGAGCCATTCCATTAGCAAAGCAGCAATTCCTCTGCCTGGGAGGCTTGGGATGTTCACACATGAAAAAAGAGAGGATTGTGCCCATTCCCTGAAAGACAGAATCCAGGAAAACTGCTGGGAGGCCCCAGAGGTGCTGTTGAAGTGGGAGTGGCCCCTCCATCAGTCACATCTTCCCAGCAGCTCTCCCACTCTTCCTGAGCCCCAGCAAACACACGGGAATGTTTCCCAAACCTCAGGATTAGCTCTGCTCCCAGTTGCCTTGGGAAGGTGCTGGAAAATGATGAGGAAATTAAGGGCTATGGGGTAATTAACACCTGCCAGTGTGGGTTTAAAAAAAGCAGGTCTTGTCAAACAAACTGCCATCAGTTCTCTAAAGCTGTTACAGCTGGGGCTGGCAGGATGGTGGGGAGGTGCAGAGAGTTCCACCTTTCCCACAGCACTGGGTCCTGTGCTGCTGGATAATCTGAGGGAGAATTTTATCACTGCTCATCCTGTCAAGGGGCTGCAGCAGAGAGGACCTGGAGGAGCTCAGAGAGGAGTTTCACCCTCTGAAGGGCCACCTCAAGTGGTGTTTGGCAGAACTCAGGGAAGGCCATACACCATTTACAACACTGAGCTCAGCAATCCAGAAATAAGAATGAAATTGTCACTGCTAGAAGTTTCAGAAGATGCAAAGAGCAACAGAAAAGGGAAATTCTGAGTCAGGAGTGGGCTGGGTCCTTTGAAGAGGAGGTGTCCTAATGCCAGCAGTTCTCTCAGACCCACAGGAAGCAGAGCAGAGCTGTTGGGGAGGATGTGGATGCCCGAGTGGAAAAGCATCCCAGCTCAAAATGGAGTTGGAGAAATGCTTTTCAGTGAGGTTTTTACAAAGCTCAGCATTTTAATTCAAAGTGAGATGCTGAGGTGACAGGGTCACTGCATATAAGCACTTTCAGGGGGTGAAAAGTGTAGGGCATTAAACAGCTCTTTAATCCAGGCTCAGAAGGAGCAGCTGCTGAAAGCTGGGGCCAGATGCCACAGAAAAAAAAAACTGCCAAGGAGACACAGAATGGGGATGTGTCCCACTCAATAATGCAGAGTGCCTGCCAGCACTGCCTTACAGCCACAGGATGCCCTGAGCACAGCCCACCTCCCATCAGCTGTGTTCCCTCCGGAGCCACAGCCCAGCTCTGTGCCCCGAGGCTCCCTTCACACCTGGGAGTGTTTCCTGCCCACGCAGGGAGATCTGTGCCCACAAGGTGTTTCTCCCCCTGCAGTCACACACTTAAAGGCATTTAATAATGAATGGGGCTTGGAAGAGCTTTCAGGAGCACTTCCATCCCCTGCAGAGCTGGGAGGACTTTGGAAGGAGAGACCTTGGGAAGTGACTCACACCAGGCACAGAGTGAGTCAGGAGCTCACTGGGAATTCGATGCAGTTCCCATCCTCTTCCTTGTCCAAATGCCAGGTAGCAGCTCTTCTGTTCTGCCTCCAGCTTCAGGAAGCACTTTTTTATTTATTTTAATTTGACAAAGCCTGGCCACTGCCAAAAGAACTTCAGCTCTGCAGTGACCACGGGGGACAGGGGACAGAGCTCACAGGTGAGCTGCAGCGTGTCCCTGTCACCCAAACATGGCCAGCAAGGCTTCTCTGCTCACCTCACTGCCTCTCCTCGCTGGGCACAAGACAACGTGGGGTCAGAAATCAGCTCAGGGCTGGCTCAGGGTGTTTCAGAGGATTTAGGGTCACTCTGCTGCCTCAGAGCTCCTCAGGAGCTGGGTCTGCTCAGGGGCTGTGCAGGGTTATGTGGTTAATGTGCTCAGGAGATGACCCCTCATTCTGTGAAGAATTTCTTCCCAATATCCAATCTGATCCTAATATCCAGCCTGGGGCTGTTCCCTCTCCTCCTGTCCCTGTTCCTGGAGCACAGCCCGACCCCCCCCGGCTGTCCCCTCCTGTCAGGGAGTTGTGCAGAGCCACAAGTTCCCCCTGAGCCTCCTTTTCTCCAGGCTGAGCCCCTTCCCAGCTCCCTCAGCTGCTCCAGACCCTTCCCAGCTCTGTTCCCTGCCCTGGACACGCTCCAGCCCCTCCATGTCCTTCCTGCCCTGAGTGTCCCAGAGCTGCCCCAGCACTGGAGGTGCCCCAGCAGTGCCAGCACAGGGGATGGGCACTGCCCAGGCCCTGCTGCCACAGCCCAGGTGCCACCTGCCCACCTGGGAACCCCTGGATTCACGTCCAGCCTCTGTCTCCAGCACCCCCAGGGCCTTTCCCAGTTTTCCAGTCCCTTTGCCCCAGCCTGGGGTGGGTGTGACCCAAGGGCAGGATGAAGCCATTACTTCCCTTTCCTTCCATTTAAGGGTGAAGAGGCTTTTACATTACAAATGCTCAGCTGTCAGCAGGCTTTGTGTCAGGCCCTGTCACCTGTTGGGTACAGCCCCTGGTGCCCAAGCTGCCCCCTCTGAGTGCTCTGCTGTGTCTGTGGGGCAGAGGCACACCCTGGGACCAGCAGTGCTGCTGGGAACCCCCTTTATCTCACAGGCTGGGGCTTATCTCTTCTGGCTGCTGGTCCCTGGGCTGATTCTCTTTCTGTGTCTGCAGCCCTGGCAAGGAGAACCCTGGATCCCCTCCCTCCAGCTCAGCTCCATGGCCAGGCTCTGAGCCCCTGCCCATCCCTGCCTGTCCCTGCCCATCTCTGCCTGTCCCTGCCTGTCCCTGTCCGTGTGTCAGGACTGGGGGCTCTCTGGGGGAGCAAATCCCAGCCATTGTTGTTCTCCCAGGCTGACCAGCCTGGCATTCACAGCAGATGCCAGTCAAACCCCCAGCCCTGGTCCCGAGGGAGGATGGCTTTTCAAGTGTCCACATTTCATGATGACTCATTTCTGTGCCGTTCATCACGGGCAGGGACGGGGCTGTGCAGAGGCAGGTTTCTCTCCAGACACCCAGATGAAGGGCCCGTGTTGTCCTCATTGTACAAAGAACTGAGGCTTGGCAAGGCAAGAGCAAATGTGTTGGTGCTTTCTGAGGGCTGGGTTTATGAAAGGAACAGATTTTTAGGAGATTTACCATCACACAGCACCTTTGGGCTTACAGGAAGAGCCTCAGCTGCAGCTGTGAATTAGGAGTATTGCTGGAAATGACATTCAGCAGAGGATGGGGCTGAATCAACATCATCTTTAGTGTGTGAATGTCCAGTCAGGGCATGGAGACCAGCTGAGCTCCCAGGCAGCTCCTGCTCACCACCCCCAAACCACATCAGCCAGCAGCTCTTCCCTTCTCCATGCCAAATTGCTCCTGAATTTGGGGTATTTGGGTCCTGAATTTGGTTCTTCAGGCAGCAGAATCCCTTCAGCAGCCAGCCCAGGGCTGTCCTGGAGGAGTCTGTGCAGGGAAGGAGATGGGGCCACAACAAAAGTGATCTGCAGTCATGGGTGGATCCTCTGGCTGCAGCACTGCTCCTGTGCTGCTGCTCCCTGAATGGTTTGCAGCTATGTGTAATCACACTTTCATTCTTCTTAATAAACACTCCTTAGGTGCAATCCCAGCTTCATCTTCCAGTCCTCCCCTATTTTTCTCATGTCAGCTCCCAGTTTTTCAGCTTGATGCAGAATCTTGTCTGAGAACTGTCACTGAGTGAAGTTTGGGAAACATATGGCAGAGAATCTCTGCATTCAGGAATGCCAGGATCCCACACCTGCCCCACCTGAGTTCAGTGCAGCACAGAAAGAAACGGAGGGAGCTTTAAATCCTGGGGTATCACTGCTATAAACCAGCAGCTAATTAGTGACAAAACCCCACACTACTCACCCAGGCACTCCTGTGCAGGAGCCATCCCTCTGTTCCAGCTACTGAGCACTCAATTCTGGCATCTTCTGCAAGGAACCTTCTTGTTAAAGCAGCCACCTTTGAAATGGGGCTGCTCTGCTCCACCTCCTTTGAAGCCCATTATAAATATTAAGACTAATTTAGGATCTTTTGGATCCCTGACTGCAGTTCTCTATCAGGCAGGAGGGCTGGTGTTAACCTGTTGTGCTCAGGGCAGGAGGCAACGTCCTTCCTGCATTCATTCCTCTATACAGTACAACCAAGAAATGAAGGAAATGAAGTTCTCACCCAGTTTTAGATGTGTCCTTTGGGGAGTGTAGAGGGAGGCAGAAGAACCAGCTCAAGCAGTGGGTTGCCTGGAACAGAGGGATTGCCAGTGGAGCCCCTTGCCTGGTCTGTGGAAAAGGGTGTGTGAAGATTTATATCCCATATTTGTGACATGAGGTAGGACAGCAGCTCGGGAGAGAACTCCAACTGTTTTCTCATTTACAAGCCTTGCTTTTTGCATTTTAAGCAGGTTTTCACCAACCAGTACTGTTTTTACTCGAGTGGAACTGTTCTTTAGACCACCTAAAGATGCCAACAGAAACACCTCTGTGCACCTGGAGCTGGATTTCCTGATGGTTTGAATGGCTGACAGCCCTGCTGAGCTCACCCCACACCCACCCTACACCTGTGCCTGCAGGGCTAGTGACAGGATGCTGTCCTGGGTTTGCTGCTCAAATCTTCATTAGCAGCTCCCCAGGAAGCTCCAGGCAGCGTTCCTGCAGGGATTTGTCCCAAAGCCTGTGGTTTTGGACAGGCACAGGGGCTGTGAAGCTGTTCAGACCCTCAGGGCTCCCCTTTGAGCTGGAGCAGGCACAGCTCTCCCCTGCAGCCAGGGCACTTCTGTGCCTTTGTACAGATGTACACTATGGGATGTCACATACAGGTAAATAATGACAAAATAAGAGCTTTGTCACCCTTGTAAAATCATGGCTTAGGCCTGCTACTTCAGCTAAGTGCAGCTAACAGCTGGCCTGACAAGTTCCCCTGAGAAAGGAATTTGCACCTGTAAAAATAAAGACTTCTATCCATGTGAAACATCTTCAGGAGACAAGAATGTAAACATCATTAGAGAGTTTTTGACAGACACTACACTAGCAGCCAATGAATGGAATTTCCAGAAGTTACCAACCAATTAGAATTAAACAGGTTGCCTTTAGAAAACCACATCAGTATGAGCTGTGAAGGATAAAGATTGGCTATGGTGCAAGAAGGAAAGGTGTCTTGTCCATCTCTACAGGGACAGGGGGACACCACAGGTGTCCTTTACCTGCACTGTGACAGGGCAGGGGCTGTTGGGGAGGGGACACACCTGACCACGGGCAGCAGGAACGTGCTTGCCATGTCCAGGTCCTGCCTCACCCTCAGGCACGAGCAGAGGTCACAGGAAATTTTGCCTTTTGAGCAGGAGGGCTCTCAATATTCCTTGCTGGAGATGAGCTCGTGTTTGCCAATTCTGCCCCACTGCAGCCCTGGGGGATCCACAGAAATTCTTTCTTTGCATAGGCTGAGGAGCACAGGAACAAGGAGGAAAATCTTAGAGGAGAAATTCTTAACTGAGGGGGCAGCCTGCCTGTCCCTCAGCCTGCAGGGCCACTGATGTCCCCTGCCACACCCCAAAAGCCACTGTCCATCTGTGGCAGCCACCGTGCAGTGACCAGTGGCCAGTGCAGGGCCCAGCTGGTTTCTCCTCTGTGCCCACCCACAGCTGGAGCTGGAGCAGCCAAACCAGAGACTGGTGCTGCAAGAAGGTGGAACCTGTTCACCTGAGGAGAGACAATGTCCCTGTGCAGGCTCTGTGTCACACAGAGCTGACCCTTCCTGCAGGGTGACCAGGTCACAGCCTCCAGCAGGAGCTGCCACTGAGGCAGGGCCTGGCTCAGGCTGGGTATCCCAGCTCTGCATGCCACCAGTGAGTCCAGAATAATTGCTCTGAGTGAGAGCAGAGAGCGTGTTAGTGCTCATTAGAGACAAATTGCACTGCCTGCTGTGAGCAAAATAAAGAGGCATTTACCCAGGCTGGCTTGGAGCTGTGTTTGCACAGAAACATCCCCTCCATGGGGCTGGAGAGCTGCTGCCAGACATCTCTGAGGATGGAGGGTCTGCCTGGGATGGGGATGCTGGTGGGGTGGTCTCCCTGTTCTGCCCATGTCTGAGTGAGGTTGGGCTGGGGACATGCAGAGCTGGCTTTAAATACAGCCATAAATACAGCCATACATGCCAGCCTTTAAATACAGCCAGCCAACTGTGATGGACAAGCTTTACCACCAGGGACCCTGCCCTGGGTTTGGGTTAATCCTGACTACCACAGCCCCCTCAGGCTGTTCCCATGCTGCAATCAGCTCACTGCAGTGAGGTCAATATTACCTGTTGCAGCAATAAGCAGCCAAGACTCAGTTTCTTCATGAAGAAAAAGCCAAATTTTTATTGCATAGGTCATATTTTATAGGATTATCAGGAGGCACCGTGTTAGATCTAATTGGCTGACAATACACTGGCACTCTGTTGGTTGGTAAATGGCATTTTGCATGTCTGTCAAATGTCTCTATTCCTGGATTGTTTACATATCTTCTTCACTGATTCTCATGGGACAGATTTCTTGATTTTTACAGGTGCAGACTGTTTTTCTTTACAAGTGCTAACTGCTTCTCATTCCTCTAATTCTTCCTTATGGGAACTTACAGGCCAGCTGGCAATTCAGCAGAGCAAGGCCTGATTTTATAAGGCCTTTCTTTATAATATCTCTACTTGTATGCAACAACCACGCACCAGCTCTCCCTGTCCCTCCAGGCTGGGCTGCTCCCGGAGCACAACCAGCTTGGTGCCCAAGCCAGGAAAACACCAGGTCCTTGCTGTGGGCAGGAATTCATGGTTTTCAGCCACCCCTGTTATGTTTGAAGGTATTTTTCCTAGCCAGCCTGGTAGCAGCTAATTGAAGAGATCAAAGAGTTCAAGGAATGGATTTAGTCAAATGTTGGATTATCTGATTAATTGCCTTCCCCTGCATGTATTTTTCCCAAGGTAAATTCAAGTTAGCACCTGTTGAAGAGCCCATTACTCACTGTCTGGGCTCTGGTGCATTGGAATTCAAAGGTTTTCTGTGCTGGAATCCAAAGACTCTCCATGTAAAACAGGACAATTTCTCATTGTCTCAGCTGGCAGCCACCTCCTTGCTTTGTAATTAAAAAAAACACTTCATGGCCAAAACACACAGCCACCACACCCAGATGTGCCCCAAGCCTGAAGAGCCTGCCCTGCTCTCCAGGACACGGTGGCTGCACCTTCCACCAGCTGCAGTGTGTTTGTGGGGTCTCAGAGCAGCCCTAGAGCAGCTGCTGAAGGGTTCTAGCAGGGGGTGCTCAGGCACTGGTGATGGTGTGGGAATGGTCACATCTCCCCTGGCAGCTCAGGATGGTGCTGCCACAGACAGGACACAATCCCAAGTGCAGGCACACCTGGGCACAGCTGGAGCTGTCCCCAGATGAAGAGAATGAAGCCAAGTTTTTCTTCTGGGTGATTTGTCCCAAGCTATGAATCAAATTTCCAGGAGCACTGCAAAGCCCAACTGCTCTGAGGCTCCTTTCAGAAGGAAGTTCACCATCCCATGTGAAATGTGTGAGGGCAGGGTGCTCCCCAAGGTAGGACAAAGCCCTGGGGAAGGCGTTTTGTGTCCTTCCCTCTGCTCTCCCTGCAGAGCCACATCCCTGCCCAGGGAGGGTCCAGTCAGTGCCCCTGGAGGGAGCAGGACAGGGAGGGACGGTCCAGGCTGTGCCCTGTCCTGTGTCCTGCCCTGCTGGGCTGGGCTGAGCTGGGCTGGGCTGAGTGAGCTGGGCTGGGCTGGGCTGGGCTGAGCTGAGCTGGGCTGGGCTGGGCTGGGCTGGGTTGGGCTGGGCTGGGCTGGGCTGGGCTGGGCTGGGCTGGGCTGGGCTGGGCTGGGTTGGGCTGGGTTGGGCTGGGTTGGGCTGGGCTGGGTTGGGCTGAGCTGGGCTGAGCTGAGCTGAGCTGAGCTGGGCTGGGCTGAGGAGAGCTCTGCTGTGAGCAGCAGGTCACTGGGCACTGCAGGGGTTTGTAGGGGGTTCTTTGGGGTGCTCTGGGGGTGGTGACTCCTCTGCCCTGCTGCAATAATAAACAGATGGGGCTCAGTTTCTTCATGCAGGAAAAGCTAGTTTTTATTTATATAACTCATTTTTATTGTGTTCTCACAGACTTCATGTGCAAATCTAGTAGGTTTTTTGCTATTTAATTCATTGGTTAAAAGATGTTTTGTGTGTATGTGCTAAGACTCTCTTTCACTTAGGTATTATATTTTCCTTTGTGGATTCTCATGGTGCAGCTCTATTGTTTCTGCAGGTACAAACTTATTTTTCTCTCCAAGAATAGGTTGTTGTGTTAACTGACTTTTCATTCTTTGATTCTTTATTCTGGGAACTTACAGGCCAGCTGGTAATTCATTAGAGCAAAGCCTGATTTTATAAGGCCTTTCTTTTATAACATCTCTATCTGAATGTGACACTGCCCCACCGAGGATGGCAGTGACAACCTCGGGGAGCTGTGGGACAACTGCTCTGCAAAGCAGAGGGGTAACAGCACCCAGGGCAAACCCAGAGCAGCTGTTCTTCAAGGTGCTGAGCACAGACAAGACCCAATTTCCATCTCACACAGGTTCTCCCCGTTTCACTGTGCTGCCTGGTGCTCCCTGAGCAGAGCTGACCCCAAAGTGCCAGCACTGGCCTGGCTTTAGGGGTCACAGCTCAATGTGACTCAGCAGTGAGGAAGCCAATTCTGGCCTGAGATGTTCCAGGAGAGGCCCAGGGCAGGGAGGTGACTCCAGCCCCTGGGGATGGCGGGCTGAGGCCATCCACACACATTAGAGGGATGATAAAAAGGGAGCCAGTGCAGAAAAGAGCCATAAAAATGATTTGAGGGTGGAAGAGAACACTTTGAAGTGAAGGATTTAAAACCTCAACCTGTTTAGCTAATTGAGGAGACACTTGAAAGACAATGTGCTCACAACACAGAGCAGCTTAATGTGGAAAAACACCAAGTTCTGAAAGGCTCCTCAATAAACTGGGAAAAGCAACAGGAGAGCCAAAGCCAGGCATATTCAGAGTGGGAAAAAATGGGCAGATCTTTCCCAGGAAGGATGATACAGGAACAAGCACCCATAGAACTAATAAACTCTCCCACTCTTAATTATTTAAAGGTATCTCTTTTGCATAAGTTGTGTCCTTGGTCCAGCATGCTTCATCCACCACTGTGCTCCCTGGATGCTCTGCCAGAGCATCCTCAGCTCCCCAGCAGCTCTTGCAGAGAGAGATGTTCGTGCTCCAGCTCCAGCTGATCCCCAGGTGCTCCTCACACGTTCTCCTGGCCACTCTTTCCAAGGGGAGGTTGATTTCTGTGGGATCTAAACCACTGGGTAACCACGTGCAGCAAGGACCTGGGAAGCACCAAAATCCTCTCTGGGGCTTTCCACGAGGTCTGCCCCCATTTCCTGGCAGCCCTGCCAGCACATCCTGCTCCTGCCCAGGACAAAGGGGCCTGTGGAAGATCTCTGGGCTGCCCTTTCCCTCCTGCCTTGCTGAGCCACTCCCTGAAACCAGGTTCTGCAGGTTTAACAAACAGGGCGATTTTCCAGCAGGCTGAAAGCATTTGCTTGCTGGCTTGTTTGAAGATGGATGTGGGCAATGGAATGCCTCAGGCTGTTCTCTTTTCCAGGGAACAACTGGATGCATCTTGATTTCCCAGTGCAACCCTTTTGGTTGCCATGATGTCTTGGAGATCATACATTATTAAAATAATTATGAATATTTCTTATGTGTGCACCGTGTGTAACACAATGGAGAGCTGGGAGGGTTCAGCCTGGATTTGAGGATGGGGCCACAAGGAATGTTTGGAGGAGCCCTTGTGCTTGTCATGCTGTGATCAGCTCATCACAAGGGCAGGGGTGAACCAGCAAAGGTGATGGCCAGCCTGGGGGAAGCTCTCACTCACAGCAACCTCAGCCTATTCCTTAGACACAGCTTAACATTAAACCAGACAAAGCACTGTGTGCTCCTGGAGGGAGCAGGGATGGCTCCTGACAAAGCACTTCTTCACTCTCATCCTTTGTCAGTGCTAATAGAGGTGTTTTATGTTGATCTGCATCAATTGCTCCATCCTGCTGCCTCCTGGCACTGCTCCCAGATGCAGAGGTCACCTGAAGTGGAGGAGATCCCAGCTGCCAGTCCAAAGCCTCATTAATTTGCAGAGATGGTGCTTGTTGCTGCTACCACAGCGGGCAGTGGGGCTGACCCTTGGCTCTGGCACGTGCCACTGGTCCCTGTCCCTCCTGTCCCTCCTGTCCCTCCTGTCCCCAGCCCAGCCTGGCTCAGGTGCTGGCCCTGACTCAGCCCAGATGTTCTTACACCAACCAAGCTGGGGACAAATGGCTCCCAGGAGGGGACAGGTGAGGAAAGGGGCCTGGATGATGCAGACAGGGCTGTGGGCAGGCAGAGCTGGCAGCTGGGCTTGCTGAGCACAGGCCAGGCTGGCTCCTCTGTGACCTCTGAGTGGAGCCACATGTGGTTCCTCTAATTAGCCCTGAGGCCTTAAGTTTTACCTTTCATATTCCCAGACTCTGCAGTGCACTGGTGTGTGACTCTGAACTCCACACAAAGTGTCACAAGTTCTCCTCCCAGCTCAGGCACACAAAACAATCCTTTTCCAGCCCCACAACCAAGGACACCTGAAGCTGCAGCTTCAGCCCCAAAAAGTGCAAGCAGCAGCAATGGAGGAGAGAATGTGGGAGGATGGGAGTGCAGGAGCTGGAGCTGGGATTGGACAGTGAAGCCAAGATGGAAATGGAGCCAAAGTGATGCAAGTGTGAGAACTGGTGACTCGGATCCATCTTGGCTCCATCTTGGGTGGAGCCACGGCCGGGCTCTGGCACTGCCCAAGGTGAATCCTTTGGAGCCTTGGGATAAATCCCTGCTTGATTCCTGGGGCACTGCCCAGCCTCTGCTCCAGGGAGCCTCTCCAGGCAGCAGCCCCCAAAGGCCCCTTCAGGGGCTGATTCAGCCTGGGCTGCAGTAGGGGCAGAGCACTGAGGGAAGCTCTCTCAGCCCCAGGAGCTGCCTCTGGATCGGGTTTGTCTCTGGAAGTTGCCCTGCAATGATGACTTCTCTCAAATTCAGTCTCTCAGCTCTCCCTGTGCCTGCAGGGGTGGGGAGCTCTCAGCTCTGCTCTGAGCCATTAACTGGAGCAGGGCTGGGCTCTCAGGAGTCCCATCCAAACCCAGCAGCTCCCAGCTCCCTGCTGAGCTCTGAACCTCCAGCTCTGCCAGGTCGGTGTGCTGGCAGCAGCAGCCAGATCCCCTTCCCTGACTGAGCCCTTCCTCCCAGCATCTCAGGCAGCCATCCCCACCCACTCCCAAAGGGAAATTTTATTTCCTTTATAGTTTTATATATTTTATTTATAATTAGTGTATGGTGCATTATGAGAAGAAATGCCTCCTCTGGACTAAGCTCATTATTCAGTTACCTTTTTCAGCCCAACCTGGAATTACATCTTTTGTTTGTTTGACAAGACCCAAGTCCTACAAAGCCTCAAAGTCTGGCAGCAATTGCCTTGCTGGCCTTTAATCCAGCATGAGAGGGATTCCAGGTGGCCTTTCCTTCATGTTCTCCTCATCCAGTCTGGCCAGCCCTTGTGGCATTTTCATCTGGGGGCTTTGGAAATTCCAGGTGCTCAAGGGGAACTCTCAGGATCCAAGGGGATCTCTGGAGCCATGGGCACACCAGCACTGGGCCCAGGGGTGCCAACACTGGTGTGGCTGCAGAGGGAGGGGTTCATTCCCCTGCTTTAGGGGTCAGAGATGAACATCTCCCTGCAGGCAAAGCTCACCTCAGAACCACCAGCCTCTGTTGTCCAGTGTCCAAAAACAGGGATTAGAGCTGAGCCCACGCCATGGTGGGACCTGACCCACTGGGAAGGAATCCTAGGACTGTAATTTTGCCTGTTACAGGCTCTCTCCCACTGTTCTCAGCTCCCCTTAGCAATTTCCCACATCTTCCAGCTCTGCTTTGTGAAGAATTCTTTTTTTTCCCTTTGCAGTTGTTCTCCATTCAATTTTATTTGCAGTTGTTAACACCATCCACCCTCCAGGCTTTTTGTCAGAACTGCCTCTCTGCTTGTGGCTTTTTTCCCAATACCTTTCTTTAGAAAATGTTTCACTTTTGCTCATTTTCCATTCCCCCTCTACAATTTTCTGTTCCTAATTATCATTAACTTGGAGAACTTGCTGCTTTTGAAGAGCAGATAATTAATTTCCAGGGCTGACATCTTTCTCCACTGTAATCAGATCCACATCCTCGTTCCCTCGTGCCCTGTGTGCTGCCTTTTTGTGCTGGGAAGTGAGGGCTGATCTCATGAGGCTCTCAGCTCCCAGATTGTGGCCCCCAGCACGTCTCCTGGTCCTGATGCTGTGCCAGCTCCTCTCCTCTCCTCTCCTCTCCTCTCCTCTCCTCTCCTCTCCTCTCCTCTCCTCTCCTCTCCTCTCCTCTCCTCTCCTCTCCTCTCCTCTCCTCTCCTCTCCTCTCCTCTCCTCTCCTCTCCTCTCCTCTCCTCTCCTCTCCTCTCCTCTCCTCTCCTCTCCTCTCCTCTCCTCTCCTCTCCTCTCCTCTCCTCTCCTCTCCTCTCCTCTCCTCTCCTCTCCTCTCCTCTCCTCTCCCCCAATTTTCCTTCCAAATGGAAGGAAAACATCAACAAGAAGCTCATTTATGGGTGAGGAGTTTAGATCTCAAGCTCTCAGTGTGATCCAAGCATGGCCCAGACTCAAGATGGATTTGGTGATCTCAGACGTTCCCCACCTTTGTAATTCTCTGATTTTTTGAATGGATCCGAAGCAGCCACAGGTTTCTCATCCCACTGTCAGAGTGGGTAAAGGGAGGCACAGAGGGAATGCCCCAGAAATGAGCCTGGAACCATCCCAGCCCCGAGCCCCAGGGTCCCCAGCTCCCCAAAAGCTGAGCTGTGCATGCAGGCTCTCCTCTTCCTCCTCAGCCCCTCTCTCTGCCCAGGCAGCCCAGGGGAGCAGGGAGGGTGGCACAGCTGGGACAGGCAAAGCCAGGATGTGGCCTCAGGCTGGGCAGGGCAGGCTCAGGATGGACACCAGCAGGAATTTTCCCATGGAAAGGGAGGTCAGGGATTGGCAGGGGCTGCCCAGGGAGGTTTGGAGTGCCCATCCCTGGAGGTGTCCCAGGAATTGCTGGATGTGGCACTCAGAGCTCAGACTGGGATCAGCACAGGATGGACTTGATGGTCTTTGAGATCTTTTCCAGCCTCAGTGATGCTGTAATTCTGTGCTTCTGTGTGGTTATCCTGAAAATGCCCTGAATGTGCCAGGGTCTCCAGGGCTGCTGACCTAGACAAAACTTCCCTCATGGAAGCAACTTGTCCTCGTGTGGCTTTCATCAACCCTGCCACAGCCCTACAAACACTCTGCTCCAAGGGAGCATTTTGCACAGTGAGGCTGCAGCACTGAGCCAGCCCTTCCCAGGAGCCAGAGGGCTCAGGCACTGAGGCTGTCACAGCTCCCAGCTCCCTGTGGATTCTCAGGAACACTGAACCAAAATACCAAATCCAAGGTTTCACCTCCTGGCTACTGGCACTAATCAAAATGAAAGTTTTAGAAGTTTTCTAGAAGTGAACCTGAAAGTTTTCACACATAAGTGGGTTTTGAGGCCTTTAGAGAAGGTGTTGCCAGCCTAAGATCACCCTCTCCACTAACAGCAACACCAGCACTCCAATTAGAGGGGTTGATTATAACTCCAGGAATGTCTTGTGCAGCCTAAAAGCTTTCTAAATGAGGCTCACAGCCACGAACAAGGTAAACACATTTGTAGATTTGTTTGGGCAATTACAGTCATTTAAAAAACAATGCATAATAACAGACATGAATCTAATAAGCCATTGCTAATTAAATGTATAAATGCCACGTTATGAAAGGAACACATCTTGCTGATATGTTACAGCTACTTTGGTGCTGTAAACACTTGAGCAGTGACATGGGCAGAATTTGCATCCCTGGGCATTGCCAGTACCCAGGAATAGCTGCAATTAATTTGCCCCAGTGGAGCCAATCTGCTGCCCTGCCACCAGGCTCCCCTTTCTGTGCCTGCTCCTCCTTCTCCTTTGCTCTGGGAGATCAGTTGCAGTGAAATGGAGCTGGTTAACCCTCACATTTGGGACACCACTACAAAGCATTTGTGAAGATTCTACTCTGAACTGTGCTCTTCTGCCAATTATAATTTAACATTCCCAGGCTGTGGAAAAGCCATTTCTCTGTCCTGGGAGAGTTCAGTCAATTTTACCTGACATTAAGTGTTCAATAGCACAATTTCCCTTCTCTCGCTTTCATCTCTTTGGAAAATGTCACCAAACTGGAGTTAACCAATTGACCACAGACCTTTTGAGGAGTCAGGCCCAAAGCAGCCCTAGGGCTGCAGAGAAAGGCTGAGAGCCAGGCTGGGATCTCCTGGACACCCAGAAATACCAATTTGATTGCTGAAAACCTTGTTTGCCCAGCTGGGCCTGTCCTGGGGGTGCTGAGGGAAGGGTTGGGGCTCAGTGGTGAGGCTGAGTGAAGGAGAGGGTTAGGATGGGGCTGTAGGGCAGAGAGCACCCTCAGGGATGGGTCTGGACAATGGGACAATGGGACAATGAGCCAGTGAGTGAGACTTGTCCCAGTGATGGCAAAGTCCTTTCCCAGGGTGTCCAGCTTTATGTCAAAGTCAGCAGCCACATGTTCCCTGTTGTCAAACTGCCTGAAAATCACAGAATCCCAGGATGGTTTGGGTTGGAAGGGACCTTAAAGCCCATCCCACCCCTCCATGGCAGGGACACCTCCCACTGTCCCAGCTGCTCCAGCCCCAGTGTCCAGCCTGGCCTTGGGCACTGCCAGGGATCCAGGGGCAGCCACAGCTGTGCCAGGGCCTGCCCACCCTCCCAGGGAACAATTCCTGCCCAGTGTCCCATCCAGCCCTGCCCTGTGTCAGTCTGAAGCCATTCCCTGTGTCAGTCTGAAGCCATTCCCTGTCTCCTGTCCCTCCATCCCTTGTAAAGTCTCTCTCCATCTTTCCTGCAGCTCCTTCAGGTCCTGGAAGGTCACAAAGAGATCATCCCTGGTCTCTCCAGGTGAACAATCCCAGCTGTGCCAGCCTTTCCTCCCAGCAGAGCTGCTCCATCCTCTGCCCATCCTGAGCCTCCTCTGGGTCTCCCCAGCAGCTCCAGGTCCTGCTGTGCTGGGATCCTCCACCCCAGCCCAGGAGAACAGAGGAAGGTGCACATGGCAGTGCTGAGTGGGCAGCTGTCTCCAAGAGCTCATGGACAAAAAACGTTGACCTTTGACTAATGAAAAGCCTGTCCAGCTGAATTTAATTGCCTGGTTTGGGCAGATATGGCTTGAAAATCTCATGCCTGTCAGGTTTTTTTTCCACCCCCTAAAGCATCAAATTATTCACTGTCCTCTTGTAGCATTTTGCAGCCAACTCTTTCCTGTGATGATTTTCAAAAGATGAAGAATGAGCACCCTGGTGACATTTCTAGTATCTATAAATATCTCCCCACTACCCTGCCTGCCCAACTGGTGAATTATGCAGGGAGATATATATAATAAAACAATCAGATCCATTTTGTTGTCAACAGACCATTCTTCTTCAGCTGACAGGAGAACAGCTCAGGCTGTGGCTCTGAAAGAGCAGGCAGTGCCTGGGGACTTCCTGAGCTTCTCCTGTCCTGGATGTACAGGGGCAGAGAGCAGAGAGAGGCCCTGGTATGCTGGGAAAAGGAGGAAAGGTTTTAGAAGAGAAGAAGAATGAAGTTTAGGACAGTAGAAGTCTCCAGAATGGCAGGAAATCCCCCATCCAGAGCACTGAGAATCACTGGACTCACAAACAGCATCACTGAGGTTGGAAAAGATCTCAAAGACCATCGAGTCCAGGCTGTGCCCCATGCCCACCTTGTCCCCAGCCCAGAGACTGAGTGCCAATCCAGGAATTCTCTGGACACCTGCAGGGATGGGCACTCCAACCTCCCTGGGCAGCCCCTGACAATGTTTTCCCACTTCTTCAGTGAGGAAATTCCTGCTGCTGATCCACCCTGAGCCTGCCCTGCCCAGCCTGGGGCCGTTCCCTCTCCTCCTGTCCCTGTTCCTGGAGCACAGCCCGACCCCCCCGGCTGTCCCCTCCTGGCAGGGAGTTGTGCAGAGCCACAAGTTCCCGTTTGGTAAAAGAAGCCTTGAACACATCCCAGTGAAGGACTAATCCAGCATGATGGATTGTCTGGAGCACTGTGAGCTTACTTCTGGTCCTTCTCTTTTGTGTTTAATTTAGCAATGCTCTCTCTATGCATCTAAACCTCCTGCATGCTGAAATACACAGGGAATTTAATGTGCCCAACTTTGCAAAGCTGTGGGAAGTGACCAGTTTACATTTCATATCTAATTGGTGGGTTTTAATTTAAATTGGGAGGGATTTAATTTAATAGCAAAGCTTTCCCCAGCTAACAGACCTCTTCTAGCAGGTGCTCATTATGTGGGATACTCTACAGACTCTGTTACCTCATTTATGGGTTAGAGGCAATTTAAAAAAGCCAGCTTAAGACAGCTCTCTCCCATCCATTAGATATTTGCAGATGTCTTTTATTAAGCCATAACTAGCTCCTTCATCATTAATTTTTTGGGGCTATGCTTTGGAGACAGTGCTTAGCAATTAAACAAAGTTCTTACCAGGGAGTTTTCCCTCCTTACCTTCATCCAGAAGTTTGTCATTCTCCAGGAGTGCAAGGACAAGGATTTTGGATGTTCTCATCCTGCAGGAAGAGAGCTGCTGTGCTGCTCAGGGCAGGAGAGCTCCTGGGGATCTCCTGAGCCCCTCCTGGCTGACTCTCAGTGGCAGCAAAGCTGATCCCCTGGACTGGCAGAGAGCTCACCATGTGCCAAAGCCACCCATAAAACCACTCAGTCTGAGATGAGGCTCTGAGGAGCCAAACACAGCCCACAGAAATGCTGTCCTGCTTTCATCCCAGAGCACCAAGCCCCCCTCAGCTCCCTCCCTCCCAGGATAAAATGTGAAATCTCCTGGGTTGAGCTAAAGGCAGCTTGATAGGCAAAGCCATGAGTGAATCTTCCAGATGCTGCCAGGCATGAGCAGGACAGAGCTGATGGGGCAGGGACAGCAGCACTGCTGCTTCCTGCTGGGATTTCTGTCTGCTAGGAGATTCCAGTCCCACTGCCACCATGTGAACATCTGGCGCACCACTGGCTGGTGATTTGGTGATTCTCCCCCTTCCCCAGTGCTGAACCCCTGAGCCTGTTCAGGGCCAGAGCTGGCAAGTGGGGACCCCTCCAGATGAGTGGGGCTTGGGGTGCTTCTTCAGTTTAGGGCTTTATCCAGGTGGGAGGGTTTGTAGTGTCCCCAAAGGAGGGACCCAAATCTGCCCATGAGATTGTACCCTGGCACTGGGTCAGGGTGGGAGGTTTGGGGGGTGCTCATCAGGGCTGATACCACTGAGCCAAGCCCTCTGCAGCCCTGGCACCTTCCCCTGCCTCCTGCCAGGCTCCCTGGGACCTGCCACCAGCTCAGAGGTGACAACCCAGCTGTGGTGGGTGAGGAGAGGAACAGCAAATGTCACACAGAGGCAGGGCCTGTGTGAGCCTCCAAGGACAGGGAGCTTTCCCAGGAAAAGCCCCATGTCCCAGGAGCCAGCCCAGCCCCTGCCATTCCAGCTCCTGGGTGCCCTGTGTGACTGTCACTGACACATGGCCACCCTGCCACCCCTCTGTGCTCCCTGCTCAGGAACTTCCCTTCTCACTGCTCTCCATCCCAGGCAGAATTAACCTCCCAGTGACCCCCATGGGTGTGTTCCACCTGACTCCTGTGCTCTCCTCACCAGGAGTAAATGTGCAGCTTCCAGAGACTATTCCAGGAACAATTACTTTTATTAGTATGTATCTATCATCACAACATATTCCTCTTAAATTATCCCTGTGCTGTACTTTCACTACTGATTCCATTAAGCACATTGGATATTAACACCATTTTCAATGTTTCTAAGATTTACAGCAGTGTTAGAAAGACACAGCTTATAACCACAACATCTGCTCACCTCCCAGCTTCCAACGTTACACACACGACAAAGGAACACTCAGGGAGGGAAAAGAATAAATTCTGGAGAATTTCACAAGCCACTCTTTGAATCATGAAGAGAAATAAGAATTAGATATAAGTTTTGCACTCTCTGGGTGTGGTAGATCAGGCTCTGGGCTGGGATCTCCCAGTGCAGCAATGTAGGAATTACAGGATATTGATTTAGAGCAGCTGGGCCATGTCACCTCCTCGGGGGCCCTGTTTGGGTCACAGCCCCAGGACACAGAGACAGCCCTGCCTACACAAGCTGGGAGTCCATCAGAGAGCTGGAACTTGGGCTAATCTCAGCATTCAATTGCTCAGTCTGTGACAAAGGCATTGTGAGGGATCTGCAGCTGGTGCCTCAGACCTGCAGCAGCAAGGCCACACCAGCCAGCACCCACTTGGAAGGGCTCTCCTTCGTTTTGAGGTTCAAAGTCCACACGTAGGTTGGGCCCCTCTGGCGTGTTCTGTACAGAGGACAGGGGTACAGAGCCCTGGAGTCCTGCTTGTCCCCAGGAGTGGCCTTGACGAACAGGACGGGCATGGCGGGGGTGAGCTCCTGCAGCCTGGCGTCCGCGATGCTCCCGGCCTGCAGGGGGACACAAAGCTGCTCTCAGCTCCAAGGGCCCCTCAGCTGCTCTCTGAGCCCCTCAGCTGCTCTCTGAGCCCCTCAGCTGCTCTCTGAGCCCCTCAGCTGCTCTCTGAGCCCCCTCAGCCAAGCTGCTCCTGCTGGGAGCTGCAGACAGCCCCTCCAGGGCCAAGGGGCTGCACGAGTCTCTCTGAGGAAGGAGGGTCTGGATCCAACAGCTCCCTGTCTCACCAGAACCCTCCTCAGCACACATCAGCTCAAGGCTCCAGTGCTGCACTCTCACCAGCTGCTCAAACCCTCACATCCGAGCTGGACTTTGTGTGGGAACAGTGTCCCTGCTCCTGTCCAGCCATGTTATCCACAAAGTTTCACTTCTCCTGTCCTGCTTCTGCTGAGGTGCAGCTCGAGGCCATTTCCCCTTGTCCTATTGCCAGGGAACAGGGACAGGACAAGAGGAAAAGGCCTCAGGCTGTACCAGGGCAGGCTCAGCTTGGACATCAGCAGGAATTTCTCCATGGAAAGGGTGATTAAACTCTGAAAGGGGCTGTCCAGGGAGGTTTGGAGTGCCCATCCCTGGAGGTCCCCAAGGAACACCTGGACGTGGCACTCAGGGCTCTGGGCTGGGGACAAGGTGGGGATGGGGCACAGCTGGGACTGGATGGGCTGGGGGATCTTTTCCAGCCTCAGTGATGCTGGGATGATTCTCAGGCACCTCCTTCTCAGAGTACTGCCAGACCACAATCACCTTGTGCTGGGAGTGAGGGTGGACACATGAACCACTGGGATGGAAAACAGCCCCAAAATCACCACAGGCTTGTTCCCACTCTCGTGGATGCAACCAAGAGAATTCAAAATGACTTTTCTGAGGGAATATCACCATGAAATACCAAGTCTCATTATTCTCCTCCAAGCAATACCCTGCCCAGCAGGCTGCCCAACCCAGAAGAGGGAGAGAACCCTGCCAGGACAAGAAATCAAGTTTGTTTCTCAAATTTGCGTCTCTCTGGCATTTTCTCTCTCTCTTCCTGACAATAAAATACCCTGCACATCAATCCATTTCCAGGGAAAACTGCCTAATGGAGGCTAGGGAGACCAAATGAGAACAAATAGGGAAATGGAAACGAAACTTTTCAACACTAAAGAAACTGCCTCTCACTGAAGCTGAGCTTCACATATCATCATTATTCCAAATGCTCTTGGATCAGAGTTGTGGGTGAGATTCAACCTCTCCTGTAGCTTATTTAGCTCTGCAAAGGAACGAAGAAAAATCATCCCTCTTGCCACACACCTCGGTTTAATTGTATTAATGCCATCTGTTATGCTCAGCTATGATAAATCCAACTCTCATTTAGGATTTTATATTTCCAACGTGCTGAACAAACATTAAATAATTTGTATAATACCTTGCAAAGTAGCTATTTATGAAACATTATGCACTCTTCTTAAATCTACACCTTTCATTTCTGAGACTGGGTTTTGATCAGGTCTTTTTCTTTTTTTTTTTTACTGCTGAGAATACTTCAAATGAAATTTCCAAGAGATATTCTACCTGTTTCTGGGTTAACAAGAGCTGAAATCTTCCTGAGATACCTCTATGTAAGATATCATTTTGTTATGTCTGGGCTGATTCTCATTTGCATTTTTTATCGCTCTCATCATCAGAAATTAATTCTGCTCTGAAAGCAATTCTTCCTGACTAGCAGAAACACCATTCTGTGCCTGGAGAGCTCAGCCTCAGGTCCCAAAGGCTCCTTCCCTTGTGCTTGTCCTGGATTGCCAGCTGAGAGTGGCCGTGTGGCAGTGCCAGTGGCAGCAGGGTGTGGGCACCAAGGGCTGTCACAGAGCAGGGGTGGTGACACATGGCCCAAAGCAGAGCCTGTGACACACAGCCCGGCACATGGAGCTCTCCCAGCACAGCTTCCTCCCAGCACAGCCCCCCTGGGCTCACCAAAGCACGGCCTGGCTGCCTGTGGGATGGAGCCCAAAGGCAGGGCAGGGACACGGGGCCAGCAGGGAACAGCAGGAGTGATGGGGGCAGTGGCTTCAGCTGGACAAGGGCAATGACAAAACTCTTCCCTGTGAGGGTGGGGAGGCCCTGCCTGTGGCTGCCCCGTCCCTGGAGCTGTCCAAGGCCAGGCTGGATGGGTTTGGAGCAGCCTGGGGCAGGGGAAGGTGTCCCTGCCATGGTGGGGTGGAATGAGTTGATCTTTAAGGTCCCTTCCAGCCCAGCCCAGTCTGGGATCCTGTGGTTCCATGGCAGGGGCTGTGCTGTCCACAAGGAGCACACGTGGTGTAAAACCACCCCTGCCCTCATCCCACCACGCTCCAACCCCCTTGGGGAGGGTCAGGGCTCACTCTTGGCATCAAACACCCCATTGCAGACAGCAAAAACGCCAAGAATCAGTCAGCAGCTCGAGATAAAATGTCTCCAAGTGTCCCCAGTCACAGCATTCTTCTGGCTGTCACTGAGTCCCAGGGACTTTAACAGGGCTGCAGCAAGAGATCGTTTGCACCCAAAATAATCTGCTTAGTTTCATTTCATCTAATAGCTGCCTGCTGTTTTGTAATGAATGTTTTATAAATTTAAGACACCCAAGGGCAAACATAAATGTTTAAATAAATAGAAAAATGTGAGTAGCAGAACATAGAAGGACTCTTTCCTTTTTTGGAGGCACAACCTAAATGTGAAATATTCTTTTAAAAGTGGAGGTGTTCCCTAGAGGAATTCTTCTAAACGTGGCCTGCCATTTTTATCAGAGGATTAATTTGGAAGGAGTATACAACCCAAAAGAGCTGTGCACCTGTTTTAAAAGTCCTGCATCCATTAATTCACATTGCTACCCACTGGATTATAGGTAAAATGAATAGTTCCACTAGGTAGAAATGATATTTCAGTGAGCAGCAACCCATTAAAATATCCTTTTCCTTTCTGAAATAAATTGAAGCATGATACCCAGAGATTATGAATGGCTCCATAAACATAATTGCTCAGTATCTTTCAATCACAAGGAAAATGTAATCAGAAAAACACATTTACTGGAGTTGGGATGGTCTCTGAAGACAAATCCCATCACTGGATGCAACCACCCATACCAGTTATTGAAGGGAGGCAGAGGATGATGCTTTAAGTTTGAGCTTTCATATTCCCAGACTCTGCAGTGCATTGGTGTGTGACTCTGAACTCCACACAAAGTGTCACAAGTTCTCCTCCCAGCTCAGGCACACAAAACAATCCTTTTCCAGCCCCACAACCAAGGACACCTGAAGCTGCAGCTTCAGCCCCAAAAAGTGCAAGCAGCAGCAATGGAGGAGAGAATGTGGGAGGATGGGAGTGCAGGAGCTGGAGCTGGGATTGGACAGTGAAGCCAAGATGGAAATGGAGCCAAAGTGATGCAAGTGTGAGAACTGGTGACTCGGATCCATCTTGGCTCCATCTTGGGTGGAGCCACGGCCGGGCTCTGGCACTGCCCAAGGTGAATCCTTTGGAGCCTTGGGATAAATCCCTGCTTGATTCCTGGGGCACTGCCCAGCCTCTGCTCCAGGGAGCCTCTCCAGGCATTAAGGTCACAGCTTTCCCTAATTTCTTTCATGGAGACTTCCCTAACTTCATGGAAAACCACTGCAGAGAGGGAGATGAGAAATAAGTGGAGAGTGCTGGATCATGGCGAGCCCACCCCTGTGGCTTCTCCCAGAAGCCTTGCAGAGCTCACCTGAACATCCCAGCGTGCTCCCTCCATGAACAGACCATGCACATAGGCCCCCTCACGAGGAGCACTGGCAAAATCCTCTCTGCTCTTCTTTGTCACGTCCCACTGCAGTGTCATCGTGTCCAGGGGCCACTTGTTCCTGCGGGCTGCGGTCTGCATGACGGCCGTCAGGATGGCCTGGGGGGTGAAGAACCCTCCCAGCCACAGTGTGCAGGGCAAGGAGAAGTCCCTGGTCCAGGCTTCGAGCTCGCTGATGCGAGCCAGGAGGTCAGCAAACCACGAGCCCAGGCTGGCTGTGGAAGGGTAAGATCTCTTCAGCCAGGATTCAGGCACCGTGCCCAAGAAGAGGGAGTTCTGCAAGGCCTCCATGTCGCTGGTCATGGTCAGCTCCCCCTGGGGAGAAAGGGCACAGTCAGCTCTGAGAGCTGGGGAGCAGGGCTGGGCCAGGGCACAGCACCCCACACACCCCACGTACTCTGGGTGACTTCATGAGTTTGGGGGTTTCCTGCACACTTTCTGTGGCATATTCCTGCATCCTGCTGTAAAATACTACTGGGAGGAAAAGCTGTGTGACAGTGACAGCAGCAGGGGTGTCCCTCAGTGTGGACACCGCTAGGCAAATTTCAGCCAGGCCTTTTCTCAGGTTTGAGTCTTTTTCCCAGGCTGTGACACTTTCCCAGCTCTGGCCAGGCTTTTTCCCAGGGTGATAGCTTTCTGACAAATAGAAAGGAATTAATAAACGCAGATTAGCACCTGGTGCTGACCGTGGGACAGTGCATGATGTTTGTGACATGGGATGTTTTCTCCTATTGCCCAATGAACTGCTGTCCCATTTGAGATCTCTGAACTGTCCTATAAATATGAGCCAGGTTTTCAATAAAGTTCTTCTTTCACCCAAGAAGAAGTGTGTTGCTATTATTTGCCACTCTTAGCTCAATAGCAATGCCTCAGTTGTCCCAGTGTTTTTTCTGTTTACTGTCATGGACTGGCAGATTCTCAGGGGTGTCAAGCTGTTCTCACCCACTGCCAGGGCAGGATACTGGAGTTTATGATGATCTACTCTAAAAGTGTCCAAATACTTGTTATGTCAAGTCCTATCCCCCTCCTCTCCTCCACTTCCCCTTACTCCTCCCCTCATTTACTGCTTTGCAGTGCAAGATTTTCTTTTTGACTTCATGTGTTGTCTGCAAATGTAATCACAGCTCTTTCCACAGCAGGGAAGGAGCACAACAAAGTAAGATATGATTCAGCCAAGTGAGATAAAAAGAGAGGTTTGACTTTTCCTTTGTGCAGCAATTAATTAGTTTTAAAGCTTTTAGAAACCTGTATCAGTTCTGCCAGAAGAACTGAATTCCAGGACATTCCACTGAAATACAACGTGAGGGTGGCTGAACACTGGAACAGGTTCTTCACAGAGGCTGTGGAGTCTCCATTCTTGGAAATTATTAAAATCCACCAGGGCATGGTCCAGAACAACCTGCCCTGCCTGTCCCTGCTCAGGATGGGGCTGGCCCAGACAATGTCTGACCAACTCCTCTGTGATTCTGGCTCACTCAGGCCAAGCAGGACACAAAGAGAAAACCTGCAGATGTCAGCTCAGCTTCCTGGTGAGGAATGATCTCCACAATTCAAATCTCTGTGCTCAGCTGGAGGGGTAAAATACCCCCAGCACTTTGGACACAGAGATAATGTCGATCACTGCTCTCCTTTATAAACACTTCCTTTTGTTCCCTTATCATTTGGCCAAAATTTATCTGATTTACAATTTCTCTTTGCCTCGGGCTAAATGTTTTTGGAAAGATTAACTGAAATCGGTTGAGCCATTGCTGAGAACAAGGGGAGGGAATTGGGTCAGTCTATTCACATTAAAAGATTCCAACTGTTCTTTCACAGGACTTCAGTGCCTCCAGCGTGAGGTCAGCAGAGGTGCCCTTTGCTGGGGCCACAGAAATCTATGAAGCTTTAGCAAAAGCTGAAATCTTCTTAGAGCAGCCCCCACAGTTGTTTAGCAATGCTTGCCAGAGCCCAGCAGGTAAAGATCTCTGCAGTTTGTTCCCGTGCTGACTGTGCCCTGTGGGTCACACTGACAACTGAAAAAGACCTTTAATATCACCAAATCCAGCCATATAATTGTGACTTAGACAAGGTGTGGCAATTAGATTTAATGTGTGTAGAAGGATGTGCTGTTCAATATTGATAGGGGAATGAGGGGATGCAGAATGTGCAAAAAAACCACAAACAAAATTAACCACAGGAATCTGTAACACAGATTCTGTGACACAGAAAATTCTGTAACAGAGAAAGCCTGTCCCTAAACCCTGCCACAAATCATGGCAGGGAAGGAGATGGGATCTGCAGAAAGGCTCCTCCAAGGGCTGCAGCAGCCTCAGGCCCTGAGCTGGGGTTCAGAGCCACCCTGGGCTGGCACTGCAGGAGAGCAGCAGAGCAGAGGAGCAGCAGCTTTTGGCATTTCTTCATCTGCTGTTTGCTGCACAGACACGTCTGAAGGCTCTGGGAGGCCAGCAGTGGGCAAGCCAAAGAACCATGGAGTCCTTAAGGCTGGAGAAGACCTTTGAGGTCACCAAGCCCAACCATCAGGCCAGCAGCACCTGTGTGCTCACTGCTGAACCACGGCCTCAGGTGCCACAGCCACGGTTTGGGTTTTCTGGGCACTTCCAGGAATGGTGACTCCCTCCAAGCTTTCCCTTGGCAGCCTGTGCTGTTGCTTGACAACCCTCTACATGAAGAAATTTCTCCCAATATCCAATCTAAACATGCCTTGGTGCAACTTCAGGCTGTTTCCCCTTGTCCTGTCACTTATTACCTGGGAGAAGAGATACCTGGAGAAGAGGAACCCACCTGGCTTGCTCTTGTCCTGCACAGCCCAGAGCCTCCCTTGGCAGACACCTGTCACCAGGACAGGATCCTCTGAGGGAATCAGAGATCCTCAGAGAGAACCAGGAATACTGTGAGGTGACCACACTGAGGATCCTGTGAGGTGACCACACTCAGGGATGCTCTGAGGTGACCATTCTGTGGCAAACACAGCCCTGGGAGCTCCTGGATGGCAGTTCCAGCAAGGCTTGGACACACACCTGCCCCATCCACGGTGTCCAGCCAGAGGCAGGAAGGTGTCAGCTGAATTCAGGCCCTGGAAATGTCCACTTGAGCACTTCTGGGTTTTAGAACTTGACTTAACAACCCTTACTTTTTTTTTTTTCTTTTCCTTTTTTTTGTTTTGTTTTGTTTTCTGTTTTTATTTTTGTGAAAATTTCTAAATAGTCACAATAAAATTCCTGTTGTCTGGCAAATGAGCAAAGGCAGGAATTCAAGGGAAGTCCCCAGCACCCCCCCACCCAGTTCCAATGAGAGCTGAGAACTTTTTGTACTGCTCCATGCCTGGAAACCACTGCAACCCTGGGATCTCCATTCAGAGCCCTCCTCCCTCCCAAGGTCTGTGGATTCCCATCCCAAAATCCCTTCTCTGGGAAATATTAATCCCTCAACAGGATGGACTGGTGCAAGGCAAGATAAAACCTCTGCTCCAGGCTTGATTTGTTAAATGCAGCAAGGTTTTAAAGGCAGACACTGTCTGAACCTGCTGGGTCTCCCCATGGAGAGCAGATTTCTGGTGGATAGAGAAAATTCTGAGTACAAAGGAAAAAGATGACTTTCAAAGCTACAACAGCAAATAAGGTTAAATGGAAAGCTGGAAGGAGCAGCACTTGCAATTAACACTAAAATATGAGGAACAACCTCCTGAAATGTCCATCATGATCTCCATCCTCAGGAGAAAGTGGACACAAAGAAGAACTGTCAGTGAGCTGGGCTAAAGCCATGGATAGACCATGCAGGAAGAACAAAAATCCTGCACTGGCCCCAGCAGGACACTGAAACAGGACTTTGTGCTCCTGGAAGTGTTTTGACATGGATAAGAAGGTGGCAGAATGTGTGCAAGCAGCCAAATTGATTTACAGACAACCCCCCCTCGATCATATATCATGTCTAGTTTTACTTTCAGGAAACAAATGAATTAGCAAATGTAATTCTCAGCAAGGCTTGAGAAAAGCAATTTTTAAAGCCTGCGCACTCAAGCGTGCTTTGAGTCTCCTGTGAGGGCTCAAAGCATCTACAGCAGCAATCTCACAGAGTTGTCCAAACACAATTATGCATAAATTTGCATTTCAGATGCTGAATACTAAAGTGCATCAGAAATTATTCAAGTTACTTTTTAATTTTTTTTTTTTTTCCAAATGCTGGGAGTAATTTTCATTTAAAGTCACCCTTGAAGGAAATCCTAATCAGCCTGCAGCCATTCCCTCAAGATCAGCACACCATAGGCACAAACTGTTTCCTCAGTTCAGGTTATTTTCACTTGATACCCAGCCGATCAAAATTTGGTCTTTGTTATTTTACAATATATATTATCCTCATTTTGGAGGCTCATCCTTCACCCAAATTGCAAACTAGAGGGTCTGCTTGCAAAAAATGAGGCTGGTACAACATTAGCATGCAAGAGCTTTAGCTCAGCCTCTGGTTCCACCCAAGCCAGCCAGAACAAAGGGCTTTGAAATGCAACATGCCAGTTATTTCTGATGGCTACCAGTCTATTGCCATTTCTCTTCCTCCTAATGGGATGTCTCCTATTTTTGGACCAAACAATCACTTTCCGCTAGGATGAATTATTCAAAAATTCAAATTAGGCGTGACATTTCTAAATCGCCTTCTTTTGGCAGATCCTTCAGTCAGTAAAAACAATAAGCCTTGTTTTCTGTGGGCTTTATTTATTCTCTGCTGAGCTCTGGGGGGCCTGGCTTGTAAACTCTCCTCCTCTGAGTGCTGTCAGTGCAGGCCCCCAGCCCCAGAGGTGAACCTCTGTAATTGTCAAGAAGGACAATTCAAGCAGGATTTCTTCAGTGTAAGGCCCAGAAGTCAAGTCAGGGCAGCATCAGGAAGAGCCATCAGCCCCCTCTGGCTGTTCTCTGGTCCCCAAGGTGTGGGAGGGGACTGAGGGATGCTGAGCAGGGTTTTGGGTCATGCCCAAGGTCTCATTTAGCTCTGCAGGGACCTACATGTGGCCTTTGGCTGCAGACAAAGAACTGGGCTCAAGTTGTGTCTGGGGAGACCTGGTTTGGGTACCAGGAAAGCTTTCTTCAGGCATCAGTGGGTTGTAAAGCACAGGGACAGGCTGCCCAGAGCAGTGCTGGAGTCACCAGCCACAGGCTGACAGAATACTCTGAGCTAGAAGGGGCCCTCAAGGATCACTGAGTCCAACTCTTAGCTACATGGCCTGTGCAGGGACTGAACCCACAGCCTTGGTGTGTCAGCACCAACTGAGCCAGAGTACCCTGGAAGTGCCCAGAAAACCCAAACCATGGCTGTGGCACCTGAGGCTGTGGTTCAGCAGTGAGCACACAGGTGCTGCTGGCCTGATGGTTGGACTTGGTGACCTCAAAGATTTTCTCCAGCCTTAAGGACTCCATGGTTCTTTGACTTGCCCACTGCTGGCCTCCCAGAGCCTTCAGATGTGTCTGTGCAGCAAACAGCAGATGAAGAAATGCCAAAAGCTGCTGCTCCTCTGCTCTGCTGCTCTCCTGCAGTGCCAGCCCAGGGTGGCTCTGAACCCCAGCTCAGGGCCTGAGGCTGCTGCAGCCCTTGGAGGAGCCTTTCTGCAGATCCCATCTCCTTCCCTGCCATGATTTGTGGCACAGGTTTTCATCCTGTGTTACAGAATTTCCTGTGGTTAATTTTGTTTGTGGTTTATTTGCACACTCTGCATCCCCTCATTCCCCTACCAGTATTAAACAGCACATTCTTCCCCACATTAAATCTAATTGCCACACGTTGTCCAAGTCATAATTATATCTTGTTTGGGGTTCTGGGATTGAAACATTAAATCACTTCTGTTTACCTGTCTCAGGAAACGGAATTTTCAATTCCACTGCCTTATGCTAGAAAATAAGAGAAATCTGTTTATGATAATTGACTACATAAATAAAATGGGCTGTACACACTGACCCACCACAAGTGTCCAGGATGTTTCTCCTGCAAATGCAGTGCAGAAACATCTGCAGCTCTGGCTCCATCGTGCAGCTGGGATTTGGAGCAGCTTGGTGCCTAAATCCTGAGCCAAGCCTGCCCCTCCTCATGCAGGCTGGGCAGCTGAAGGTTTCTTTTCCAAGCTGCCCCTGGGAGAGGTTGGAGATGTCACTCCAGCTCAGGGCAGACCCTCCTTGCTCATCCTCAGCTCCCCCTGTGAACAGGCAGGGTCAAAGCCCAGAGCCTTCAGCCACCGTGGTCCCCACATGGGGCACACCAGTGGTGGGAGCTGTGACAGGGGTGACAGCCTGGCATTCTGGAAATGATGGAGCAGGGAATTCCCACTGACTGATGGCCAGGAGATCCCCCAGGGCCCTGCTGTGGCACGAGGGTGAGGCAGGGCAGGCAGCAGGGTAGTGCTGAGGCTTTGTTCTGCCAGCTCCAGGCTGCATTCCTGTGCTGCCCTTGGGTCCTCCTGAGGGATGGACAGCACCTGGCTGTGGGGAGGGGTCCTTGGGGGTGACAAGGTAGAGGGGCAGTGCTGTTAGCACCAGGACTGGCCAGGCAGCTCCTCACTCCCTGGCAGTGCAGCCTGATCTGTTCTGGTTCATCCCCTAAGAGGCAGTCAGGATGATGCCTTAAGTTTTACTTTTCATATTCCCAGACTCTGCAGTGCACTGGTGTGTGACTCTGAACTCCACACAAAGTGTCACAAGTTCTCCTCCCAGCTCAGGCACACAAAACAATCCTTTTCCAGCCCCACAACCAAGGACACCTGAAGCTGCAGCTTCAGCCCCAAAAAGTGCAAGCAGCAGCAATGGAGGAGAGAATGTGGGAGGATGGGAGTGCAGGAGCTGGAGCTGGGATTGGACAGTGAAGCCAAGATGGAAATGGAGCCAAAGTGATGCAAGTGTGAGAACTGGTGACTCGGATCCATCTTGGCTCCATCTTGGGTGGAGCCACGGCCGGGCTCTGGCACTGCCCAAGGTGAATCCTTTGGAGCCTTGGGATAAATCCCTGCTTGATTCCTGGGGCACTGCCCAGCCTCTGCTCCAGGAGCCTCTCCAGGCATCATGAGTTCATTTTGGGTGTACCCTGTGCAAGGCTTTGACTGCCCAAGCTGTATCCATTGAAGGCCTTTATTAAACCCCAGTTTTGCTCTGAGCTCTGGCAGGCTCTGTCCCTACCTTCAGCCCCAGCTCCAGCTCGCTCAGCGAGCGCCGCAGCTCGGCCGTCAGCGCGTTCATGCGCTCGCACTCCTGCAGGGCCACCACAGCGTAGGGCGTCCTCTCCTCCACCTTGGCCACCAGCTCTGCCATGTTGAACTCATCTGTGAGCTTCTCCAGCATCTCTTCCAGAAGGGCTTGCACCTGTGCCAGAGGGAGGAGACGGGGGGATGCTGGTGAGTGACCCCCAGGCTCACAGCTGCCTGAGTGTGAGAACTCCTCTGCCCTGTCAACCATCCCTGTCAGCCCCAGGCACCGTTCAAAGAGCTTGCCCCATCCTATTAAAATCCAAATGCTGACAGAAGTTAATGTCAGATGAGCAGCTTGCAAAATGACGGGTTTAAAATGTCCCTGTGACATGTGGCAGCCTCCTCTCTTCTTGGCTGTCTTATTTCTCCTGAGGTCACACTCACAAGGAGATGGATGGGGCTGGAGCCTCAGCTGAGCCTCAGGACAACACAGCTTATGAGCTGGTTTCCTCTGGTGTATTGATGGAGAGAGGTGATTATATAAAATTGAATTTTAAGCTGAATTTGGCATTCTGGACTAATGGAGCAGTGGAAGAAAAACATAACAAAACAAGATTATTTTCTGGTCACCACCACAGCTTCTTCAGAACTCAGTACTAAACAGGGAAAGCTCCTATGCAAGAAGATCTTTGTAGTGCCTAAAAAATTAAATAAAATAGCCAAACCCCTTTCTGACAATGAGGCATGAAGCCCCTGCAGTCCATGGGATCAGCTGCATTTCCCAGGTTTACTGTGGAAGGTCTCACTCAAAGTTTTGCTTTACTTCTGAGCTGGAAGCTGAGCAAGACTCCTGTTAACTGGGGACCTTTGGGTGTACATAACACAGCTAAAATTCCATGATCCACAGTGCCAAACCTGGCATGCAACCCTAGTGCCAGCTAGAGCAGGGTCATTTTCCAGCCAGGGCCACCAATATTCATATTTTGGACTCTGTACTCCAGTTCCCTCCTGTTGCTGCCCTTCCCAAGCCTCAGCTCCCATCAGCAGTGATGGTGTGTGGGCTGTTGTTGCAGCCACACAGGTGGCTAAAGCTGGAAAAGCTCCTCAGCTGCACCTTGGGGGCAGTACAGAAATACCTGCTCATTTGAAATTCCCCTGCAAGTCCCTTTGGCTCTGATTCCTTCACAGCAATTACAGCTCCTTCGCTGTAATGTGACCTCAGAAATCTGTGGGAGTAACTGGACTTGTCAGAGCCTGGGGAAAATGACAGGCTCACATTTTCCCTGGAAGCTCCCTAAAATCACCTCAGTCAAACCAGGGGCTGGATATCCTTCAGTGGAGGAGCTGAGACAAGGCTTTGCTCACTCCCATCCAAGGCCAAGTGGAAGGGACAGCTTGGATAATGACAGAGATCACTTCAGGAAGGAAATGAGCTGTGGGAGCGTGTCCCCAGGCACAATGCAGGGCACCGAGGTCACACTCTGCTTGCTCTCAGGCTGATTTTATTCTCAGACAGAGCCATGAGGACTTCTGTGCTCCTGTGAGAGTCTTCTTGACTGTCACCAGGAGTTTGCAGGGTGGCCATGAGCTGTGACACCACTGCTGGGGCACTCACTCATCATTTTGCTTCTCTGGCTGAGGAGTTTGTTTGTGTTTCAATAACAAAAGGAGTGGGAGGGGAGAAGAGGCACTCACATTTGCTATCTCTGAACATCTTGTTTGGCTTTGCTGCCTCTGGATTAGTCCCCTCACCTCAAACTCGAGTATGAACTGAAAATTGACCATGCTGGGCACTTCTAGGAGCCCCTTGGGGAAGGCAGTCAGTTCCCCAGCTTCACACCAAGCCAGAGGAAGCTGGTGTGAAAGCACAGCTTCATATGCGCTGCTATTAGCCATTCATTAAATTGCAAATCTTCAGACATGGAGCTGGCACCTTAAGACTGCAGGAGTGAAAACCTGAGCATGTGTTGGCTGATTCCAGATCTTGTCAGGGATCTTTGGGTCACGTTTTAATGAGCTGTGAGTTTCCACAGGGAGGGCTGAGATCAGCCCAGGACACAGGTGTAGCAGAGGAGTTCAGCTGGAAATAAGGAATTACAAAGCCCTTGGGACACGGTGGCAGCAGCAAGAGGAGGGCTGAGCTCTGGCTGGCAAGCTGTGGGTGGCAGGCAGGTGCTCAGGGCCCATTGCTATGCCAGTCACAGGAGCTGCTGCTCAGGGAAGGTTTATTAGCAACACCTTCAGAGGATGATAACAAAGGCTCTGCAGTGCTTGGGGTAATTAGGAGACACTGTCCTGTTACTGCCAAAGCTTAGTTACATCCCACCAGGGTGATGTTCTGCATAAAACCAGGTTTTAGGCAAAGGCAGAACACAGAACCATGGACAAGCCTGAGCTAGACAGGACTGATGGATGAGACAAGCATCAAACCCCAGCAGCTGCCCCTGGGCACTCTCACCATCCCCTCCCTGTTCCCCACTCCCCCTGGGCACTCTCACCATCCCCTCCCTGGTCCCCAGTGCCCCTGGGCACTCTCACCATCCCCTCCCTGGTCCCCACTGTCCCTGGGCACTCTCACCATCCCCTCCCTGGTCCCCAGTGCCCCTGGGCACTCTCACCATCTCCTCCCTGGTCCCCAGTGCCCCTGGGCACTCTCACCATCCCCTCCCTGGTCCCCAGTGCCCCTGGGCACTCTCACCATCTCCTCCCTGGTCCCCAGTGCCCCTGGGCACTCTCACCATCCCCTCCCTGGTCCCCACTCCCCCTGGGCACTCTCACCATCTCCTCCCGGGTCCCCAGTGCCCCTGGGCACTCTCACCATCTCCTCCCGGGTCCTCAGTGCCCCTGGGCACTCTCACCATCCCCTCCCGGGTCCCCAGTGCCCCTGGGCACTCTCACCATCTCCTCCC
This sequence comes from Oenanthe melanoleuca, assembly GCF_029582105.1. Taxonomy (NCBI): domain Eukaryota; kingdom Metazoa; phylum Chordata; class Aves; order Passeriformes; family Muscicapidae; genus Oenanthe; species Oenanthe melanoleuca. The sequence continues at coordinate 10,238,435 of NC_079351.1, read as the reverse complement.
GGGTCCCCAGTGCCCCTGGGCACTCTCACCATCTCCTCCCGGGTCCCCAGTGCCCCTGGGCACTCTCACCATCTCCTCCCGGGTCCCCAGTGCTCCCTGGCCCGTGCTGCTGCCCCGGGGCTGCAGCTCCAGCACGGTGCGCAGGAGCCGCTCCGAGCGCTGCGTCAGGAACTCGATCTCGGCGTTGGGGTGGAGGCCGTACAGGTGGGGAGACTCTGGAGGCAGGACATCGTCTATGTACTGCACAGAGACATTCAGGAGCACGTTAGGAACAGCCCAGGGCTCTTTGCCTGCAGAGCTTCACTGCTGGAGTCATCCCCCCAACAGGTCAGCCCATGTTGACCCAGCTCTGCCTGTGCCTGAAACACCGGGGAAGTGATGGAGGAAGGAGAGTACAAATGTTTACAGAGCTGCTTCTGCTCCTGCTGGGAAAATTCTGTAATTGCTGGAGTTTGGCTTGGCTTTGTGTCTCAGGCTGGACCTTCTCTAGCAATTATCTGCTGTGCATTTCAGCATCAGCATCCTGAAATCTCTTGTGGGAATTGAGCTTCCAGTAGTTAAGTTTTATGAACAAAACCAGCCTGTGTGTCTCTCTCTGCTATTGCATTTGTGTACAAAGAACAGATGAGATCAGTAAGTAGATCAACAAGACCCTTCAGTGATTCTCATCAAAACTGATGATAAAAGGAGCTTGAAAGGGCCATTTTAGCAAACAGTATGTGGATGTAATTTTCCAGGAGCCCCACTTAAGTCTCAAGCACCAATACAGTTGCTCTATTCATGCATGAACAGAATGAGCCCATGATGAAGTAGCAAATTACCATTAGACTTGGTTCATCCAGGGGAATGCTGAAACATCCACAGGAACACAACACAATGGGAAATAACAGGAGCAGTGCAGGAACACTGCAGCCCTGTTCCTGCCTCCTGAGGCAGATTGTGGGGCAGTTACAGAAGACATTCCATTTCCATGAATAAGCAATGCCAGCAAACAAAGAGTTTACCTGGTGATAGCCATTGTAATCCATGTTCCCTGGGAGGGGAAATCCAGGAGCAAGGCAGAGCTCTCCCTCCAGCATTTCTGGCTTAATAAACTCCTCCAGGTAGGTTCTGCAGAGCCGCCTGTCCCAGTCATCCGTGATGTGACCTCCGTACATGATCTCACCCACGAGGTAGCGCAGGTCATCGTAGGGAACCTGGGCGTGGAGCAGGGGGACTGAACCCCAGCACTGCCCTGCACCCTCAGGGCTCCCACCTCAGCAAGCAAACATCAGGTAGGAGTCAAATCCTGCCCCAGGAAAGCTGGAGCACAGCACAGTGCTGCTCTCCACTGAGGTCTCCTATCCTCCCAAAAGCACCCTGAGCTGTGAAGTTCTAAACCCAAAAGCACCCAGGAAATGGCATTTCAGGTTCAGAGGCAGCAGGCAGCCCTGCTGTGGTGCCCCACCTTGGAGCTGGCCTGCAGGCAGTTGTGGAGCACGCTGGCAGAGATGGTGAGGTCCCCGCTGCTGAAGGGGTACGGGCGGTTCCAGCCCTGGGCGCCGAACTTGCGCCGCTCCGCCACCACCGCGTGGAAATAGCACAGGGCAAAGAGGATGCTCCGGAACTCCTTCTCCTGGCTGCACCTCTCCAGGGTGTCCTGCAACACAGCACAGCTGCCCTCAGCCTCAGGGACTCCCAGGAACCCAAACACGCTGGAATTTGGACAGGGGTGAATCACAGAGGCCGAGGCTGGGAAACACCTCCAAATCATCCAGTTCAACCTTTGGCCAAATACCCCCATGCCCACTTAATTGTGAACCATATTGTTTGAACAGTTACAGGGATGTGTCTCCACCATTTCCCTGGGCAGCCTGTTCCTTAACCAACCTTCCAGTTCAGGAATTTTTCCTAACATCCAACCTGAACCTCCCCTGCTGATGCTTGTTGTCATTGCCCCATTACCTGGGACAAGAGGCTGATCAAATTGTTCTCCAATTCATTTTTGCATCACACACACATGTGCTAGTTTTCAGTCAGTGGCTTTGCATTGCAGATTTATTGGCAAACTGTAGCAAATATTTTGTGACTTAATATTTGCTGTTCCCAGCTCTGAGTGACTTTGCACAGGAACACACAGGGAAGGAAGGACACGTGCACCCACTCAATGCCCCATCACCTGCATCTGCTCAAATCCCTCACCAGAGAGATGGGAGGGAGCCACAGAATCACAGAATTCTCTGCTAGAAGGGACCTTAAAAGTCCATGTTTTTCCAGCCCCTCTACTATGGGCAGGGACATTTTCCACTATCCCAGGTTGCTCCAAGCCCTGTCTAAGCTTTAGCTTTAAAAAATGCCATGTTAGACCTTTAATCCTCTGAGAACATGACAGAGCTCAGGGTCTGTGCAGAAAAGGAGAATTAATTATTCCTAAGGGTGCAAGACATTGACCAAATGCATGTGATAATCAAGAACATCCCAAAACCTGTTTCCCCCTGGATCAGGCAGCACTCTAAGCTCCCTTTATCAGCATTGTGATGAAGAACTGCTTCAAATACGTGCAGAACACCTTTCTCATTTTAGGAAACATCCCCAGAACAACCCAGTTCACTCTCATTCAGCCTCTCTTCAGTTGTCAATTCTTCTTCAGCTACAAAGCAGAACAATATCCCTGCACAGAATAAAGGGCCTTCTTTGTAGCCCTCAGCTGAAAGCTAAATTTGAACATCTCTTCTGTATAAAGCAGGGAAATGAGGTGTAAAAGGGACCACACCCACTCGCTTCAGGATTTCTGATAAGTGATGTTTCATAATCCTCCAGCAATTTAGAAAATACTAATTACTATTGATTGAAATGAGCAAAGGCAGGATGAAAATGTTATTTGGGGTGAAGGTTGTCCCCTCCCTTGTTCTCCAGGACATTTTGTGGAGTTCAAGATGATGAATGACAGTAGAAAAGAATGGAATAATCTTCCCTGACCACTGGATTAGTCCTTGCATGGTGCCTCTCCCCACACTGCTCAGCAAGGTTCCCTCCTGCTCTTGGAATTCTCTCCACACCAACATCTGACTGCAAAACCAGCTGTGAGCTGCCCCATGACCCAGGGCCTGGGGTCCACAATTGTTTGGGGCTGCTCTTGCCTCACCCCAAATAACAAGAAGTTTTATGGAGAGAATCCCAGGAGAGTTTGGGTTGGAAGGGACCTTAAAACCCATCCCATCCCACCCCTGCCATGGCAGGGACATCTCCCACTGTCCCAGCTGCTCCAGCCCCAGTGTCCAGCCTGGCCTTGGGCACTGCCAGGGATCCAGGGGCAGCCACAGCTGCTCTGGGCACCTGTGCCAGGGCCTGCCCACCCTCACAGCCAGGAATTTCTTCCCAATACCCAATGTAGATCTACCCTTCTTCAATTTGAAACCATTCCCCTTGTCCTGTCCCTCCAGGATCTTGTCCAAATTCCCTTTCCAGTCTCTTGGAGTCCCTTTAGGTACTGGAAGGTCTCCCTGGAGTCCTCTCTCCTCCAGGCTGAACAACCCCAGCTCTCTGTACCTCTGCCCCCAGCAGAGGTGCCCCAGCCTTCTGATCAACTCAGTGGCCTCCTCTGGACTTGTTCCAGATGTGTTTGGGGCCCCAGAGTGGGACTCAGCACTGCAGGTGGAGCTACACAAAAACCAAGCAGAGATCTCTGACAAGAGAAAACAGCCCTGCAACATCTGTGGGTGTGTTCCAGCACAGCCATGGATGGATGGAGAGGCTGCAATAATGTCAGCAGCAGTGATCCTAAAGGGCAGTTTGAGGGCTGAGAGCAGCTGCAGAGCCTCCTGCTGGGTGTGCCAAGGCACGGGCAGTGTGTCAGGGAGTGTCAGGGGGCAGGACATGGTGTCCCTAGGACAGGAATCAGCAGGAACACGAGTGCTCAGCCCTCAGCCCTTGAGGGAAATGGGCTCATGGCTGAGCCCCCCTGCTCCATCCTGCCCTGGGGCCCATGGGCTGTTCCCAGGGAGCCCTGCAGGGATGGAATCCTGCCCTGCTCCTGTCCCATGGTGAGAACAGAGTTCATTCAGCCACAGCCTTACAGCCCCTCTGACACTGATCCACACCCTCTGGGGCACCAGGAATATTTCCATCACTTCCCCACACAGGGCTGCTCCCCTGCACAGGAGGGACAGGCTCAGTGCCTGCTGTGACAGGAGGGTTTTTGAACAATAAACACAACAAGCACCCTGCCATGAGCTGCTCTTGTGGGCCAGCCACTCTCACATGGCCTAATTTAGATCCTGGCAAGGCAACTCCTGCCTGCAGGCAGCTTCCAGCCCTGATTTGCAAGACTCCTGATGTCAGCAAGGTCTTGAGCTGAACGGCCTTTGGGCACACAACACCAATCTCTGTGTGCAGCTCTGGAGAGGGACGTGGGATGTGAGCAGATCAGCAGTTCTGAACCTCTAATCCTGGTCAAACAGCAGGCAGAAAAGTGAGGTTTAACCTGCTCCCCTCTCATGGCTGTGGGTGTTAGATGTCAGGTGTCACTCAGCAGAAAGAGAAACCAACTGAAACATGGCCAAGTCTCCCCTTGCTGCAGCAGGAAGGTTGATTCAGTACCAAAGGAGCCTTTCTGAGGTGCTGGAGTCACCATCCCTGGAGCTGTTTGACAAAGGCTGGATGTGGCACTCAGGGCCATGGTCTAGTTGACAAGGTGGTGTTGGGCCACAGGTTGGACTCCATGATCTCAAAGGTAATTTCCAGCCTGGTTTGGTTAATTCTGTGATTCTGTGGGATTCTGTGGGATTCTGTGATCACACACAGGGGAGAAAATCCATAAAGTGGACAGAAGTCTGGTGTCCCGTGCCCTGCTGCAGGAAGGAGGCTTCTCAGCATCACCTGAACCCTTTCTTGGGAAAACCAAGAGATCTGTGGGGAAGAGCAGAGGGGTGCTGGACCCAGAGGCTCCATGGTGCAAGGTGAGGCCACGTCCATCCTGCTCCCCAGGAGCTCCAGCCCCTGCCCGTGCCCCAGCAGCCCTACCTGGCTGAAGTTGTCCAGGGCCCTGTGCAGGTTGGCCTGCATGCCGGTGGGGGCCTCGCTGGTGATCTTGAGGGAGTTTTCCAGGATGCCCTGGGGAATGAGGTGGCTCTGGGGGCACGGCGCCGGCTCCGCGCTCAGGAACACGCGGAAATCCCGCTGGCTGCCCTCGCCCAGCTGCTCCAGCTGCTTCTCCAGACTGCTCAGCCACTTGGCCACCAGGTGGATGTTCTGGCAGGGACAGAGACAAGGCTTGCTCAGCACACCCCTATGTGCTGAGCAGGCACCAAATCCATCCCACTGATGGATGCCCTCTGGAATCTGGGACTTGTCCCAGGAGTGCCTGTGTGCAGCTCCCAGCCCCAAAGATCCACGTGCATCAAGAAGGTTTGAAAATTCAGAATAATCAGTATAAATCAGCAACAGAGCAGCAAGTCACAGCTGGGCTGGTTGGGCTCTCCATGCTGGAATTCTCCTCGTTTCAGCAGTACCAGCTGAGGTTATTCCTGGGGAGAAAAATTGTTTCCTGGGGAGTAAAGTTGTTATTCCTTGGGAGCAGAGTTCTTACTCCTCCCTCCAGCCCCACTGTGCTCAAATAAAAACATTTGTTCATTTTTATCAGAATTTCAGTGAAGACCCTCTATAGCAGTTCCTGAGCAAACATTTCAAGCAGGTGATTTCACAAAGTCCTTTAGCACAAAAGGATTTATTTATTCATGCAACTAGTTGGACACATCCCTCAGAAGATTAAGCAGAATCATGGGGGGATGGTGAAATGGATGAAGCCAAGCCTCAGTTTTCCCCTTAGAGTCCTATACAGCATTATAGTTTCCAGGCAGGAAAACATATTTTTGTTATATTAGGAGTGGGATTTGTGGGCTAAACTACCCCTGTTTTAAAGGCAGGTGTGCAATCCAAACTGGCTGTGTTCAGAGGCACTTGGGATGGTGATTTATCCCACCCCAAGAAAGGACAAGGAACTTGCTAAACCTAAATTAAAAGCAGCCGCCAGAAAGATAAAGTGCTTGGAGGTGGCAAAGAAATTACATAAAGGAACCATATTAGAGGCTGAGAATAAATATATATCAGCTATAAATGGGGCCAGAAAGCAGCTCTCATGGTTAAATAGCAGAGTAATGGAGATTATTAGCAGTAAAATCACATTTTTCAGAAAGTGGAAATTTTGACCAAATGAGAAAAATAGAAAAGAGCACAAAATCCAGTCATGGTAAAGTCAAAAAGTACTACAAGAAGCAATTTTTTGAAAACCATAAAAGCTAATAATAAAGCCTTTTTCAGAAAGCAGGAGCCTACCAGAGTCTATAAACTATAACATGATCAAGGTCTGCAGGGAGTGCCCGTGGAAGGCCAGACCAGCCCCTATTTGCAGGAATATTCCCTGCAGAGCCTGGGCAGGCTCTCACTGCTACAGACTGCTGGAATCTCTGGATGCCTGAGCTGGAGAAGTCCCTGGAGATCATCCATCCCACCCTCCTGCTCTCAGCAGGGTCAGCTGGAGCAGGTTTTAAACTGGCTCCAGTTGGGTTTTTGAATATCTGCAAGGCTGAAATCTCCACAACCTGTCTGAGCAATGTGTGCCAGTGTTCACACTCACAGTAAAAAAAAAAAGAATGAAAAAATAGTATAACGTATAAAATGAAGTGAAATGAAATGAATTGAAATTAATATTAAAGAGAAATCTGTATCTCAGTTTTAACTCTTTGCCTCTTGCTTCTTCACCCAGCATCACTATGAAGATTTTGACTCCCTGTGCTGCACTTCCCCTGCCAGGGGGGATTTAAACACACCAATAAACCTCTGTGAGCCAAACCTCAGCTTTTGGAGGTTAAATAACCCCAGCCTCTCCTCGTGTAACAGATGCTTCAATCTCCTAATTGTTGCAATGACTCCAAGCTGCAGCAGCAGATGAAGAGCTGCTCAGAGGAGTCAGTGAGGTAATAAATAAATACTGTGAGGTCTCTGGGAGCAGATGGACTCACCCCAAAAGGACCCCACATGTGGAAGGTGTGCAGCACAGCTCAGGAGGCAGCACCAGCCTGGCAGGGGCTCAGCAGGACAGGAGTCACCCCCAACAGCATCAGTTAGGGAAAACCAGCAATCTCAAAGTTCCAACCCATTTCAGAGAGCTCAGCTGAGCTGATCACAGTCTGAGCTGGGGTGTGGGTGGGTTTGGGCTGGAGCTGCTGTTGTTCCCCAGGAGCTGCCCCAGGCTGGGTTTGAGCAGTGCTGGTCACTGCAGGGGTCAGTCCCTGCTGGGCAGGGTGGACATGGCCAAGGAGCTGGCAGGGGGACAAGGAGCTGTCCCAGGGATGTCCCAGCTGTGGAATCCTGCTCAGCAGGGAGCAGGAGAAGGCAGGAATGTGGGAGGAAGGGTGTTTGCTTTCCCCAGTCAGCACAGGCTGGGACAGAGCCCAGCTGGGGGAGGCTGAGCCCCTGCCTGCCCAGGGAAGTGGGGAATGAATTCCTCACTCTGCTGCCTTGCCTGGGCAGCTTTGGCTTTCCCTGTTGAATTGTCTGCATCTCAACCTGTGAGTTTTCTCACTTTGAGCCCCACATTCTGCCCCATCCCACCCCTGGGTAGTGAGGGAGCAGCAGGTGGGGCTCAGTTTCCATCTGGAGTTAAACACAGCAGCTCATCCCCATTAACTCCTTTCTGGGGGCTGGAGAGGGGATTTCCCCAGGCACCCCTCACACCAGCATCAGGCATGGGCCTGCATGGAGCAGGAATTGTCTCTGTGGTGTCCCTGTATCCCCAGGAGTGGATTTTCATCAATACCAGCTCTTATCTTCCCCAAACCAGTATTGCTGCAGGTAAAAGGAAAGGTCTCATAGGCTGCCAAGCAGCTAAAACACAGCTAAGGGGGGTAAGGAGACTACTGATGGAGTTTTAACTCCTCACCACACCAAAAACCATCTGAAAGAGCAAATGATTGGTGAGCTGACAAAATTGCTCATAAGACAAAGCCATTTCAAGTCCTGAAAATAAAGCCTGGTAGTGAAGAACTGCAGGAGGATGCCATCATTCTAAGTGACTGGCACTGACACTGCAGAAGGAATTCAGTGGTGATAGATGCAAAGTAATGCACTCAGGAAAACAACCCCAGCTACAGATACACACACTGATGGGCTCAAAATTAACTATTATCACCCAGGGAAGAGATCTCAGAGTCCTCACAGTTATTTCCTGCAAGTGACATTCAATGCTTAACAATGCAAGAGCAATCCAATGCCAGCAAAGGAACAGAGAATAAAGCTGCAAATGTTATTTTGCCACTCCATAAATCCATGGGGGGGCTTCATCTTGTAAACAGCACCCAGCTCCCACTCCTCTTAAATCCAAAATTATTTAACTCCCACAAAAGGAGCCACTCCATCAACAGGGACTCGTCCATTTGGAGAGGGCAGAGCCTGGGGTGGAGGGAGGGAGTGAAGGGTGAACAGAGCAGGCTGCAAGGAAAGTGAAGTGCATTTTCATATGACACAGAGCTAAACTGCCAATTTACTGCTTCAGGGTGTTTGGGGAGTTGAGAGAATCACAGAGTGGAGCTGAGCTGGAAGTCACAGAGAGAAACACAGAATTGTTAATGCTGGGAAAAAAAGCTTTAAAATCCCCAAATCCAGCCACCATCCCAGCCCACCACCAGGCTCACCATTAGGCCAGGTGCCAGAGCCACAGGGGTTTTGAACACTTCCAGGGATGGTGATTCCATGAGTGCCCTGTTCCACCATCCCTGCACTGGTTCTGCTCCTGTCCCTGAGGCTGTGCAGGTGCCTGTGTCAGGCAGGAGCTGTGCCTTGGGCTGGCCAGGGACTGGACACCCTGGGAGCTCCTCATGGGCACACAGAAACCTCCCCTGCCTTTTCTGGGCAGGGCTCAGGTGCCTCTTGGGAGGTTTCAGGTGAGCTAGAATGGACAGATTCCAGCTGGGACTGCAGAGGAGGATGAACAGAGTGGAAAGGAAAAGCTGAGGTGCTTTAGGCTGGGACAGAGTGGTGGCTGCTGTCACTGTGATCAGGATTTGAACCTGCTGGAGGGATGGGTCAGCACTCAGAGAGGGACCCAGGGATGGGAGTCAAGAAATTCTTTGGGGAAGCCACAGAGAGTGTGCTGCCTCCAGTCCTGTTGCCCCAAATCTGACTGACGTGCTGGGGAGCAATATTTTTATTCAGAACTGCAGAAATTCAGTGGTGACATTATGTGGATGAGATGGAGTTTGGGGTGTGGGAGGAGATGAGAGGAGATGCCTGGGTAAGGGGATTGTTCTGGGGTTGTTTTCTCACAAACAAGGGCTGTGTGAGGAGCAGTGAACAAAATGCAATTACACCTGAGTGCTGCTGCACCACTGCTGGCCTGATGCACTCAGGATTTCAGATCAGATTATCCCCAGGGTCCAGACAACCAACTCTACAAACACAAGTCAAACAATCAGGTAGGAGTGGACTGAAACCTGCAACCAAAGTGGTGCCAGTACCACAGAGATTTCATAAAACAGGGAAAGAGCTCAACAAAATATCAAAAGAAAAATCGTGCATTAAGGATCAGTTTAATCATAGTCTGCATATCTGACCTTAAGTGTTTTCATCTCTAATTGGTAGTTTCTTCCCACATCTGCTTTTGAGGTGTTAGATGGCTCAAAAATAATTGCTTTTGCTTGTGTTGACATGACACCAGTGATCATTATTTGTGGGTATCACTGCCTGCTAACAGCCAACTTAGGGAATATTTCCAGTCCAGTGATAATTGAGTGCATTTATATCCTGTCCTTTTGTGATGGAAGGGATGAAAAAGAGGAATTGATGCAGCCAAACATGGGCTGGTACTAAGAATTCATAATTCAAATGAATATATCTGCCCAGGCCAGGCAGAGATGCTGCAGAAGGGATTCACAGGTTGGAAAGAAACTTTGCAAGTTAATTCTTAGAAGTCAGGTAACAAAATCTGAAAGAACACATCTAATAAGAACACATGGTCAGAGTAATTGAGAGATGTGTCAGTCATTAATAATGAGCAAAAGTGAGAAATGTGAAACACCCTCCTGTGCACTGACCATCCCATCCCTACTGACCATGCCCTGGACACTGAGCATCCCCAGTGACCATCCTCAGTGACCATCCCCAGTGACCATCCTCAGTGACCATCTCCTGCATACTGACCATCCCCACTGACCATCCCCAGTGACCATCCACAGTGACCATCCCCAGTGACCATCCCCTGTGCACTGACCATCCCCACTGAGCATCCACAGTGACCATCCCCAGTGACCATCTCCTGCATACTGACCATCCCCAGTGACCATCCCCAGTGACCATCCCCAGTGACCATCCCCAGTGACCATCCTCAGTGACCATCTCCTGCATACTGACCATCCCCAGTGACCATCCTCAGTGACCATCCTCAGTGACCATACCCAGTGAACATCCACAGTGAGCATCCCATGTGTACTGACCATCCCCTGCACACTGACCATCCACACTGACCATCCCCAGTGACCATACCCAGTGACCATCCCCAGTGACCATCCCCACTGAGCATCCACACTGAGCATCCTCACTGAGCATCCCCAGTGACCATCCTCACTGCCCGTCCCCTGCACACTGCCCATCCCCTGCACACTGCCCATCCTCACTGCCCGTCCCCTGCACACTGCCCATCCTCACTGCCCATCCCCTGCACACTGCCCATCCCCTGCACACTGCCCATCCTCACTGCCCATCCCCTGCACACTGCCCATCCCCTGCACACTGCCCATCCTCACTGCCCATCCCCTGCACACTGCCCGTCCCCTGTGCCATTTCCCCACTCAGAGCAGGTGCTGCAGGCTCAGGGCTGGGAAGGGCAGGGCTGGGCTGCACGTGCAGGACATGGGAGCAGCAGAGGCTTTATCTGGGAGCTCAGTCCCCAGTCCCTGTGTGCTTGTACAAGACAGAACATATATCACAGTGAGCATTGCCATGGTAACCATCAGAAATAGCACCACACATACATCCAGCAGCACACGCTCCCCTCCCTGTGCTGGCACAACTGGGGACCCTGGCCCTGTCTGAAGTGTCCCTCTCCTTCAGGCCTCCTCACAAATCACCTGCTGGAACAAAGAGAACTGCTTGTTTGTACAAAGTCTTGTTCTCTGGTGAGATCTCTCAGAAAACATTCCCTGATTTCATCCCTGTGCCAGAGCCAGCCCAGCACTGCCCGTGCTCACTGCATGCTGCTGGGGGACCCCAAGGGAAGGGAAGGAGCTGCTGCTCCCAGGCCATGGGATGGGGAGGAGATGGAACCAGCCTGGCCTGGGATGTGGTGTCAGAGAATCACAGAACCATGGATGGGTTTGGGTTAGAAGGAAGCAGAAAGCTCATACAATTCCAGCTCCTTGTCATGGGCAGGGACACCTCCCACTGTCCCAGCTGCTCCAGCCCTGGCCTTGGGCACTGCCAGGGATCCAGGGATCCAGGGGCAGCCACAGCTGCTCTGGGCACCCTGTGCCAGGGCCTGCCCACCCTCACAGCCAGGAATTCCTTCCCAATATCCCATCTCAACCGACTCTCTGTCTGTGGGAAGCCCTTCCCTGTGTCCTGTCCCTCCATCCCATGTCCCAAGTCCCTTTCCAGCTCTCTCAGAGCCCCTTCAGGCACTGCAAGGCCACAGGGAGGTCACTTCAGAGCAATCCTCAGGCTGAACAACCCCAGCTCTCCCAGAGCAGAGCTGCCCCATCCCTCTGATCACCCTGGTGCCCCTCTGGTCCTGAGTTCCAGGTGACCCTGCTGGACCAGACCATCTCCAGAGGTCCTTCCAAGCCCAGCCATCCTGGGATCCTGTGATTTATGATACAGTGATGAATCTCACACAGTTTTGCTCCAGGAGCTCACTGTTATTCAATTTAATACATAAACCTGATTCAGTGAAGCAGCAACCTAGGAAAATGGAAAGATGCTCAAGAATTAAATTAGCTTGATCACAAAGAGAGGGAAGTGACATTTTGGCTAATGGATGAAGATTACAATTAAATTGGGAATATCTAACGTCTGAACTCTTCCCTGCATCAGTGAATTCAAACATGCATCTGAACAAACACAAGCAGATTTCACTGTGTCTTTGCTATTAAGCTGATCAAGCTGACTGTGATGGCCACTGGATCAGCAAAAGGCTTCTGAGAGGGAAACAGAGCAGACCCAGCTTGTGCTAACTCGTAGCTTAGTGCAAAGCTCCTTCCTCCCTGCACAGAGGACACTGCAGGCATCAGAGAAACCAGATGCATGGATATCTTGGAAAGCAGAGATCACAGAGTGGAGCCACCTCTGGCATCCCCCAGTCCCCTCTGCTCAAAGCAGAGTCAGTGGCTCAGGAACATGCTAAGGTGCCTTTTGGATGTGCCCAAAGATAAAAACACCACAAATTCTATGGGCAACTCCATCCAGTGTTTGGCCATTCACATGGAAAAAAAAAGATTGTATTTACATTTAAATGAAATTTCCTGAATTTCAATTTGTCCCCATCGCTCCTTGTTCTGTCACCAGACACCACTCTGGGAGGGTCTGGTCCTTACTCCCACCACCATGCAGGGTGATGGAATCATCTCTTCTCAGTCTGAGCTATCCTCAGCACTGCACAGAGCCTCACCAGAGCATCTCCAGCTGTGGGGCCAGCTGTTCCCCAGAGCCAGGAGGAGCTGGCAGAGAGCTCTGCCTGCACTCCCCAATGGAATGCTGCCCCTTGCTTCAAAGCCCTCCAGACCTCTGCAGGGTTGCTGAGGAGACCCCAGGCTGAACCTGCTATCAAATGGGTTTTTGTGGAGCTCAGAGATCAAGCTCAGCTCTTCAGTGCCAAAGGCAGGAACAGAGCAGCTGCTGGGCTTGAGCTGTTCCTGCAGCCCTCAGGTAACAAAGTCTCCTTTAAAGAGCTGCACTTTTGCCTCAGGGGCTCCTATTTTGCAGCCGGACCATCTCTATTTGTAGAGAATAATTTCAGCTGTGGGCTTCACTCTCTCCTCATCTGTCACCACCCTGTACCAGAGCTCAGCAAAGCTGAAGCCACCAGACAGGAACAACACTGGTGCTAAAGGGGCAGGGAGCTGCTGCCAGGCTCTGCCAGGGTCAGGGGAATTATCTGCCCATGGAGATGAAGGATTGGGCAGCTTTCTGCTGTTCTCTCTCATAAAATGAGTAATTTATAAAAATTTCCATTTTCAGAGTGAGCTGAGAAACTTTTCCCAGGACAGACATGGGTGCTTTTGTTTTATTTTGCCTCCTGAAGTGTCAGAAGGCAACAGGACTGAGAGGAAGTGGCCCTAGGACAGCCCTTCCCAGCACAGCAGTGATCCTGCTCCTGTAATCCAAGAAAAACCTCCACAGCCTTTAACTCCCACAAACCTAATTCCCTGGCTCCTTAGTGATCCAAGTACATGACTCTCATTAGGTCCCAATCAAGGAGCAGCAATGAGTCACATGTGTAAAAGCCACCCAGATGAAAATGAAGAGAAATGAAAATGAAGGAAAATGAAAATGAAGGAAAAAAATGAAAATTAAGAAAAATGGAAATGGTGAAAAAAACACGTCAAGTGTTTGTCCTGCAGAACGTGGGTGTGCAAAGCTCTGTTCCACATGAGCTAAGCTGTTGGTCAGGACATGGCAAAATACAGAAGCAAAGCTAACAGCTGCTTTTTGTCTGCTCAAAAACAAATGGGAAGCCTGGCTATAAACTGTGCTGTGGGTGGGATACAGCCTTCAAATAATGAGTCTAATTAATCTGGGTAAAATTACCCTGAGATCTGCTCTGTCCTCTCTTTTATTATTAATGCAATGATCCACAAATCCTGTGACACTTTTGTAAATTGAGTCATCTGTGTCATTCCAGACCTTGTACAAACACTCCTGGAACTGTTTGTGAAGCATTTGTCACCAAAACCTCACAGGAAAGACCTTGCCAGATAAACCATATGGCAAATATTGCTGTGCTCCCCCCCTGATGGGATGGCAGCATCCTCTGTGGGACCCCTCCTCACTGACTCCAGCTGGGATGGGTTTGGGGACTGATTTTGCCAAAGGTCAGATTTTCAGGCTTCAGAAGGTTCTTTGTCCAACCTTCTGAACCCCAGTTTGTGCAGAGGGTGCTTTCATGCCATGGAAGTCTGCTGACCCTCGAGGAGTTTTGTGAGACCAGGAGTTCTTGCCTGTGGATGCAGGGACACCCCTTTAGCCCCCCAGGCTGCTCTCCTCTTCCTCAGGTTCCATGGAGCTCCAGCCCTGGGAGGAGCTGGGAACACAGAGTGAGGTGCAGACAGGCTCTGGAGCTGGGCAGCCTGGCCAGTCTGGGGGCAGGGCAGTCCCTTTGCTTTGCTGTCACTCCAGCAAGTGCAGCTGCCTGCCCCAAGCCCTGCTGGACGTGCCCAAGTGCCACCAAGGCACCTCCAGCTCCTCCTGGAGCCCTCAGTGCTGATTGCTCAGGAGTCTGGGATTAGAAACAAATGCAGCAAGAGCTCTGAGGACTCTTGAGCCACTCCTGCCTACATTCCAAACTCATTACTCCAAACTCAGCACAGACCTGGAATATTTGCACTGTGAAGTGTTACCAGCTCTGTGACCACATGTCTGAGTGACCCTGACCCAGCACTGGCACCTGCAGTCCTGTCCCCAGGGCCACTGCTGAGCCTGCCCCATCAGCAGAGCTCACTGACCTAACCCAGCTGCACTGAGTCCTCTCTGAGCTCAGGGGCCAGATCTGGGCCACCAGAGACAGTCACACCTGGAGAACAGCCAGCCCAACCACCAACACTGCTCTTTTCTAGAAATCTCATTTCTGCAGCTCTTCTCATTTAGTCATAGAATCATAAAATTATGGAATGGTTTGGGTTGGAAGGGACCTCAAATATCATCTCATCCACCCCTGCCATGGCAGGGACACCTTCCCCTGTCCCAGCTGCTCCAGCCCCAGTGTCCAGCCTGGCCCTGGGCACTGCCAGGGATCCAGGGGCAGCCACAGCTGCTCTGGACACCTGTGCCAGGGCCTGCCCACCCTCCCAGGGAGGATTTCTTCTGATTTAGCCTTCAGTGTCTGTCTAACCTCTTACTGATTGCTCTGACCACCAGAGTAGATGGGAATGGATGTAATAAAAACCCTTCAGGCTCCCAGTGCTTGTCTGTTAGCACTGAAACATCACATGGAGACTGGCACTGCTGACAGATCCTTTACAGCAGCACACCAGCATTGCAGAAAATAACTTTTCACTCTGCATTACTGAATGGCTCAAAGAGCTGCATCTTTCCTTCTGCACCACCTCAAAAGCACAGTATATTAAAACCTCTAGAGAAGCTCAGCATTGTTTACCTCAGAGGGAGCTTGCAAAAAAAAAGGCAAAAATTAAGACCAAAATATTGGGGATATTTAATTTCAATTCATAACCAGGCCTGCAGGCTCAGATCAGGACTCGGAGATTTGTCTTAATCTAATTTTATGCAAACAATTCAATGATAATAAAAGTTTATATAATCCACATCAAGGAAATCAGAAGGGTTCCCAAAACCTGTAATGAGAGCTGACACCACAGAGTACACATCAGCAAACCCAAACCCTCACTAAATGAGGGCTCCAGAGAACACTTGACAGAGACAAAGCTCCCTCCACACCCAGCGGGCTCTGGACATTGTGTGGGGTTGTGATGGGAGCTGGCAGCACTTCCCTGCTTTGGGATGCCCAGAGGAGCTGCCCCACTGCAGAGGTTCCTCCCTGAGTGGCCCCTCCAAGGTCTTTGAGGTGCAGGGGCAGTTTTGGGCAGCAGGCAAAGAATGAGTCCAGAGGCTCCAAGATCAGAGCTCTTCATTCATTCCTGGAGCAAGGAGAGGCACAGAGAAGTGCAGAACAATCTCCCCTCAGAGGTTCCTGCACATGCACACCCCACAAACAGCTCCAGGAGGAGAAACCCAACTGACAGAGCCAGAGCAGAGGGGGAGGTGGCTGCTTGGGACACACAGGTGACACTGAGTCCATGTCCCTTGGCAGGCATGGCAGCCTGTCCTCATGGAGGTGATGCCTCAAGCTTCAGCTTTCATATTCCCAGACTCTGCAGTGCATTGGTGTGTGACTCTGAACTCCACACAAAGTGTCACAAGTTCTCCTCCCAGCTCAGGCACACAAAACAATCCTTTTCCAGCCCCACAACCAAGGACACCTGAAGCTGCAGCTTCAGCCCCAAAAAGTGCAAGCAGCAGCAATGGAGGAGAGAATGTGGGAGGATGGGAGTGCAGGAGCTGGAGCTGGGATTGGACAGTGAAGCCAAGATGGAAATGGAGCCAAAGTGATGCAAGTGTGAGAACTGGTGACTCGGATCCATCTTGGCTCCATCTTGGGTGGAGCCACGGCCGGGCTCTGGCACTGCCCAAGGTGAATCCTTTGGAGCCTTGGGATAAATCCCTGCTTGATTCCTGGGGCACTGCCCAGCCTCTGCTCCAGGAGCCTCTCCAGGCAGCAGCAGAGTGGACACTGGCCACAAAGTCATCAGGGCAATCCACAAGTGGGACCTTGGGACCAGACTCTGCCAGGCTGGAGCTGCCCTCCCCAGCATCCTCTCTCTCTAGAACTTTCCATTTTACTGCATTTTGCACTCAGTTGCCCAATCCCCTGTTTTCTTGAGTCCCCTCCACATTTCTCCCTAGGCTCCCTGCTCTTTGCTAACTGGAATTGATTTTCTCATCATACCTGAAGGATGACCCAGTGACCCTCCTTTGCAGCCAGATCCAGAGCTTGTTCAGCCACCACCTCCTGGCCTTGTCCAAGGGAAATGTTGTGGAGGTTCCTGTGGTTGAAGGTGTAGCCCAGCTTCTTCCCTGGCAGGAAACAAGGAGTGAGTTCAGCACCCTGGCAGGGAGGCAGGGCTGGGGCCAGCACAGCCAGGCAGAGCTCCCTCACCAAACTCTCACACATGAGCTGTCACTCTCCTGATATCAGCTCTCTGCTCTCATTCTCTTGGCTCTCACCCAGTCCTTGCCCAAGTGCTCAAATAGCAGCAGCTTCTCTAAACTCTTTTAATTACAGTGCAGCATCCACACAAAGGTACCTTATTACGAAGTGCTTCTTGTTTAAAGAACATTATTCCCCTGCAACCTGGTGTAAAAACACATTTTACAGTGATAAGAAATTAAAATCTTTTCCTGATGATTAACCAGGCTTTGAACACCCACACGGGGTGGGGAAAAGCCCCTGCAGTGCAGGCTGGGTGCAGCAGCTTGGTTTGGAGAGGGCAGCTGGAATGAAATCCCTGTGAGTCTCCTCAAGGGAAGCTCCCAGTCTGGGGCTGCAGGGCAGTGACCCCTCCAGGTCTCTCCTGGAGCATCAGTGCAGTTGCCTTGCTGTGGGCAGGCCCCCATGGAGTCAGCAGAGCCCAGGGAAGAGGTGCCTTGGGGGCCACCCAGGCAGACCCCAGGGTCCCTCCAGGGCAGGCTCACTGAGATCCCTCTGCAGGGAAGTGGAAATAACAACTGTTAGCATTTATTATTCATCAGCTGCCTCGGGGTAGTGCCCTGGCTCTGTGATTTACCCCTTCCCCTCTTGAGGTGCATCTTGAAGGCAGGTGCAGGGCACCCCAAGTCCCTTTTATTCCCTGCCCTGCTCTGGAGGGAGGATGGCAGCTCTTTGTGTCCCTTCACGTGGTCTGGGATGATCCTTCAGCCTCCCCTGGTCTCTGGAGCATCCCAGTGGCTCAGATCATTTCTGTGCTCATGGCTGCAGATCTCCTGGCCAGGTTTTGGATCTGTCACCCCCGGGCAGAGCACACCTCTCACGGCAGAACCAGCTCTCCCTGCTGTGTGCACCTCAGAAAAAAACCCAGTTTGTGCTGCCAGAGGGAACAGCCCCACAAACATCCCCAGGATGGATTTGGCTCAGCCAGGGAGTCAGGACTCATCCCCCATGCTGATCCCTGGGGATTGCCCACACTTATCTCTGCATGCAGGTTTGCCTTCCTGCAGATGGTGCACCCTGAATTCCCAATTCCTGCTGAAAGCAGGCAAGTGAAACAGGAGTCATTTAGAGTGAAACAAGGAAAAGATTTGTCTTGCAAGGCTCAGGAAGCATCTTGTGGTACAAGACTGGAAACAGATGGCCATGAGGAGAACAAACCTCCCAGCTCAGCTCTGTGCTGAGCCTCAGCACAGCCTCCCCTGGGATACAGCTCCCCACACATTCTAGTTTCCAGTTCTTTTCCCCACCACCTCTGGCTGCTGCCAGCTTTGAAAGCTGCTGATCTTCTCCTCTGCCTTCAAGATCCCCCTCGAGAGGGGATGGGGCAAATCACAGAGCCAGGGATCTCAAGGCAGGGGATGAGTAAGAAATGGCTGTCAGTTGTTATTCCCACTGCAGGGGTCTCAGTGAGCCTGCCCTGGCAGTGCCAACCCTGCTCCCTCCTTGCTGGCTGCAGGAGGGAGGGGATGGGCACTCAGGGAGGGCTCAGAGCTCTTCCAGCCCAGCAGTGTTTGCTGGAAAGGTCCCATGGGTGGGCAGCATCTGCAAGAAGCTGACTTCTATTCACAGGGATTATCCTGCACTTTAATAAAACCTAATGAAGGACAGAGAAAATATCAATAACAAGCCAAACCCAGCCCCAGTGAGGCAGCTGGGAGGCCAGTGCAGCTGCTCTGTGGCAATGATTTTATTTCATTACTTCTCTTTTTGCTTTTTTTTTGCTGTAACTTTTCTGGCTGGCTAACCCCAGGTGCTCAGCTATGCTCATCTTTACAATTCCAATTAAACCACTCATGGTTTGATTTTAATGCTTCATTTCCCATACAAGAAAATAACAGGGAGAGACAGGATCACTAAGGTGGCTCCAAAGGGAAGCCAGGGACATTGCAGCAGCTTACTTTGGGGGGTGTCCCTTCAATTTTCAGCAATGACACCTGGTTTGGGGGCAGAGGGAGCCTGAAATGCAAAGCTAAGCCCAAGAATTCTCCACAGTGAGCTGCCTGTGGCTGAGGCTGCACAAGCTGAACAGCTCTGACAGCTGCTCCTGGCAGTGTTGGTAAAGGCTCACTCAAACATTATTTTGGGTGCATTGTGGAGAGGAAAAGAAAGCACAAGTCATTGTTCTCCTGCCCTGGTCTGTGCCTGGATGATGGTTTGTCCTGTCCAGCCCCAAAGGCGTCAGACTCCTCTGCTCCAGAGGGATGTTCAGGCTGAAAATGGGAATTTTTCCACAGTGGAGCCAAGACCCAGAGTAAATTCTGTACAAGGGCAGCTTTGGAGCACAGCAGTGGCTGCAGCCATTGGTGCACAAGGGCATCAGTGCCTTCTGAAGGGAGGCATCTCACAGAAGGCCCTTTGGCTTTGGAGCCAGCTGACAGCTCCACAGCTGATCATGCACACGGAAATCAGCTCAGGAAGGATGGCAAGGAAACCTGGAAACTTTGCCATAAAGCAGCAATCTGTTACAGGGAGCTGTTGCTTATTTTCAGTTATCATAAAATCAAAGAAAAGCAGGTTGGAAGGGACCTCAAGGGTCCTCTGGTTCAACCTTTCTTGGCAGCAAGCATCTGACAGCATGTGAGATATCTCTGATGGAAATTAGAGGTTGTGCTCAAAGCCAGCTCAGAGATTGTTGCAGTGTGAACCACACTGGGAATCCAGGCAGTGCAGGGAAGAGACAAGTTTAATTTAAACTTAAGATGAAAATCCAAAAAACTTTAAGAAAAACAATAAAACCAAACCAAAATCCCATTTCATCCTCTCACAATTATCTATTTTTAACATATTACTTCATTATCTACAAAGAGATGAGGAAGAAAAAAAACCCAACAAAACAAGCATGTCGTGCTAAGATAATAATGCAGCAGATAAATAGCAATGCTGTGGTGTGCCTAGAGACAGGATTTATTTACCATGTTTCTCCACATCCTTCAGTGGGTCCACTCCTGGGGACAGGATAAAAAATATTGGGGTTGCAGGCCCTGATTCCTCAAAGGTTGTTGCAAAATCCAGGGATCTCCCCACCACGTATTTGCTGCCCAGCTTTTCTTCTACAAAATCTCTACCAGAGAGAAAAAAACTTTTGCCAGTTTGCTCAGAAAATGTGCAGATTCCCCTGCAAATAATCAATTCCTTATGATGGAATCCCAGAATTGTTAAGGTTTGAGAAGACTCCCAAGGTTATGAAGTGTGACCATTAGCAAGCAGCACCAGGTTCACCATTTAACCATCTCCTCAAGTGTCCCATCCACAGGACTTTTCAGCACTTCCAGGGATGGTGCCAGGGTTTGCTAACCCTTCAGCTGGAAAAGTTTTCTCTAATATTCAATCTAAGCCTGCCCTGCCCAGCCTGAGGCCATTCCCTCTCCTCCTGTCCCTGTTCCTGTTCCCACAGCCCGACCCCCCCGGCTGTCCCCTCCTGGCAGGGAGTTGTGCAGAGCCACAAGTTCCCCCTGAGCCTCCTTTTCTCCAGGCTGAGCCCCTTCCCAGCTCCCTCAGCCTCTCCTCATATGACTTGTCCTGCAATTAGTTTTCATTTTGATGATTCAAATGATTTAGAAACTGAAATTAGGAAAATGAGCATGAAGTAATTGTGGAGAGGAGCTGCATGCTGGGCTTGCAGGGCTGTCCCTCAGGAGCAATGCCGGGCACTCTGTACAGGGGTGGGACACAGGAGACACCAGTTCCTGCCAGACAAAGGGAGAGCAGTGGGAGCTGCCAGCCCAGGTCTGCTTTCAGAAGTACAATACAAGCACTGGCTTGATTCTGGCTCAGGAATCTCAGGAGAAAAGAAAAAAGTTAAGGTACAAGATACAAGAACCTGCTGCGTGTTCTGCAACCCAAGCAGCCTTGCAGAGGAAGCAATCCACAGAAAGTCCAGATGATTTACACAACTGCTTTGATCTGGAAAGCTGAAAGGGAAGAGCTCTAAGAATGTCTGGAGCATGGAGCTTTAGCATGAGAGTGACAAGGAAAATACAAAGGAGTGAACAGGGACAGGCTCAGCTCCACAGCAGCTGCTGGAACTGAGCACGGTGCGTGGAGAATGTTCTGGCTGGATTCCCCCAGGGTGAGCTCCTGACATCACTGCTGTACAAGAAGAGACACACTGAACACTGATTCAAAGGTAGGAATGTTATATTCAAACCCCAGGAATGCTGCTGGAGCTCAGATGGATTACTCAGCCCTTTTGAAGGCAGCCAGATTCTCTCAAGAGCTGAGAACCTCCTTCAAGGACTGGTGAAAGGCAGCTGGAATGGAAATGCCTAAGAGATTGAAAAAAAAAACCAAAACAAACCCTAAAAAAATCTTCACACATTTTTGGTACCCCTCTTTCAAGTACATTTTCCTGTTCAGGATCAAGATTTGCTAAATTGCTGCTGGAAAGGCTCAGGTCACAAAATTTAATGAAGTCCATCAGAGTCAAGGTCACAACACTCTTGTTTTACTTCACATCTCAGCTCTTTGAAACAGTTCTTGGGGACTCAGAAACACGAGGTGCTACAAGAGGCTTTTTGATGATGTTCTTCAATAAGATTGAAGGGTGAAGTGGATATTTCCCCAGGAAATTACACTTCTTGGTGCACTGCTAGCCCTGAAGCTCAAAGGAGTGAGTCAGGGTAAGAGGGGCTTCTTCTGATGATTTCCAGGGAATGAACCAGACTGGGATCTGCTAGGAAGAGTGGCTGGAACACCCAGCTTCCCAGGGCCTCTACAGGGTTGGGTCATCTTAAATTCCAAAGAAATCCTGGGCCATCATCATGGAGCTGGTGCACGTGGGATGGGACACAAAGGGCCTTACAGCTTTCTGAACAGCAGCTGGAAATGAGGTTGGGATATTCCAGAGCATCTAAAATCCCCCTGGCCACCTGTGGCTGGGCTACAATACCACTCCTAAAATGCTCCCATGGACTGGTCAGAGAGGTGGGAGGTTTGGGCTGGACATGATGTCCATGATCACCAGTGAGGTGTTCAATGTTGGCACACTGAGATATTGATAACTCAGTCGTATTTCAAGTCCTGGGGAAGGCTCAGTGAGCTGTTACTGTTTGCACTTTGAGATAATAAACAAAACAAAACAATACAAAAATCCATTTAAATACTCCTGTGCAAACAGAAAAGCTTGATGTACCCACACCCTAAAAATATCCAGCCAAGCTTTTGAACTTGGATTCCCTTTTTATAAAAGAGAGACAAGAAAGGGGCTGAAATTTGATGTTCCAGTTAGTTCTGAGCTGTGTAAGGAAAAAATGAATTAGAGTTGCATAGATGAAATATGCACCTAAAATTTCAGGAGCTTATTTTACTCAATGTACAAAATACAAAAATTCTTAAGCTAAACAACAACAAAAGAACCAGTACTGTCAGCTGAGAGACACAAGGAGAATCCAGCCATGAGAGTAAAAATGAAAAAAGATGGATTAGTATTAGGATTATGATAAATTATAGTATTTATTCTAATAAAAATAGTAACAGTGAACAGGGAGACTTCACTCAGGCTTGAGTTTTTCTATGGAGCTTGAAGCACAAATAGATACAGTTCATCCACTGAGTAAAACACCCTGCTGTGTGCATGTCAGGTGGTGCAGGAATAGAAACTGCTGGAGAAACAGGAGCATGAGAGACATCACAGAAATGTCACAACATTGGCCAAAGAAGGGAAAACCAAGTCCTCATGGAGTGAAAGACCTTTAGTTTGTCCTGGAACAAGGAGGTTGCTTTTGTATAACTTCAGGAAGTTTAGCCTCGCCCAGTTACCTCCACTACATAATTTACTGCTACAACTTTCAGAACAAGCAGCACATAAATTTTGCATTTTACAAGAAAAAGAAAGGAAAAAAAAAAGAGAGAACTTCTATAAGTTACCTTTACTTACCTTTACTTACCTTTACTTCTACTCTTTATTCTGGCATCTAAGAAGAAGCCCAAATGGATCTAGCAACTAAAATGGCTGTTACTGATCTCATATCCCTGCAGCAGATGTGTAACATCTGTATGGTGATGCTCATTTCTGGCTTGCAGGTCTGCCCCTCACCCAGTGCTGGTTGCACTGCTCCATCCCTGCTGGTGACAGGGAGCTTTGATCCCACAGAAATTCCCCTTAAATCCAGTGTGCTGATTGCCTTGCAGAGTTCAGAGATCATCAAATCACACAGCAGTTTGGGCTGGAAGGGACCTTAAAGATTATCTCATTCTACCTCTGCCGTGGCAGGGACACCTCCCACTGTCCCAGGCTGCTCCAGCCTGGCAGAGGTGACATCCCCTGGGACACAGGGCACAGGGAACTCTGACACAAGGGTCCAGGAAATGTTTCTGTGCCCAGTGTGCCCCACTGGGATGACACAGCCACTTTCTCTGCAAATGTGGAACCAACAGAGAGGAAAGTTCCCAGAGGAAACAGATTCCAGAATGGTTCCCATGGGAAAAATCTCCAATACAACCAATGCACCCAGTGCCACCCCTGCATGGCAGGGACACCTTTCCCTGTCCCAGCTGCTCCAGCCCCAGTGTCCAGCCTGGCCTTGGCACTGCCAGGGATCCAGGGGCAGCCACAGCTGTGCCAGAGCCTCACCTTTCATTCCAGACCCCTTGAGAGAAAACCACGCTGCAGAACTCCCACCCTAAAAATGCACTGCCATTCCCAAACCCCAGCACCCTGCTGGGCTGCTCCTGCTCCCGCAGCCCAGCCCAGCCGGCCCCACCTGAGCGCGCAGGGGAGGCGGTCTGGCCGCAGGGCTCTCATCATGCACAGCCGCTGCAGCGCCGACTTGTTCTTCCAGTCCTGGGGGAACCTCTCCCTCTCAGGGCACTCCGACTCCACAAACTTCTTCCACCGTTTTGCAGACCCTTCAATATCCCGATCCAGGTTTCTGAATTCCTCCATGGATGAGAGAGCCTGGAAAAATTCAAGCAAGGTCAGGAAGAACAATCCTATGTGCTTTTAAATTTTTTTTCCTAGCTCTCCTGACTCCTCATGTTTTGCTCCACCAGGGAGCTGGAGTCTGGCAACCACAGCCAGAAATCCATCAGGACCTGATTTTGTCCATTCTCCTTGGAAGGGACAGTCCAGGGAAGGATGAAAGATTTTGGCACCAACCAGCATGCCCTGTTCATTACCCAAAAGGGGAAGAATTCTCCTCTCCTGTTTGGAAAAAACTGCAGGTGACAAGGACTTGCTACTGCCAGTTATCCCAGAAATGACTGTTCTGGATGACAGCTGAAAATTTGGAGCCCATGTCTGATAGGAGAGTACATTGCTGGCATTCCCATGAGCTGTGTGCTCTCCTTACTGATTCCACAGAAACGAGGAGAATTGTGCAGCAAAACCCACAGCAGCTGCTGAAAAAATGTGCTGAACAAACACTCAGACATGCCATGCTCTCCAAAATTCTTTTTTAAAGGGATTTCACAGTTAGAATATTAATTCCAACAGAAGCACAGAATGGTTTGGGTTGGAAGGGAACTTGAAGATTTCCTTGCTCCAACCCCCTACAATGGGTTGGGTCATGCTCACACTGTTGCTTTTCTGTCCCTGTTCCCCCATTCACATCCCTGTTAGACACCACAACACTGATCCTTCCCCCATCTCATGGTGAGCACAGAGCCAGGATCCTCCACAAGCACAGGGCAAACATAAAAATGTGGTGCTGTCTCTGTTCAAGAATTCAGCCCATCTAGAATCATGATAAAATTCAAATAATTTGGTTTCTTGCCAAATGCACATGAAGATGAACTTCTTGGTGCTACATGTCTGTAGCAGGAACAGGCAGCTGAAGAATGTCCCCAAAAAAGGAGCCCAGCAAGGCATTAAATAAATTAAAATTACAATGAAAATGCAGTTGGATTTTCTAGCTAGAAAGTGGCAACCATAAATGTTATGCAGACAAGTGAAGAATCCAAATTCTCTTTCAGACAAGTGGAGGCAGAACACATTGCAGAGCTCATAAGGTTCTTCTGGATTCCAGTAAAATTCTCACTGAAACAAACATCTTCATTTTGCATAATCTGGAGCAGGGAGCAGCTGAACATGAAATGGAAAAGACAAGTGAAGGATAACAGACAGTGAATGAGCTGTTTTCTACAGAAAGAGAAGGGAATCAGAGCCAAGCAGAAGCTGCTGATGAGCAGAGGTGTCCCCCACAGCAGAGCTCTGCTCCCACCCCACACGGCCTCACTGTGGGAGCACCTGAGCAAGTCCTTTGGGAAATGCTGTTTTCACACATTTTCAGATGAACTGGGAAGATCCACCCTTGCACAGGGCTTGGAAAGCCACAGAAGGGCCCTGGCAGAGGTGGGAAGGATTGCCTGGGATACATTGCTGTTGCAAACAAGAAGACATTGAGGATGAAACTGTTTTTAAAACCCCACTTTCCCTCTGGAAGGCTTCCCAGTGAGAAGACAAGAGCAGTGTAAGACCTTGGCTTCCTAATAGACTGAATTCAGTCCCAGAGAGTGAAGAGAGGGGAGGAAGATATCAGAAAAGGGGGCTTCTGATAACAAATGTCTTCATGTTTTTAGCAGAGGGAATTACAGGATCACAGAATGGTTTGGATTGCAAGGGATCTGAAAGATCATCTCATTTCAAATCCCTGCCACAGACAGAGACACCTTCCACTGTCCCAGCTGCTCCCACCCCATCCAGCCTGGCCTTGGACACTTCCAGGGATCCAGGGGCAGCCACAGCTGCTCTGGGCACCTGTGGATGACAGAGGGGAGGAGATTGTGGAGCTGTTCCCAGAGTGTGCCATGACCCAGGACCTTTGCTGTGGATCCACTCACAGCTTTGCTGAAGCAATGCTTGGAAAAACCTTCTGGAGGGCTTCAAGCTCCAGCTCAGGCTGGGTCAGCCCTGGGTCTGTCCACCAAAACTTTCCAAGGCGAGCTGTCAGCCCCTCAGGGTGCCCTGCTGTAGGGCTGTGCTGTCCCCACACTACAGGAGATGATGTTTGAAAGCTGTGCTGAAGCAGAACCTCCCAAGCTGCAGTTTGTCACAGTGGATGATTATTGCACACTGCCAGCACGGATAACTTGGCTCTGTCCTCTCCTGGCTGGCCAAATCCCCACCTTCCCTCACAGGCTGTGTGCTGCAGGGCCAGGACCAGAGCTCTGGGCAGAGGACTTGCAGATACTGATGCTGACCTGGAACAGAGGCTGGGCAGTGTTAAAGGAATAAAGTAGGGATTTATTAAAAGGCCTCCAAAGGATTCATATGAAAGTTAAAACTTAAGGCATCAAATGAAAAACCACTTTCTCTGAGAACATGGTAGATCCTGACATGGTGTGAAGAGCCCTGTTTTGCTGAAAAGTCTCATTTTGAGATATAAACTCAAGCCCCTGCTGTTTCCAGACACCAGAGATGATCACAGTGTGGGCTGCAAAGGCAAGAGCTCGAGTCCTCCAGCCCTTTGGATCATTTTCTATTTTGACCAATATTTTTTGTCTCTCTCAATTTCCATGACAACTCTAAGTGACAAAAGTACTTTTCATTATGTGGACAAAAATAGATACCCTGCAAGGTTGGTGTGTAGTTGCCATCTGCTGCCCCAATGTACCACTCCTGCCTGGGAACAGGGATCTCTTAGTGCTGGACTAAGTTTCTTGGAAAAATTCACAACTGGGGTATTGAAAAGCAATTAATATTCACAGAAAGATTACTGATTGAGAGAGCTTTCACTCCACTGGCTTTTAAATAGAAGCATCTCCCATTAATACCATCACTCCTAATAAATGCTATTAACATTGTTGACTAATGAAAATTTTAGTGTTAATTTATATAATACAGAGTTTTTATTTGCAATTAGAGCTTTTGTGATTCTGCAATATGTTGTTCAGGGAGAGAGGGAGACCATCATTCCTGATTACACATCTGTCATTTAGTCAGAAAAAAAGCAAATTTTCAGTCTCCCTTGTTAACATCAGCCAAGAGACTTCTCGAAGCAGCAGCAGCCAAAGTTCTGAAGTGATATTTTAAGTAAATCACGTCAAAAGTCAACAGTGAGAAGATGTTTTATATAAGCACTTGCACTGAGAATTCCCCAAATTCAACATTTGCCATTGGATCACTCTCAGCCATGAGAGGTGCACTGAATTCACTTATTGCTGCAAGGACCAGGGCTTGGCAGGTCAAAATTTGTGGCATCATTCCTGGGAATTTCAGTTGCTCACATTTGGTGCTCTGGTTTCTGGTTTTTCACAGAAATCAGGAATACAGAACTGAATTTGGAGCAAGTCCTTCCGTCGCTGACATTTCTCCTTGTTAGTGCAAATCCAACAACAGCTGGTGAATCACTCCTTTGCTCAGTCTCCATGGAATCCTCTGGATCCCTGGGAATTTGGCATGGGGATGGTCAAAGAGCTGAGCCCATCCATGCTGTGGCACTGCAAACACTCTGCTCTTCCCTGTGCCTTGGCTGGAGGTGTTGATGGAATGCTGCCTTTGGGCAAGGCTGGGGCTCTTGCAGAATTTATGGTGGTTTGATGCCTTAGGTTTGAGCTTTCATATTCCCAGACTCTGCAGTGCATTGGTGTGTGACTCTGAACTCCACACAAAGTGTCACAAGTTCTCCTCCCAGCTCAGGCACACAAAACAATCCTTTTCCAGCCCCACAACCAAGGACACCTGAAGCTGCAGCTTCAGCCCCAAAAAGTGCAAGCAGCAGCAATGGAGGAGAGAATGTGGGAGGATGGGAGTGCAGGAGCTGGAGCTGGGATTGGACAGTGAAGCCAAGATGGAAATGGAGCCAAAGTGATGCAAGTGTGAGAACTGGTGACTCGGATCCATCTTGGCTCCATCTTGGGTGGAGCCACGGCCGGGCTCTGGCACTGCCCAAGGTGAATCCTTTGGAGCCTTGGGATAAATCCCTGCTTGATTCCTGGGGCACTGCCCAGCCTCTGCTCCAGGAGCCTCTCCAGGCACAGACAAGCTGGTTTATCACTTCAGGTTTCCCTGAGCTCCTGGTCTCAGCAGCAGCAGTGTCACTGTGGAGCAGCTCCATGGGGTTCCCCATTCCCTGCTGCAGAACTCCCCCATTCCCCCACAGCTGCAGGAAACCCAGCATGGAGCAGCACTGGCTGTAGGACAGGATCCTGGATGCCATCACAGAGCCTGGGGGTGTTCTCCACACATGGCCAAGGATCTGAGGGAAGGGATCCTTTGTGGAGACAGGGAGGAGAGGACACCCTCAGAATCCAGAGGAGTCTTTGAGCTCCACAGGGCTGCAGTCACTGCTGCTGTCACTGCTGCTGTCACTGCTGCTGCTGTTATCTCCTGGTGCCACACACAGCACAACAAGTTCTGGACATTCATTAGAAGGAACACTTGCTCTGATCACTAAAGGCAACTGTTCTAAGGAAACCATCTGCTCAAACTGGCCTCAACTTTAGGTGTTGCTTCATAGGATGTTATAAAACCTTAAAAAAACCCCAAACATGTATATTAGAGCCATATTTCATTCCCCTCAGTTCTGAAAGGAATTATCCTTTTAAAAATAGAGATTGTTTTGAATTTTAAAATATTTCCATAATTTCAAACACCCCTCCTCAGAGTCGCCTGGCTAGAGAACATCTCTGGGGCAGGGCAGGACAAAATCACCTCACTGCTGTGCCCTGGACTGACCAACAGGGTGAAAATAAAACAGAGGCAGTAAAGGCAGAACATTCCAAACACCCAGTTACCCTCCTCCCCAGCAGCCAGAGACAGAAGGAAATCAAAGTAAAGGAATTGGAGGGTTTTTTTTAAGACCTGTCATTATCTTTTGAGGCTTCAGGTTGAATCTGGTTTTTACTTTCAGTTTTTACATATATATCTTGCTTTTCCTTAAAAAAAAAAAAAAAAAAAAAAAAAAAAAAAAAAAAAAAAAACTTGTGCCTGTGCTTTAAAAAATTACTTTCTGTAGGGAACACATTGAACATCAAACATCTCTCTGTAAAAATCACACAACCTGACAACACTGGAAAGAAATGATATTTAATATTCTCCCAGTTTTAATAATCTGTGAGATGATTAAATCCTGGTGATTAGTCACAACTTCACTTGCAGAACTAAGGAGCTGTGGAATTTATGAATTGAGTTACACAGTTTTTAAGCAGAGATCCACAGAGGTCCTTGGTGTCTGTCTGTGGGCTTGAGGGGTTTGGAGTGGCTTGTGGTGAATTTTGTGGTGGGGTTTGGTGACCATGGTGGGATTCAGGTGAAGGTTGGACTTGAGGATCTTGAAGATCATTTCCAGCCTTAAGGACTCTACAAGCACTTTGTAATGGTCTTACTCTGCCTATGGCTACTGCTTCTATAAGTTTCAGCAAAGATTCATAATTCCTTCCTTTCATTTCCTGCAGCTGGCTCAGGAGTCTTTAGGAAAACCAGCATCCCCACAGCTGGAAAATGACAGCTCCTGGAAGAATGGCAAAGCCAGACCTGCACCTGGCTTCAATTGATAGATTGGATCATTCAGGAAAAAGACATATAGGCAGATGAATTGCTCCATTTAAATACTACTGTTAACTAGAGGAATTAATGGAGCAGATGATGGATTATTTACAATCCCTCCCATCCTAGGTTTTGGGTTGCATTATTCATACACTGAAGGTGTTATTTTCTGTTTAGCTGCCCTACCTGAATAATTTAACTCATAAGAAAAATCTCCAAAGGTGAAAATAAACATTTGATGGGGTTTGTCAAGCTTCAATCACCTTTCAACACAAAAATGTTATTTTAACCCTCCTTATTTCTTTCACAAAATTTGACTGACAAGCTCAAGGCACTTGCCCCTGTCTCCCTTCAAACTCCTCCTTGCTGCTTCTACATTTTAATGGGGACAGAAGGTGTGCAGAGCCTCACACATCACTGTACAAACCCACCCTGTTTATCTGCAGGGTCCCAGGGCATCACAACATGCAGGCTGGACATCCCAAGCAGTCTGGTGAGGGATGGGTTGGATCTCAGCACCTTTCCTCAGAAAATTCCCAGTGAAATACCATAAATTAGGGAACAACAGCTCCAGCACTCATCTCCTTCCTACCAGTGTGTTCTTAGAGCCAGCTCCACTTGATGGGAAAGGTCAGTAACAAAAATGAGACTTAGTCACAATCTTTGTTTCCTCATTGCTTACAACCACCCACCCACCATGTTTCCCTCATTTTGCCTGAGATGTTTCCCAGATGGGTTCATGGTGACATTTTCTCTGCATTTTCTAAAAAGGTTGTTCAAGTGGGTTTGAGAACGGGCCTTGCAAAGTCAGGCTGTTCTCCTAAAACATGTTTTCCATCTTTCCTCTTCACTCTTGGATGCCTCTCAGCAAATCAGGGACACACAGCCAGAACCAGAAGCTGGGCATGGGTCCCCAAGAGCAGCTGAAAGGTTTTTGTGAAAACTTTCCTGGATTTGGTTGTTATAAATCCCAGATGGGCCAACACACAGCAAAACTGAAAGAGAAAAGATGTCCCACTGTCTGCAAGAATTCAGCTGGAGCAGCTGTTCCAGGTGTTCTGGAAAGCTCTCAGGGTCCATGGCTGTGTCCTGATAATGGACACAGATATATGGACTCATCCCCTGATGAGGCTTCTTCACCATGATGGTCTCACCTGAGGTTCCATGGTGGCACCAGAGCAGGACTGGCCTCAAGAAGAGGTGAGAGAGGGAATGAATTGCAGAGCTGCTCCTCACAGAGCTGGGGCACCCAGCCCCAAGAGCCTCCCCAGCCCTGAGATCCTCCCCAGCCCTGAGATCCTCCCCAGCCCTGAGATCCTCCCCAACCCTGAGATCTCCCCAACCCTGAGATCCTCCCCAACCCTGAGATCTCCCCAACCCTGAGATCCTCCCCAACCCTGAGATCTCCCCAACCCTGAGATCTCCCCAACCCTGAGATCTCCCCAGCCCCGAGATCCTCCCCAGCCCTGAGATCTCCCCAGCCCTGAGATCCTCCCCAGCCCTGAGATCTCCCCAACCCTGAGATCTCCCCAACCCTGAGATCCTCCCCAACCCTGAGATCTCCCCAACCCTGAGATCCTCCCCAACCCTGAGATCTCCCCAACCCTGAGATCTCCCCAACCCTGAGATCTCCCCAGCCCCGAGATCCTCCCCAGCCCTGAGATCCTCCCCAGCCCTGAGATCTCCCCAACCCTGAGATCTCCCCAGCCCTGAGATCTCCCCAGCCCTGAGATCCTCCCCAGCCCTCAGATCCTCCCCAGCCCTGAAATCCTCCCCAGCCCTGAGATCTCCCCAGCCTTGCTCCAAGAGCCTCAGGGATGGAGCTGCAGCACCCAGTGCCAGCCCTGCCCTGGGTCACAGACACTTTCCACTGCCTGCTGTGGATATTTCCTGCATATTTCTTCCCATTACTGACACAGGGAGCCAACTGCCTTTTCCCTTCCAGAGGGCATTCTTGGGGATCAGACCCTCCTGGCCTCTCAGTCTTGAGGTCCTCAGGTGTAACTTTTCCACTTTCCCTCTCCTCAATCTCTTCTCACAGTTGTCTTTTCAGGTGTCTGGCACTTCTTACCACTCCCCTCTATCCTGTCCCCACAAGGTGCACACCCTGGAATGCAACACTCAAAGATCATCCCAAACTGCAGCAGAAGCCATCTCTGAGTGAAGGGCAGAGGGTGTCCCAGGGCTCTGTTTGGGGTACTGGGCTCCACTGATGCTCTGTGCTCACATTGTGGGAACAAAACTGACCATGAGAGCCTCCAAAAAAGGCCACCTCATGTACCCCAACCCAGGGAAAGCTCTGTTTTTAACCCCAGGGTTCCAGAGGTCACTGCCAGTCAAAGTGGAGCTGAGCACTGGGTCTGCAATCTCCACAGCTCCTCAAATGAACCACCACAGCCAGGGAAAGGAAACAGGGAGAGGGCTCTGCCACACAGGGAGGAGCTCCAACAGGTCCTGTAGCACTGAATCAGAGAATTGTTCAGGTTAAAAAGGACCTCTAAGATCACCAGGTCCTCAAATGCCACATCCACATGGCCGTGCCCTCTCCTCCTGTCCCTGTTCCTGTTCCCACAGCCCGACCCCCCCGGCTGTCCCCTCCTGGCAGGGAGTTGTGCAGAGCCACAAGTTCCCCTGAGCCTCCTTTTCTCCAGGCTGAGCCCCTTCCCAGCTCCCTCAGCTGCTCCAGACCCTTCCCAGCTCTGTTCCCTGCCCTGGACACGCTCCAGCCCCTCCATGTCCTTCCTGCCCTGAGTGTCCCAGAGCTGCCCCAGCACTGGAGGTGCCCCAGCAGTGCCAGCACAGGGGATGGGCACTGCCCAGGCCCTGCTGCCACAGCCCAGGTGCCACTTGCCCACCTGGGAACCCCTGGATTCACGTCCAGCCTCTGTCTCCAGCACCCCCAGGGCCTTTCCCAGTTTTCCAGTCCCTTTGCCCCAGCCTGGGGTTGGTGTGACCCAAGGGCAGGATGAAGCCATTACTTCCCTTTCCTTCCATTTAAGGGTGAAGAGGCTTTTACATTACAAATGCTCAGCTGTCAGCAGGCTTTGTGTCAGGGAGGATTGAGAGGGAAAGACAGAGGCTGTAGAGCATCCAGAAAAAACTCAATTTCCACTCTGCAATCAAACCGACAAAGTGCGTCCTTAAATATTTGATGTGATCACAATCTCTGCCATATTTCAGATAAGCATCAGATCGTTAGCCAGCAGGTTAGAAAAGAAAAGGGGAAAAAAAAAGCTAAAACCTTCTCAAGCAGCATTTCTGTGAGACATTGGGAATATTTCTCTGAGACTTGATACAGAGGACAGAAGAATGTCCTTAGGAAACTTCTAGATGAGAGCAGATAAATGCCCATTGAAGTGTCACAATCAATGTTTTCTATCAAAGATATTCTAAAAGGCTGTACATCTGAAGAACTGAGTTAATGGAAGATATTTAATTAAGACTATGATTTTCTGGCATAATAATAATTCTGAATGTAGAAGGGAAGCTGTGAGCTGTGAGCCTTTCCTGTCTGACCAGCCTGATCAAAGGACATTGCATATGCACAAAAAGCACAATGTATGCAGCAGATTGTGTCACAATGAATCTTGGAGAAGAATGAAAAATTTCCTCATCTAAAAAGTGCAAGAAGTGAAAGTTGGAAGAGAGATTTTTGTTCTTTTGTCCCAAAATAAATAAATAAATTCCGGTTTTCTTAAATGCAAAATCTATGATTTGGTATTTTATCTCATAAGCTGCATATGCAATCTTATCATCTGCATTCTGCAAAATTATAAATATGGAGTTAATATACGACTTTGTCTAGGGCTGTTCTCCTCCTCGAAAGCTGAATTCAGTATTTAGAGCTCATTATTCAACATCACATTTATTAAACAATGCCCTTTCAGTGGCGTTTTCATATCTACATAATGAAAATTCTTCCTCTTCAGAAAAAGATGAGGGAAATGATTGGGATAAGAAGTAATCCAAGCTGGCCAGGTGTACTCCTGCTGTGCATTAACTTGCTGCACTTATCCCATGGGACACATCTGCATTCAGCACTGAAGAGGCATAGCAGGAAATATCACAAAGGAAATCAGCCTGGGGAAATGCTCATCCCAGCCCAGGCTGCCGGGGGCAGCTGGACACGGGGACAGCCACGTGCCCCACGGGGAGCAGGGACCACAGGGCACCATGGAGGGGCTGCAGCTGGGAGAAGCTGGCAGCTGGGATGACTGGGGTCCCTCCAGAACAACCCTCACCTTCTCCTGGTTTTGGTTTTGGCCAAGGCAACCTGGCAGTGAAGAGCAGGAGGGCACAGCCCTTGGCTGCATCAGCAGGGCTGGGGCTGGAGAAGAGCCCAGCTCACCCAGGGCAGGCTCAGGTGGTCTCTGTCAGGCACACACCCCTGGCAACACCAGCCTGGCCTGGGCAGAAGGTGGGACTGTGCCAAGTGTGAGGCTGTGCCTGAGCCCCTGCTGGGCACAGGGTCTAAGCTCAGGCCTAAACCCACAGCCAAGGGCTGCTGCAGAGCAAGGCTGGGTCAGACTTGGGCACAAGGAGTTTCTGCCTGTGTGTCTCAGAGCCCAGCACAGCCAGGGAAGGTGCTGCTCCCTCCCTGCTGATCTGCTCCTCGGGCTGTGCCTCCAGAAGTGGCCAGGCACAGCTCAGGGTGAGCCACAATTTGCCAGAGTCCTGCTGGCTCTCCTTTGTTTCTGGTGAACTCTCCTGCTCTCAGGAAATGGCTGGGCATGAGCCAGGGCAGGACACTGCAGGGCTGCCCAGGGGAGGTGAGCTGGCTCTGGTTTGGGAGTTTCACTGTGTGCACTCAGCTGCTGCCAGGGCACCAAACAACTGCTGGCTCATCTTACTGGTTCATCTGGATACAGCCTGAAAGACCAAGCAACCCTAAAACCAAATGGTGTCATTTCAATGTTGTGCTCAGAGAAGAGCCATGACAGGAGCTGTCTGTCCTTGCTCTGGGGATCACCAAGAATGGCTCTACAGGGCAGCCTGGGCTTCACACAGGGTTCAAGGGACCACAAAGCATCAAGTCAGAGATGAATCAGAGAATACTCACCCTCCAGAGGACAATCTCTGCATGGATTCTGTGTTAATTCAATCACACCATGAGAATTCCCAAATGCCATTTGCACCTGGCTGTGGCCACAGCTCCAGCAGCACTGTGCTCTGAGGTGTGTCCACATATTTACTGGTGAGGAAACCACCAGCCCAGCCAGGAGAAATGGCCAGCTGTGCATGGACACAGAAAATGTTTTCAGAAGTAGCAACAGAAATAAAAACTTTCAAGGCAGACACTGGGAGCACAGAGGGGGAGCACAGTACAACAGGCTGCAATAAAGGAAATTGAAAAGAGGCAGAAAACCTCATTATAGGAGCAAAAGAACACTTTTGCCTTCTCGAGGGATCACTGCTAAGCCCCTGCAAATGAGAGGCCTTAGGACTGAAATGACCAATTCCACTGAGCACCAAAGCCACTCAGCAAAGCTCTGCTTTAATTAAATGACCAAATTCTGTCCCCTTCCTGCTCTCACTAACCCTCAGGAAGCCAGAGGCAGGACTGGCACCGAGGCAATGACTGTGCCCTTTGCTAACACCTCCCCTGCTCCAGAGCCAAGCAAAGCTCCTCCACAGGGGCTCCACAGGTTCCATTCCCTCCCACACATCTGACTGATGAACAGAATCAAGCCAAGCTCAGAGCAGCTTTCCTCAGCCTTTAACTTGAATTCAATTCCTGTTTCAGCTTTAAAGAAGCACCAAATAGCCTGAAATGTGCCTATTTTCCCAAGTCTTTCAGCAGATATAATACAAGTTATTAACTTCCCCTACAAACCACATCCTTGTGGCCAGGGCTGTGGATTTCTTCATCCAGGGGTGAATACCAACCTTCCCTGGCATCCATGTTACAGCAAAAGGCTCTGTGAAACTTTGTGCTGATCTTGAAAGAAGCTGGAAAACTAAATCATAAATGAGTGTTTCCTAAATGAGATGCTCCAGCACCACAAGCTGCAAACAGCCACACAACTGCAAAGGATTATTGGCCTCTATATATTATTAATCAACCCCCAACAATAAATAATAAGTCAAGCCACACAAGGCCAGTTACATGCCCAGAGCCTTCAACATTTAATGAGGTTTCCTTGGAAGTTAATGTGCCCAAAGTGGGAGGCTCAGAATGGGCCACAAATATCAATATTGATTTCTTTTGGCACTATTTTGGCCAGAACCCCCTGGCAAAAGGAGTCCTTTGGGCTGGAGCTTTTGCAATGTTTCTGTGAAAAATCATCAGAATGCTAAATTTCATTTTGAATTTGAAATATAAATCTGAAGTGTACTTTGCTCAAGCTTTGTTGAAGAAACAATTTATTATAGCATTTAATCTTCTTGATATAAGAAAAGGAGATTTTAGTCTGCTAATAAGCTGTGTAGAAGCCATGACTAATTAACCTAATTATAGCAGTCTGTGACAAAACATGATTTAACTAAACCCATGCCTCAAGTAACTAGAATTGCCAAAACCTCAAAGGCTAATAAACCAACAGACATCAACACAAACACTAATAAAAGTTGACATCAACCATATTATTTGTAGTAAAATCAACACTGCAGTCCTCACAAAAGACAATCTGAAGGGTATTCAGTATCTGATAATGCAGAGTTCACTATTAGAAAGTCCTGAAATTCATGAAATGAGTGCAGATTACTGGGCAGTGGCTCCTGGAGATGGGCAGTGGCTCCTGGAGATGTGCAGCTCCTGGATGCAGGCTGGGCACACCTGAGGTGTTCAGCACACCTGGAAACCTTCCCATGCAGAGCAGCATTTGTGCATCACAGTTTCCACCTCAAGCACAGACCCACAAAGCCCAAAGCCACAGTGGGAAGAGGGAACTGAGTGGGAAGAGCTGTCTGGAAGGGAATCACCCAGGAAACAGGAAAGGCCATTTCAGCCACATGGAGTGGGACTGGCAGCACAGGAAAGAAAAGTCACTGCAAACCCAGCAGGTGTTTGTTTGGAGAATGTATCACCTGCAGGCAGGTGACAAAGGCATCCTTGGGCATGACAGGAGTGAGAGAGACTCACAGAATCTTAAAGGTTGGAAAAGACCTCTAAGATCACCACATCCAACCATCAACCCAGCAGCAGCACTAACCCATGTCCTCAAGTCCCACAGAGAATACATGCTGTAAATAAAATTCTTCCATCACCACAGGAGCCAGAGGCTGATCAGCAGCACTGTCAGACAAGAGACACAATCCCAGCTCCAGCAAGGTGGGAATGAACAGGCCCAAGGTGGAGAATATTTGGATCCTTTTCAGAAAACAAACCCCACCCTGCTGAATCAGGTCCAAACCCAGCACAATGCACATTTGTTGACAAAGAGGAACAAGTATGGGATAATTCTCATCTTTTTGGGATGATTTTCCTCCCCTCTCACTCCAAACACATGGCAGGTGCCAGACCTGCCATGACAGAATTTCCCTGCAGGTCTGGCAGCTGTCACAGCTCCAACCCCAGCACATCCCTGCAGAAATTCCCAAATACAGGGGCATCTCCATGTCCTTTACAAACCACAGCCACAAACCCCTGAGAGTCTCAGGCTGGACACACACGAGGGCACAGGAAGAGCTCTCAAAATCAGTGCTGGACCTGCAGAGCTCTCCATGTCTGTGGCCTTGTTTGCTGCCCCTCAAAGGCAGACCTTTGTTCACCAAATGCCACAAGCACCCCCTAAAGAGCTGAAGGGTTTTTAGAGGAGATAAGGGGAGCTGATTTCCCATGGATCAGGTACCTTGATTCCTCCCCAGGAATGGTCAGACAGGAACTCCACAGGGCTCGTGACTCCAGGCTGTGCTGGGTATCTGAGCAGGAAATCCAGTTCTGCTGGGTTGATTTCTTTATTCATCAGAAGTATCTGTAATTCCAAACAAACAAGATATCCTAGAGCAGCCAGGATCCAGAGCAGCAACAAACTCCAGCAGATTTGTTATTCAATTAACATGCTTGAAAAATGTATGGCTGAAACGTCCAAAGTGCCCTGTGCTGGAGAGGTGAGATGGACACACCAGGTAGGAGCTCTGAGTGTCCCAAAAGAGGGCCAGGAATGAGTGTGGAGATTCGCAACAGGACAGGAAAAAATTTGGGAAAACCACATGGTAAAGGCTGAGTTTTGGGTAGGTGGGGAACACCCTGAGGAGAAGGCCCTGGCAGCAGAGCCAGATTGGACACCAAAAATCACACAAACACTGTGGACATGGGACAGCAGGTCTGCAGCAAGCTCTGCTTTAGGGTCAATGCAAGAGGCCTTCCAGTCCAATTTGCTTTGCCTTTTTTTGCAGGTCCTGCAAGCAGGAATTACTCTCTCAAATAACCTTTGTCAGCATAATTCAAATCCAACACAGCATCTGTGCCTGTTACTGGCAGGAATAAATCCTGTGAGGAGCAGCTGAGGGAGCTGGGAAGGGGCTCAGCCTGGAGAAAAGGAGGCTCAGGGGGAACTTGTGGCTCTGCACAACTCCCTGCCAGGAGGGGACAGCCGGGGGGGTCGGGCTGTGGGAACAGGGAACAGGGACAGGAGGAGAGGGAACAGCCCCAGGCTGGGCAGGGCAGGCTCAGGGTGGATCAGCAGCAGGAATTTCCCCATGGAAAGGGAGGTCAGGAATTGGAAATGCCCAGGGAGGGTTGGAGTGCCCATCCCTGGGGGTGTCCAAGGAAGGTCTGGATGTGGCACTCAGAGCCCTGGCTGGGGACAAGGTGGGGATCGGGTGGACTCAGTGGTCTGGGAGGGCCTTTCTCAGATGATTCTGTGATTCCAAGAGATGCAGAGAAGCCAATCAAGCCCCCAGCCCCTGTATGGGCTGCTCTGGCACTGAGCCCTGGCTCACAGGTGCTGCTGGTACCTGGAAGGTGAGCTGGGCACTGAAGGTCAGTTTGTCCCTCTCGAAGAGCCCCCGGGCCGTGTACTGGAACACGGAGAAGGTGATGCTGTCAGTGAGGCTCTGCACCCGCCCTGGCAGGCTGTCAGCTGGAGCTGCCCTCTCAATGGCCTTCTGGAACACCCCTTGGAATGCCTGGAGGGGAGACACAGCGGGAGGGGATGTGGGAGATGCCCTTTGCACATCCCGGGGTGTCCCTGAGGTGTCACAGCGATGCCAACTCAGGTCCTGCATCGTGGGGAACACCCAGAGACCAACCAGCCCCTGGCTCTGCCTGAGGCTGCTCCTCAGGGACACAGAGCCTGGCAGAGGTGACATCCCCTGGGGCACAGACAGGGCACAAGGGTCCAGGGAATGTTTCTGTGCCCAGTGTGCCCCACTGGGATGACACAGCCACTTTCTCTGCAAATGTGGAACCAACAGAGAGGAAAGTTCCCAGAGGAAACAGATTTTAGAATGGTTTCCATGGGAAAAATCTCCAATACAACCAATGCACCCAGTGCCACCCCTGCCATGGCAGGGACACCTCCACTGTCCCAGCTGCTCCAGCCCCAGTGTCCAGCCTGGCCTTGGGCACTGCCAGGGATCCAGGGGCAGCCACAGCTGCTCTGGGAATTCCATCCCAGCCCCTCCCCACCCTGCCACAGAACAATTCCTTCCCAGTATCCCATCCATCCATCCATCCATCCATCCATCCATCCATCCATCCATCCATCCATCCATCCCTGCCCTGTGCCAGTCTGAATCCATTCCCTGTGTCCTGTCCCTCCATCCCCATCCCCAGTCCCTCTCCAGCTCTCCTGGAGTCCCTTTTTGCCCTGGAAGGGGCTCTGAGCTCTCCATGGAGTTTTCTCTTCTCCAGCTCTCCCAGTCTGGCTCCATAGAGGGGCTCCAGCTCTTGGATCATGTCTGTGGCTCTTCTGGACCTGCTCAGTCATGGCCACACCTTTCCTGTGCTGAGGATCCCAGCCTTGGCACTACCCCAGCTGGGGTCTTACCAGAGTGGAGCAGAGGAGGAAAGCACATCTCCTATTGCACAAATAGTTCAACTCAGAGAAGAGCAATACACCCACATAAACACATTTAAAATAAAAATTAAAGTCCCATGAGTGTTTTACTGTCTGAATCCAGCAAAGGATGGGCTGAGAAGAGCAGGGAGCAGAGAGCTGAAGCAGTCATTGAAGTCCCCTCAAGGGTGGGTGTCTACATCAAGAACAACCCTCTTATATAAGAGCTTAAGGATTATTAAAACAACATTTCTGATCTAAATGAGAAAAGACAAAAAACTTTCATAGTCATCCAAATTAAAAGCGAAGAGTAAATTACCAGTGAAACTGGAAAAAGAAAATGAACAAGAGCATGAAGCCCAAACTCTGCTTGGCAATGCTGGGCCCAGCTGAAGGAAATAACCAGGCCAATACACACTGATGGCAACAACTGGACAAGGCATGACTGTGTTGGTAGCCTTATTTTTAGAGTTCTACAAAGGAAAAATCATGCCTCAACAAATTAAAGTAACATTGATACTGAATGCATTATTAAGTAATTTCAGAATGCATTTTCCTGCTTAACGTTTCTTTAAATTGTGTTAAAACATGCTGCAGAGCAGCACATAAATCTCTGTGTTCTAATTTATAATGGGCTCCCAGCTGTGTGGCAAGTATTCCAAAATCATCCCTGTGCATCTTTACACAATGTTTTATGATCTGTCATCAAAATTTATTAGATAAAAACATTTCCCCCAATAATTTTCTATGTATTTATACACGCTGCTAATGTTCACTGGAAAACATAAAACAAACTAACTATGGGAGACACAGATGAAAGGTGAAACCTCAGGAACCCCTGTATCTATTATGTATGGGCGAGGGATGAATCTTTCAAAAGGCACAAAAGATACTCTCTGCATTTCTTCTGATAAAATTACTTCAACAAACAAGTTGTAGATAGCAAAAGGAAAAGCTTCTTTGTGGATGAGGCTCACCATTTTGTTGTCTCTCCTCAATTCCTTTTTCCAGGTCACTTGTCAAGGTAAGAAATTGTTTGGAAGAAGCTGTAGACCAGGATGCTCATTTAACCCTCCATCCCCCAAAACACCTTCTTTATATGACAAAAAGAAAAGTTTTCCATTTAATAGAATATTAAAGCTGCAACTTCTTCTAGGCAGGGTTTGGAGCAACCTGGGACAGTGGAAGGTGTGATGTGCAGGGGTGGAACAGGATGGGCTTTAGCCCCTTCCAACTGAAACCTTTTGTGATTCTGTAGCACTGTGACTCTGCAATTGCCGTTTGATGAACCCACAAAGAGAGGGCAGGAGGCAGAGAGGGCAGGTACCTTCAGGGAGAACTGGTACATGGGGTGGATGGAGTGGAGCTCGGTCATGGTGAAGAAGAGCAGGGCAGCACGGCAGGCTGCAGGTCTGTACTGCTCCCTGGCCTCATTAATCCTGGCTTCTGTCACCTTAAACTCCTGCACCTGCAGGGAAACAACAGAACTGTCACAGCACCCCTGACTGGGGCTGCAGCCCTGCCAGTGAGGCCTTACTTTTCAGCTTTCATATTCCCAGACTCTGCAGTGCATTGGTGTGTGACTCTGAACTCCACACAAAGTGTCACAAGTTCTCCTCCCAGCTCAGGCACACAAAACAATCCTTTTCCAGCCCCACAACCAAGGACACCTGAAGCTGCAGCTTCAGCCCCAAAAAGTGCAAGCAGCAGCAATGGAGGAGAGAATGTGGGAGGATGGGAGTGCAGGAGCTGGAGCTGGGATTGGACAGTGAAGCCAAGATGGAAATGGAGCCAAAGTGATGCAAGTGTGAGAACTGGTGACTCGGATCCATCTTGGCTCCATCTTGGGTGGAGCCACGGCCGGGCTCTGGCACTGCCCAAGGTGAATCCTTTGGAGCCTTGGGATAAATCCCTGCTTGATTCCTGGGGCACTGCCCAGCCTCTGCTCCAGGAGCCTCTCCAGGCTGCAGCAGAGTGGACACTGGCCACAAAGTCATCAGGGCAATCCACAAGTGGGACCTTGGGACCAGACTCTGCCAGGCTGGAGCTGCCCTCCCCAGCATCCTCTCTCTCTGGAACCTTCCATTTTACTGCATTTTGCACTTAGTTGCCCAATTCCCTGTTTTCCTGAGTCCCCTCCAGACTCCTCCCTAGGTTCCCTGCTCTTTGCTAACTGGAATTGATTTTCTCATCAATGAGTTTCTCAATCAATGAGTGTTAATTGCCCCCTCCCTGTGCAGGCCATTAACAAGGCTGGGCTGAGCAGCCCCAGTGCTCTCAGGCAGTTTCCCCAGGGCTCTGGGGAACACGTGTAACAGCTCTGCTGCCTTTCCTCAGCAGCACCAAACCTCGCTGGGCAGGGCTCTGCAGCTGCTCTGAGGGACATGTGAAAATCTTCTTGGCAGAATCACCAACCCATCATCACCTTGGTCCTGCACATTCTTTTATTCTACCTCAGCAGCAAGAAGTGACATCCCAGAGCCTCCCGGGGTTTATTTTAATCCCTGGCTGAGGACAGGCACGTCTAACACCATGGGCAGGAGCTGCTGGGACAGTGCTGACCCAGCCAGCCTAGCAAGCCATGCAAAGGGATCATACATGGTTTGAGTTAGAATGGACCTGAAAGCTCTTCTCATTCCACTCAGGAACACTTTCCCTTATGCCAGGCTGCCCCAAGCCCTGTCCAGCCTTGGACACTTCCAGGGATGGGCAGTCACAACTTCTCTGGGCAACCTATGCCAGGGCCTCCCCACCCTCACAGCCAAGAATTTCTTCCTAATCTGATCTAAATCTGCCCATTTTCAGCTTGAAGCTCTTCCCCTTGTCCTGCAAGAAGTCCCTCTCCAGCCCCTCCTAGGCTTCCTGTGGCAGAAGAAGCCAGCAGAGCACCACACAGCCCCTGCTGGCACACCACAGGGTGCCCTGGGCTGTCACCTGAGCTGTGTGAGCACACCTGGCTGGGGCACCCCAAGGAAGCACAGGATGAGCCTTCACCTGCTGTGGGACCTGTGGGATGAGCCCCATCTGTGGCATGTTTGCACATCCCCATGAGCTGGACTCATGAACAGTTCTGGCAAACTCAGAGCCAGAGCTGGGGCAGACAGATGCTCCTCATCTGTAGAGCAGGGAGGACTTCCAGAGCAAGGAAAATGTTGGCTGAACACCTTTCTTTGGGTAGACAGATCAAAAGGAGACTAAGGCTTGACTTGAACCTCTAACAGGGCTCTTCCACTGCTTTCCAGGTGGGGATAAACTCATAAAATCCAAGTGCAACCTCTAAAATTCAAGCCTTGTTGGCACTGCTGGCAGTGAGCAGCTGTAGAGCACAGCTGGTTTAGAAGGTGAAGCACTTCCAAAACACCTGCTTCAAGAGGGAGATGCCAAGCTTTCCATGCCAAAAAATCCCTTCAACACTCCCTTTGGGGGTTCAACCAACCCATTCCCAGGGAGATGAATGCACCTGATGAACCATGAATGGAAAATAATTCTGATTTTTAACATGGAGGGAGAATCACTCAGTTTCTTGGTCAGTGGCTGGGAAGAGAGAGGCAGTTCCAGACAGAACATGGGCCAGTGGCTGGGGGAGGGCAAGTGCAGGCTCTGGAGATGGGGAGACTGCAGATGGAAGCAGCTGAACGTCCTCACCAGAGTCCTGGGAAAATCCTGGCATGGGAACCACACTTCCCAAGCTCCCTCAGAGGCAAGGGAAAACCTCTGGGCATTTACCTAAATCCATGTTGGCAGCAAGGGCAGCTGGGCAGGTGGCAGTGCTCA
Source organism: Oenanthe melanoleuca (assembly GCF_029582105.1). Lineage (NCBI taxonomy): Eukaryota > Metazoa > Chordata > Aves > Passeriformes > Muscicapidae > Oenanthe > Oenanthe melanoleuca. The sequence continues at coordinate 10,195,330 of NC_079351.1, read as the reverse complement.
CATAGCTCACACAGATGCTGATTTTTACTCTGAGGAATGGAAGGGTGTGAAATACCTGAGTTCTTTCAGATTTACCCAAGATCACAAACTCCACAGACTCCAGTCCCTGGTCAGCACTAAAATCCAGCCTAACTGAGGCAGTGTGATGTACCCAGGATTATGCTGGAGCACTTTAAAGCTGCCTTGATACAGTGTGTAAATTTTATTGTCTTCACATCAGGCACCAATGTTTTCTCTTGGTCTTAAATAGGTCATTTAACACAAAAAAACTCCAAAGAACTAAATGGCCTGGAGCTCTCCAGAATGGAGAGCATTTACAATTTATACCCATTTCTATTCCCTGCTCAGCAGATGGAGCAGAGATGGGCAGAGCAGAGGTTACATTCCAGAAATCCTGAAAGGACCACAGACATGCATTTCTCCAGGCTATCACTGTCTTTGTACCTTCTCCACAATCTCTGCAGCTGTCCTTTTAGTGGTCTCCAGGTTCTCCACCAACTCTGTGTCTCCCAGGAAATTCCCAGAGGCTGATGACAGCCGAGAGAGCAAGTTGTCCTCCAACGTTTTCAAGGTGATCTTGAATCCATTCTGTTGTTTTGTGAGATCTGACTGCAAATAATAAATTCAGGAAGTTTTAGCCGTAAAGGATGTGGTAAAGTAAGGACTAATCACCTTCACATGGGAACAGGCTTCCCACTGACAATTGCCATAGTCCAGTAGTACTGATTCCTGCTCTCTGCAGCTCCTGGCAATGGACAGAATTCTGGGATCTGGGATCACTTCTTATCCAACAAGCTAGCAGCTCAGAGAAACCTGGAACAGCACAAAAAGCACCAGGAGAACTGGGCCTTTTGACAGAAATGTAGGAAAATGCTGGAAATTAGTCCGGAAGAAAAGATCTTTATGTCCATCTCAAACAATATCCTGTGTCTTTGTAGCTCATTTCTTGGGGTCCAGTCAGCCTGGAGAGTCCCTGCTGCTCCTCAGTCCTCCTGCTGAACCTCTGCTCTCACCACTCCACCCCACAGCAGTCATACCAGCAATGGGGAATATAGGGTTAAAACCTGATGGCAAAACCAGCAGTGAAGTCCCTTGGGTACCAGTGTGAGCACAGGGAGATCTCAGGCTCAGAACTGAGGGCAAAGCCATGGCCTCTTGTCCTGCTCCCATTTCTGCTCTGGCCTCGAGGTCCCACTGGCACCAGTGGCTTACTGGGCTAAAGCTGGGCCTGACAAAGATGGGCAAGCAGATCAGGCCAGTACAACTCTTCCTGTGGCATGGGCAGATTTCTGAATGACAGAGCAAACCCTTCCCATGTCTCTGAAGTGCCCTCTCCATGCTCTGCAGGCACAGTCCCACCTCCTGTCCCCTGCAGGAACACCAGTCATGAGCACTGGTCATGGTGGAAACAAAGGCTCTCACCTGGCTCCTTCCTGAGCTGCTCCTCCAGAACAGGCTTTCTCCCTTGAGATGCAACTCCCCTATTCTGTGTCTTTGCTTAGAGAAAACTCCTGGCTCTTGGCTTTATTGTGGCATTCCACAATATGTGCCTATTGTGAGCATCTATTTTCAGAGCTCTCACAGAAATACCCTGTGGGAAAGCTCTGATTGGGATGCTGGACTAAGCCTGGTGAAGTCAGTGCTAACAGCTGCTATGGAAAACACTGCTGGGTGATACTTGGTTCAAAACCTCAGACTGTGTTATTAACACAAACCAAGACATTCAAGGAACTTGCAGAGTGTTTTACAGCCCTGCAAAAGACAGCAGCTCTAGCAGGTGTGGGGCATGTGGAGCTGGGACAAGTCCTAGGCAACTGGTACGTGACAGACTCAGTGCCACAAGCCAAGGATGTAATGCTCCAAAGAGAGTTTTGGGAAATATGTCCCCTTGCAGGGTCTGGAGGAGCCCAGGAAGGAGAAATGTGGATCCCTACAGCTCTCCCAATGCCACCATGCAGAAGTGAGTCTGTAGCATTTGCTCTGTTGTTAGAGGTTTTCCAGCAGATTGAGGGATTCTCTCATTAATAACTCACCTTTCAATACATGGGCTGAAATTCCATGCACGCCCTCATTCCATGTTAACAGCAGCTCTGCTGAGCAGGCACTGAAGTGTGTCTGCTTTGGTATTTCAGCAGGAAAGGGATGCTTTAAAGGCCTTTTCTCTAGGCTTTACACACAGGAGCTTGCTCCTGGTGGTGGTAAATATTTCACAAGCCTTGAACCAGAAAACTAATGTGGCTAATTGTGTGCATTCCTGTCATTCAAGCATAGCATGCCTTGAAAAATGATATTTTGCAAGCTCTTCTTGCAGACCACAGACTGTGAGCCCTGGAGTTATTAATGAGGAGGGGGTGGATTTTTGTTCAAATTGCCTGTGATCCCCACACAGGTTCTGGGAGCACCCTCAGATGCCCAGACTGGGTGTCCCCAGCACCTGTGGGTGCTGCAGCCTCATCCTGCCATGGCTTGCAGCACAGCAAGGTCATCATTCCTTATTTCTGCAGTGCAGCTCATTAGCTCACAGAGAAAAGTGCTGCTTCTGGGAAATAAGTTACTCCCAGAGTAACTTCCAAACCTCATTCCATGGAAAAAAAAGTAATCAGAGCTCCAGGCCAGCTCTGCAGGATTCACTGGCAGAGCCTTCCAAGCTCAGCCACAGCAGCCACTTTTCCTTTTCCCTTCTGCTGGTTTTGTTGTGTTATTTTAACAGCACAAATCAGAGGGGGGAAAAATTCCCCGTGTTTTCACAGAATCCTAAAGTTATTTGGGTTGGAAGGGACTTTAATACCATCGTTTTCCACCTCTGCCATGGCAGGGACACCTCACACTATCCCAGGCTGCTCCAAGCCTGTCCAGCCTGGCCTTGGGCACTGCCAGGGATGGAGCAGCCAAAGCTTCTCTGGGCATCCTGTGCTAGGGCCTGCCCACTGTCACAGGGAAGGATTTCTTCTCAATATCTGACTCTGCAGAGCACCTGAGGGAGAACCTCAGCTCTCCTGACAGCCTGACAGCACAGGGATTTCACACTTTACCTCTGAATCAACACAGCAGGCCCCTAACTCATGGCTTATCCACCCAGAGCTTGGGATACAGTCACCAAAACATCCTTCCTAAGGCTATTCCTAGCACTAAACACACAAGGAATTAGAGGCAAATGGCAACTAAGACATTTCAGCCAAACAGCAAAATTTGGAGAAGGTGGGAGGTATCTGAAACCAGCCCTGAGGACACAACTGGACCTTGGCAATGCCACCAGCACAGGGACCACAGTCATCCTCAGCACAGGGGATTGCAGAGAAAACCAGTGAAAGGGTTTGCAGTGAGCTGGGAGAGAAGGCCCTGCTTGCCTTGACCTAACATGGTTTGTCAGGAGGGACAGAAAGACTGAACTGGGAATCAATGAAGAAAAAGATTTTGAAAGCAGACTGTGTTGAGAAAACATTTTTTAAAGCTGTTATCAGAATTGGATTAATCACAGCTGCTTGCTGAATTGGATTAGGTTATCAGCAATAAATTCTGGGCTCCACATACAAGGTGTGCTTTGAGCTCAGGAATCTTTGTGCAGTGCTTTAGGAATCATTTCCCTTGCCCTCAAACCAGAGCTCTAAACCTTCCCTGCACACCAAATAACTGTCCTTTCAGTCCCAGGGTGGAAAGGAAGGACTAACACATATCTGCAGGGGTGACCTTTGTGGAATCCCAGATTTCACTCTGGGCCTCCAAAGAGCTCCAGACCCAGCCCTGGGGTGTCTTGGGTTGCAATGCAGGATGTGACCAGGGGTGTGTATTCTATTACCAGCTGTTAAAAACCAGCTGGGCAATCATCTTTATCTTCCCACAGCCCATCCTCCCTCCAGGAGATATCTCCTGTTCATGGCCAGTGAGTCCCAGGGCATGACTGATAAAATTCCATCATCCCACTGGGAGATGCTCCAGCCAGGGCAGGAGCCAAGCCTTTCCTACCCAGATAAAAACTGAGATTTGGACACCAAGGGACCTTCTTTCCACTGGATTCCAGAGGAAAGCCAGACCTTTGCACATCATCCCTGGAGCTTCAGAGGAAACTGCACCTTCTCCAGGAGCACTGCTCCAGCTGAACCACATCTGCCCCTGCAGGAGGATGCAGCCACCATTGAATGGGACTGTGCCAACACCCTGACTGACTGACGGGTGTCAGCTTGGATTCTGACTCTGGCAGGGTTTGGGATTGTTCTGTGTAATACTGCATTTCTATTTTAATTTTTCCTAGTAAAAAACTGTTATTCCTATTCTCATATATTTGCCTGAAAGCCTCTTAATTTCAAAATTATAATAATTTGGAGGGGGTTTACATTTTCCATTTCAAAAAAGGCTCCTGCCTTTCTTAGCAGGTTTTTCAAACCAAGGCATGGGGGCAGAAGATGCAGAGCCCCTGGTCACAGGTGGCACTGCCAGCCCCTCACTGTGCCCAAGGAGACACAGCTCTGCTTTAAATCCAGCAGGGACCTGGGTTTTATGTTCCCATCCAGCAGAACATCTGGAGTTCCAGGCTGGTTTTCTCCTCCCTGAGGCAGCAGGGCTGCAGCAGGATGGAACTGGGTGACAAGGAGAGGTTCTGGTGCTCTCTTGCTGGAGAGAAATAATTCAATATCCTTCCAGGTAAGGAGAATGGGACATCCCATTTTTACATCCCACAGGAATTGTGCTGGGGGCACTGAGCAAGGCTTTGTGTCCCTTGTGGCACCAGCACAGCACCCCTGGCTCACACATTAATCAGCTCATTTTGTATTTCTGATGCCATCTTTTGGCTCATTAGCACATTAGCCTCGATGCTTCATTAAGGCTGCCCAGCTAAGGACCTTCAGAACCTCATTAAATAGAAAGATTCTTACAGAACTAGCCTGGCCTGACTGAATATGTGCAGTAAATTTATTCCCACTCTCAGAAAATATTTAGGATTATTCATATTTGTTCCACTGTTAAAGGTGTCATCAGAAGGGAGGATTTTCTTTCTAAAATTACCTTGAAATTAAATCCATACTTATTAAGAGAGAGAGAAAATATTTTGGGCTGTATAAAGTGGGAGGAAGAATCAGAAGAGAAAAATATCATTGCCAGCCTCACAATATTTACAGAGAGAATCCTTTACCACAAATGCTGAAAATTAAGTGCGATTAATCCTGCTTCAAAAATAAATCAGTGAAATCCAGAAAAAAACTGAGGTAATGAGAAACTCAGCTTTCAGTCACAAGAGGAGGAAGAAAATAAAGAGAATTCTAGGAGAAAAACCTTGAAAATTAAATACAAGGGTTCTCAAAATACCAAGAAAAGGGAAGGCTGAAGGAAAAAAAACCCTCAATGTTTGTCATACAAGGGAAATCTGATTTTGTGAGGAGCTGAGCAACATCTGCAAGCTGGGGAAATGCTGTTTTTTAAAAATAAAATCAAAATAAAAATTAGCAAAAATTAAAATAAAATAAAAATGAAATGAAATATGATAATGATGATTGTAGGACTTGCTCTCAGTGTAAACTCCCAGGTGCTGATCTTCAGCTCCTCCAGGTCAGGCCTCTCAGTGTAAACCAAGAATAATAATAATAATAATAATAATATCAATAACAATAATTATAATAACAATTAATATCATTATTGTAATTATTTTATCATATATAAAATTATATATGATATAACTACAGTATAGTAGCAACACTAATGGTGATTTCTGTGTGCTCCCAGTGACAATTCCCAGTGCTGACCTTCAGCTCCTGCAGGTCAGGCCTCTCAGTGTAAACCAACAACAACAATAATAATATTAATTACAACAATATTAATAATTATAATTAAATTATAACTAAATTATAAGTGTAATTACAATGCTACTGATGATGTCTACTTACTCTCAGTTTAAACTCTCAGGTGCTGACCTTCAGCCCCTCCAGGTCAGGTCTCTCAGTGTAAACCAACAACAATATTAATAAGAATAATAATATCAATATTAATAATTATAATAAAATTAGAAGTCTAATAACGATGCTATGATGGTTTCTACTTTTTCCCAGTGACAACTGCCAGGTCTGACCTTCAGCTCCTCCAGGTCTGGCCTCTCAGTGTAAACCAACAACAATAATAACAATATTAATTACAACACTATTAATAATTATATTAATTATAATAAAATTAGAAGTCTAATAACGATGCTATGATGGTTTCTACTTTTTCCCAGTGACAATGCCAGGTCTGACCTTCAGCTCCTCCAGGTCTGGCCTCTCCAGGCACACCACAGCCCCCAGCAGCTGCTCCTCCAGGCCGTGGCGGGTGACAGAGAAGTCGATGAGGGTGCACTGTGCCTGCAGCTCGGGCTGGAAGTGCGGGTTTGCCAGCTTGGTGTGCAGGATCAGACGGAAGGCAGGGTGCAAGGCACACTCCTTGTCCCCAATCTTGATGTACCTGGAATTTTGGCCAAAGGAGCATAAGGCAGGAGCTGACAGAACAGGACAGCAGCAGCTCCAGCTACTCTGCACTCCTCACAGAAATTGTTATTGAAGCAAAGTGTTTCGTGCTGGACACACTTAAATCACTTCTGATTTAAGGGAAAAACCCCAGAGTCTCTCCTGAATTTTGGATCCTGTTTAAGGAGGCTCAAATTTTCCACAATGGCACAGCCAGTCTAACCATGAACTCTCCTGGCTTCGGGCAGAGGCTGAATTCTGCCTAAAACTGGAGTAGGAGGGAGGAAAAGCCTCAGCCCCAAGCTTTTTTCACTGGTCAGAGCTAAAATGACCCAGAGTGTTGGCTCTGACCAGGCCAGCTCTGGCTTCACACATGAAGACACATGTGGAAAGTGTTGGCTGCCATTCCCAGGAGGTGACATCAGCCAGGAAAAGCCAGCATCCTCCTGCTCTGTACTGCTCACATGAAGTCTAAAGCTCACAGAGACCCTAAGAAATTACAACATCCTCTGAACCCAAGTTTAGCCCAGCCAAGAAA